>NC_073630.1:35981071-36290000 GCF_029407905.1 Bubalus kerabau | reverse complement strand
TTCAACCAGTCCATTCTGAAGGAGATCAGCCCTGGGATTTCTTTGGAAGGAATGATGCTAAAGCTGAAACTCCAGTACTTTGGCCACCTCATGTGAAGGGTTGACTCATTGGAAAAGACTCTGATGCTGGGAGGGATTGGGGGCAAGAGGAGAAGGGGATGACAGAGGATGAGATGGCTGGATGGCATCACTGACTCAATGGACATGAGTCTCAGTGAACTCCGGGAGTTGGTGATGGGCAGGAAGGCCTGGCGTGCTGCAATCCATGGGGTCGCAAAGAGTAGGACACGACTGAGTGACTGCTCTTACCTGATCTGATCTGATTTTTGTGTTTATAACTTTAACCTAGATACAAAGTAGAAAATAATTTTTCATTTGTTTGTCTCAAAGTTCTCTTTTATTTTAAAACTTAGATTCTGCCTTCTTGTATCTTTAATAGCAATAATTATCCTCTGTATAGAAGAAACTATAATTAGTATAGATAAATATATTGTTTTAATCACAGCATAAAATGTCCATTTGATTAGAATTCTCACATGAAACAGATGGCAATCTCAAAAGCATAAATGAAGAGGGTTTCATGGAACATTATCTATGGAGGTAAAGACAAGGTTAGAGAAAACTAGTAAGGGATAGTGAATCACCACAGGACTATTAACAGCATTCATCTGTTATCACCTCTAGGCTGGTACGGATTTAGAGCTAGTGGTTATTACATCTTATGGCTGTAGCTAGTTAAAATAACAATAATAAAAAAAAAAATACTGGTGAGCAACCACTGCCAGAGTGCAACCAAACAGAAATCGAATGAACCAAGGTAATAAATACCCTGACTTTTCTCTCCAACTGCCCTTGAATGCTTTCCATTGCTCTCTATTGGATAACTCTCCTGGAAGATGGAAATCACAGCTTTGTTGGTTGTTAGCCCTTAGAAGCCAGATGTTCAGTGTTTGTAGCAAGATAAAATAGATGGGATAGTGAAGCTGGAGAGACAAATAGAGAATAACTTGTACAACCTACTTCTTTTCCCCCTTTTCTCCTTAGTGTCAACTCAGATGTTTTGGATGGAAGACACATAACGTAGAAGAATAATGGAAATGGCAAATTAATATAAAGCAGGGTTGCTTTTATGTAGTAAATTAGTATTTCTTCTTATATCATTTATTGCATGTTTTCTTACCTTCCATAAGTGTATTAACTGGTTGGAGATTTTTTTATGTGGAGGGTTAACTTAATGAGAATCTTCATTCCCCTGAGACACATATTTTCTATGCTCCTGTGTTTACCAGGGTGATCACTGTTATCTCCTATGGGAAATAGGAGTCACTTAAGAGAACTCTCTCACTTTATAATTAGAATAATACATGTGTTCTTGACACTGCTGCGGAGGAACAGCTTAATTTTTTCATTAGTAATAAACATCAATCCCTTTGTCTAGTACATTAACTCCACTCAGTTCAGTAGCAAAGCTTCAAATAGGAAGTGGACCTCTTAGGTTTCAATAAAATAAACCCATAATTATGTTTCCTGGTGAAAGCATTTCTTTTTGGGTCCTAGAGAATAAATAGAGTGATACTAAGAATCACAGAAGTTGAATGCAAAAATATTTTAAGTCAGGAAGCAACAGTTAGAACTGGACATGGAACAATAGACTGGTTCCAAATAGGAAAATGAGTACATTGAGGCTATATAATATCACCCTGCTTATTTAACTTATATGCAGAATACATCATGATAAATGCTGGGCTGGATGAAGCACAAACTGGAATCAAGATTTCTGGGAGAAATATCAATAACCTCGGATACACAGATGACACAACCTTTATGGCAGAAAATGATGAGCCTCTTGATGAAAGTGAAAGAGGAGAGTGAAAAAGTTGGCCTAAAACTCAGCATTCAGAAAACTAAGATCATGGCATCTGGTCCCATCACTTGATGGCAAATAGATGGAGAAACAATGGAAACTGGCAGACTTTATTTTAGGGGGCTGTAAAATCACTGCAGATGGTGACTGCACCCATGATATTAAAGGACACTTACTCTTGGAAGGAAAGTTATAACCAACCTAGACAGCATATTAAAAAGCAGAGACATTGCTTTGCCAACAAAGGTCTGTCTAGTCAAGGCTATGGTTTTTCCAGTAGTTATGTATGGATGTGAGAGTTGGACTATAAAGAAAGCTGAACACTGAAGAAATGATGCTTTTGAACTATGGCGTTGGAGAAGACTCTTGAGAGTCCCTTGGACTGCAAGGAGATCCAACCCGTCCATTCTAAAGGATATTAGTCCTGAATATTCATTGAAAGGACTGATGTTGAAGCTAAAACTCCAACACTTTGGCCACCTGATGTGAAGAACTGACTTATTTGAAAAGACCCTGATGCTGGGAAAGACTGAAGGCAGGAAGAGCAGGGGATGGCAGAGGATGAGATGGTTGGATAGCATCACCAACTCAATGTACAGGAGTTTGAGTAAGCTCTAGGAGTTGGTGATGGACAGGGAGGCCTGCAGTGCTGCAGTCCATGAGGTCGCAAAGAGTCGCACGCAACTGAATGACTGAACTGAACTGAACTGAAGGATCACAGAAGTTGAATGCAAAAATGTTTTATGTGGGTTATTAGATATAATAGTAGGGAGGGGCATTCTTAACCACTCCCACCATGGATTCTGGGCCTTTACTTCCTTTCTGTGGGAGAGATCACACTGAATATTGGCTTACACTGACTGTAGTTCCCTCTGTTCTGCAGGCAGTACCAGGTCAGACCTTTTGTTCATTATCATATTGAGACTTTGAGTGGTTGCTCTTTTCCCTCTGAAAACATCTTGTTTTCCATAATATTACATAATCACCCCATTAAAGGCAAAGAGTGAATGCTCTAGAGCAGTTCCCTATGCTTTCAGGGAATTCTCTTTGCTTCCTAACATCATAAATCATTCTGAAGTAGGCTGTTTTGTAGTTTTACCAGGTGAACTGCTTCTGGGTGACGGAGCATGCCAGGGTCCAGCCCCGGCTGATCCAGGGTATTTGAAGCGGGGATGGCGTCGGCGACCTATTTTATTTATTTATTCATCAAAGATATAAAGAATAATAGAATGAGGATAGCTCAGTAGGAAAATTCAGTGGAGAAAAGAGGCTGAGTAGCTTGGTTTACACAGGAGACCAATAAAACTTCAAGACAAGAAGCTTGCACCACTTACGTAGGCCGCAGACGTCCTTCCGTTCTCCCGAAGGAGAGGAGATACTGAGGCCTCCCTGGTTGGATTTTAGAAGCCCAGGCATAATTAGTAAGCATGGCAGGTTCAGCGCTCCAGATGGAGACTCAGCCAGAGGTTGAGAGAGAGAGAGAGACATGGGGAGACCAGTCTTTCGAGGAACTGATCCCATTTCTTTATTTTCCAGAGTCTGTTTTTATACACTGAGATGTTATACAAAAGTCACAGGGGGACAGCAGTCTGACTTTTATTAAAGTCAGGTGCTTCATACAAGTGTATACAGAGGTCTTAGGGGTGTTACGTCATCTTCTGGCCAGGGGGGCCTGCTGACAATTTATGACCCTCTCCTTGTGACAGCAGTCAGTCAACCAGAACACTTATTTTTCCAGGGGTGATTATTCTTGAAACAGATGCCACCCAAACAAAGTTATATTCCTATAGGGTGAGGGTGTAGTGGGTTTTATTAAGGAAAGAATTTACTTGGCCTAAGGTCTAACATGATTTATATCAAAGGTTAATACTTATTTCTTCTATATATTCATTAATGTGTATAAGGGCAGGGGATGTGGAGACTTAGCAGTAAGACCCGTGATTTCTTGCACATGAACTGATAGCCCCACTTTTGGGTAATTATATGAATTCCTTGGTTAAAGGATATGTTTTTGAGATACCAAGATTGTGATTAAGACTAAATGTGTAGCCTGCACATCAGTGCTGGTTGTCAAACTACTCGTTACCCATCAAGGACTAGATAAGTTCAAAAACTGAGAAAAAATAATTAGAAAAATGTGCAGTGTTTTGGCATGGCTGCTACATGCAAGTACATTATCAATCGGCCTATATCAGAAAACATTAAACATCCAAAGAGTTCTGTCAGACTTATATAAATTGAATGTTTAGCAAGCTATGTACTTACCATGTGCAGTAGGTTCCATTGTGATGTTTGATATTTTAAGATTAGCTTGTCAGTGGTAACCCAAAGTTATACAAAAATCTGAGAATATATAAACATTCATAATTATTTAACATTATTTTACAATAATTTTTATTTTTATTTAAACTCCATTTTTATATATTTTAACTGTATTAGCTAAATTGGGGAAGTAAAATAATGGATTTATTTTGAAGCTGAATTTAACGATATCAAGAGAAGCCTTACTGGACATTTTTTTATATAAAGAAAATGTACAGATACTCTCACTGTTACAATAGTAGTAAACCACATGAAAACTATGGAAGTGATTCTGGAAAAAATTAAGATCCAAAAAGTTCATGCTAGTTTTCTTTATTCAGTTTATTTTTGTATCCATAATTTCTGGAAAGGTGCTATAAAACTAATGTGCTTATCGAGGAGATATATTGACTAATGAAGCAGTGAAACCATCAAAACTTTAACTAGCTCCAGCTAACATTTTGGTGCCACCTGCCAAGAGAGTACAGGCCTACTCCACCCCTGGCACATTTTTAGATGGCATGATTGTTTACTTATAAAAAAAATTAGTGTTTTCTTTAATGGAGAGATTTGAAAGAATAGATGAATTTGGAAAATAAAATATGCTCCAAAAGGAAGAAACACAAATTGTTCTGATAGAAAGTTCAACTGTAGGTTGAATATATTTTTAAGAAAGTCTCTGGTGAATGTGTGGTTTAAAATGTTGAGGTAAATTTTAATCTACTTTAAAGAAAGTTGTATATCTAAGTGTAGATAATGGGGGCCTACAAAGTTTGTATAGTTCAGCAAATGATAACATACAGAAATAAAATAGAACTAAAAAGAAATCACAAAATAAATGATAAAACCAAATATTTATGAAACAAAATTGAAAGATATGCTTACATTGAAAAGAGCATATTTAAAAAAAAATCTAGTTTCAAGACAAGAACTAGACCCCAGTGCATATTTGATATTAGTTTGATTTCTTGATATTCAAGAAATACTTAAAACTGAATGATGTAAGAAGATTAAAACAAAAAATAAAAAGTGGCCATTAAACAAAAACAAAAATGGATAAATAAAACAGTATACAAATAGCACACAAAATACAACTCTTAGAAAAAATTAAATGCTTATGTTAAAAAGTTAATAATGAAAATTAAAAAGAAATAAAGTCAATGGCTGTTGTAATTAAAAAAAAAAAGTATACTGGGCAGGCACATTGGAAGTCGTTGGGATGCCATGGTAACATGCATTAGAGTTGATAATTAGGAATCAAAGCAAGAAAAAGCCCTCCCAGTCTCATTTGAATTAATTTAATTCAATTTAAACATATTTAGTCTTAGAAAACTTTTAAAATACAAATTATAATAGTTCTATGGTTTGATGAATTATTTTGTTTTCTACATTTATCTTTTATTAGTTGTCATTTATCAGGCTCCTCACAGAAACATATACCTAGAGTTTGGAGATTTCTTATAGATTGGAAAAACATACATTTTAGAGATTAGTAAAATGTGCATTGTTCAATGCACGATACTGGATGCTTGGGGCTGGTACACTGGGATGACCCAGAGAGATGGTATGGGGAGGGAAGAGGGAGAAGGGTTCAGGATGGGGAACACATGTATACCTGTGGCGGATTCTTTTTGATATATGGCAAAACCAATACAATATTGTAAAGTTAAAAAATTAAAAAAAGAAAAAAAAGTATTCTTCACACTAGGAGCCATAAAAAAAAAAAATGTTTATTGTGCTTTTATATGTGAGAGACAAAAATCACAAAGTCATAAAGATGTTTGAAGACATACCATTAAGCCAAGTCAGCATCTTCAATCTTATGTCCATACAAGGTATTTTCGTGCTGACACAGTACTCTGGATATCAGCTGTGAGTTTACAAGATTTGAATACCAGCTATAGGCAGGGCATGTTACAGCACCAATTTGGCTTTTTGCAGAGTCTCCATCTTGGAAATGGCAACCCACTTCGGTGTTCTTGCCTGGAGAATCCCCAGGAAGGGGGAGCCTGGTGGACTGCCGTCTATGGGGTCGCACAGAGTCGGACACGACTGAAGTGACTTAGCAATAGCAGCAGCAGAGTCTCCTTCTTACAACACAATAGTGAGAGGAAATTGTTTTTCATGAAATAAGAGCTCTTTTTCTTTTTTTTTTGGTAAAGTCAGACCCCAAAATGATTAATGACTCTGGGAATTTGGGGCTTTATCTTTTTCAATGAGAGAAGAACCCTTTCTCTCTTGGTAAGGCCATCATATGTTTATGCTAACATCAAATTGATTTCCAAGCTCTCTGACTCACGCAGTTGGAGATTTAAAAGGACACAACAAAGATATAGCCAAGAGTAAGCCTAAATGATATAAAATATATTCATCTTGTGGTTAAATTCCACGTTAATATGATTTTTATAAAATAATTTAAATATATTTCTAGTTATCAGAATGTGATGATTAATGGTGTATAGGAATAATATACCTATAAAAAAGAAAATTTACTCCAGCAAAATTACTTTCAGCTAAAAATTTGGTTTTGAATGATATCCTCTTGAAACACTTGCAATAGAATATTAAATGTGTACCATTAAAAAAATAAAATGTATATGGAATTAGGTCTGAGTCCTTTAAAATATCAAAAAATGGCAAAGGAAAATATGAAAAATTATTATGGCCTCAGCCTCATAGGTATTTTTAAATATGGAAATTCAAACTGAAACTATTTTCTATCCAAATCACAGGATTAGTTTGAGAATTTATCATTTAAAAAGATAATATTAGAGAGTGACAATTTATAGATTTTCTTTTTATGTTATTTTAAGCTTTTTTTTTTGAGCAATATTGAAAAAATTAATGCTTCTCTGAATTAAAAAAAAATGAGAGAGAAGTTTTCATAGTGATGAAACTGCAGGTTACTTGGTCCCTACTGCTGCTAACTTTTCATAAGTATATTTACATCTATATCTATCTATTTGTCATCTCCATATTCAGTATTACTCTGTTATCAGTAAGTTTGTTTCTGGAAATTATTTTTACAAAAAATAAAATAGCAAAAATGCTTAATTAGTATCATGACAAGGAACTATTTTAGTACTACATTTTACACAATGTAATTAGTAATACTATTAGTTTGTTTCATTCATTTTGAAATTAAAGATGAGCCAAAGTCTTTATGACTCATTGTCTCCTATTAAAAACAGGCAAATCCTGCAAGACATTTACCATTTTGGCAGCTAAATATTATACAACCAAGGCACAGATTATTATGTCTATAAATCTAAGCAAAACTTGTCCTGGGATAGTAAGTCCCTTGATTTTTTCCCCCTGCTTTACTCATACCTGAAGCAGGAAAATTATTAGATTGCTCAGTCACTAACCCCCCTTTCCAACTCCCACACATCCTATGGTTGATATGCAGACTGCCATTTGCCCACATACTCCTGGGCTGGAAGGAATGCAATAAGGCCCAAATACAGGCCTTCACAAACCAGCTCAGGAATGGATTGGTGTTTCAGAATGATAAAGTTATCAAACTGCATTCCTCCCTTTCATGTCTGTGCTGTAGACCTGCTCCAGGACAGTTTCTCAGTTGTTAGTGATTTACTGTAACAGTAGGAAGAAATCCCTAGGAGCAAGATGTTCCTGTGTCCCCACTTCCAGACATGCTCTAGGACCTCAACTGCAGAATTCCCTGAACAGACAGCTTCTTACAGTGAGAGTGAAGTCGCTCAGTCGTGTCCGACTCTTTGCAACCGCATGGACTGTAGCCTACAAGGCTCCTCTGTCCATGGGATTTTCCAGGCAAGGGTACTGGAGTGGAGTGCCATTTCCTTCTCCAGGGGATCCTCCCAACTCAGGGATCGAACCCTGGTCTCCCACATTTTAGGCAGATGCTTTACCGTCTGAGCTACCAAGGATAGCTTCTTGCCTCCTTTCAAAACCTACATGGTTTTCTCTGAGTCAGGGAGGTAAGGGAGTCATATTTGTATCCATAAATGTGAGGGACCTTTGTCTCAGAATAATGCTCTGTATTTTAGGCTTGAGTACATGCACCATTTAGTTTAGAGCATCTACATATACTCTTTGATATTCTAAGCAGATGCTCTTGAAAAATGGAGTGAACACAGTTTAGATTTGCAATGTTCATTAAGTGAGGCCTAAGAAACATCTGAATGTACATGTTGGATTTAATAGAGAAATCTGAACAAAAGATATAAATTTTCAGAGCTGTGACCTGGAGATGGTTGAGATTACAGGGAATGAGAAGAAAGACAGGAACTGCATCGTTTCACCTTGACCAGTCATACTCTCTCTTTAGTTTCATCATCTCCAAATACAGATGACTCTATTATCTATATAATAGACTTGTTACAATTAAGATAATTTGTATAAAATAACTTAGCAAAGTTCCTTACACAGAATAAGTGCTTGATAAACATTTATCAATGTTATTATTTTATTATTTTTTTTGGTTTATTTTGATTTTATTAATTTATGATGATGATTTTTAGATCTTATTATTGTTATTTTGACATTTGTTTTACTTTAAACCAAAACATGAATCTCTTCAACACATAATGCACTATGAAAAACAAGAAACCTGCAAAAATGTATGAGAAACAATGGCTAGGAATGTAGGGAAAAAAGTAGAACCTGTAATGCATAGAGTGTAAGAGAATATGTATAAAGGAAAGCAGTTATCAAGTAAGTTAATTGCTAAAGAGAGATATTATAAAAATTGAAAAGCATCTACTGTATTTTAAACTACGTATGGGTGAATTTATAACGTACTTTTTTTTTAATTTAAATTTATTTATTTTAATTGGAGGCTAATTACTTTACAATATTGTATTGGTTTTGCCATACATCAACATGAATCTGCCATGGGTGTACACGTGTTCCCCATCCTGAACCCCCCTCCTACCTCCCTCCCCATACCATCCCTCTGGGTCATCCCAGTGTTCCAGCCCCAAGCATCCTGTATCCTGCATCGAACCTGGAGTGGCAATTAGTTTCTTTCTTTTTTTTTTTAATTTTTCTTATTTTATTTTTTTTTTTAACTTTACAATATTTTATTGGTTTTGCCATATATCAACATGTATCTGCCACAGGTATACACGTGTTTCCCATCCTGAACCCTCCTCCCTCCCCGTATGATCCCTCTGGGTCGTCCCAATGCATGATTAGTTTCTTATATGATATTATACATGTTTCAATGCCATTCTCCCAAATCATCCCCCCCCCCCACACACACACACAGAGTCCAAAAGACTTCTCTATACATCTGTGTCTCTTTTGCTGTCTCGCATACAGGGTTATCATTACCATCTTTCTAAATTCCATATATATGCGTAAGTATACTGTATTGGTGTTTTTCTTTCTGGCTTACTTCACTCTGTATAATAGGCCCCAGTTTCATCCACTTCATTAGATCTGATTCAAATGTATTCTTTTTAATGGCTGAGTAATATTCCATTGTGTATATGTACCACAGCTTTCTTATCCATTCATCTGCTGATGGGCATATAGGTTTCTTCCATGTCCTGGCTATTATAAACAGTGCTGCAATGAACATTGGGGTACAATAACATACTTTTATTAGCTTGGGAGAAGAGGGGGAGCACATTGTAGTAAGGTTAAAAATGAATGGAAGATAAGAAATTGACCCATAAAATATTTGCATCATTTCTTACAGTGAAGGTGTACAGAGACCAGCAGATTTGAGGAGTAGTGATCAAGACCATCCCCATGGAAAATAAATGCAAAAAAGCAAAATGGCTGTCTGGGGAGGCCTTACAAATAGCTGTGAAAAGAAGAAAAGTGAAAAGCAAAGGAGAAAAGGAAAGATATAAGCATCTGAATGCAGAGTTCCAAAGAATAGCAAGGAGATATAAGAAAGCCTTCCTCAGCGATCAATGCAAAGAAATAGAGGAAAACAACAGAATGGGAAAGACTGGAGATCTCTTCAAGAAAATTAGAGATACCAAGGGAATATTTCATGCAAAGATGGGCTCGATAAAGGACAGAAATGGTATGGCCCTAACAGAAGCAGAAGATATTAAGAAGAGGTGGCAAGAATACACAGAAGAACTGTACAAAAAAGATCTTCACAACCCAGATAATCACGATGGTGTGATCACTCACCTAGAGCCAGACATCCTGGAATGTGAAGTCAAGTGGGCCTTAGAAGGTATCACTATGAACAAAGCTAGTGGAGGTGATGGAATTCCAATTCAGCTATTTCAAATCCTGGGAAATGATGCTGTGAAAGTGCTGCACTCAATATTCCAGCAAATTTGGAAGACTAAGCAGTGGCCACAGGACTGTAAAAGTTCAGTTTTCATTCCAATCCCAAAGAAAGGCAATGCCAAAGAATGGTCAAACTACCACACAATTGCACTCATCTCACACGCTAGTGGAGAAGGCAATGGCAACCCACTCCAGTATTCTTGCCTGGAAAAGCCCATGGACAGAGGGGCCTGGTAGGCTGTAGTCCATGGGGTCGCTAAGAGTTGGGCACAACTGAAAGACTTCATTTTCACTTTTCACTTTCATGCATTGGAGAAGGAAATGGCAACCCACTCCAGTATTCTTGCCCTGAGAATCCCAGGGAAAGAGGAGCCTAGTGGGCTGCCATCTGTAGGGTCACACAGAGTCGGACATGACTGAAGCGACTTGGCAAGCGGCAGCAGCAGCAGGACCAAGAGATGTAGTTCATTGTTTGTTTTGAGTGTGCATGTGTACGCACTTGTGTATTTTAATGGGAATACCTGAATTATATTTGTAAGACATAGGAATGATTAAGTGATTGAGCTAATGGAAAGAAATGTAATGTAGTATAGTAAAATTTGGATATCAAATAATGAGCTGTTAAGAAAAATTGAATTTTGAAAGGAAGGTTTCTTTATTGTTATAAGATGAGAGAAAAGATTTCTCTAAGATGTACGTATATATCCATAAGAGACAGTTACAGTCTGTGTTCTATTTAAAAAAACAAAAACAAACAAAAAAAGAGTAACTGGTGAGTAATTGGAATAGTATTAATGACTTGGACATATGGAAAAGTGAGAAGTTTGAGAAGAGATTTAATTATTAAATCATTGATATGAAGAGCTATTTGCCGGGGTCCAGCTCCGGTGGATCCAGGGAATTCGAAGTGGGGACAGTGTCGGTGAAGGTCAGGAAACAACTGCTTAATTAAACGTTTATTAAGGATATAAAGAGTGGAGAAATAAGGATAGCTCAGCGAAGAAATTCAGTGAAGAAAAGAGGCTGAATAAAATTCCAAAGCAGGGAATTTACGTCACCTACGAAGGCCGCAGGCGTCCTCCCGTTCTCCCGAAGGAGAGGAGACACTAAGGCCTCCCCGGTCAGATCTTAGAAGCCCAGACAAAATTAGTAGGCTTGACGAGCTTCCCCGCCTCAGAGAAAAAGTTCAGCCAGAAGGTGAAAGAAAGAACGACATGGGGAGACCAAATTTCGGTGAACAAAAGGGTGTACTTTATTTTCCAAAGTAGTTTTATACCTTAAGTTGTGCATAGAGGATAATGGGGGAAGGGGTAGAGTCATGCAAGGACAGCAGTTCCTGATCCTAATGGAAGCCAGGCTTTCAAACTTATCATATGCAAAAGTTTAGGTGATTTACATCATCTTCTGGCCAGGAGGCCTGTTAACATTTTAAGAAACTTATTTTTCTCTAAAGGTGATTATTCTAAAGTCAGGCCCCAGCCTCCAAAAAAGCATTGGATAAAGTTGCATTCCTATAGGGCAAAGGTGAGGTGGGCTCAATCAAGAAAAGAATTAACTCAAGGGTCCAAGGTTACAAACATTGAGGCTACTACTTACATTTCTATACACCCATTATATCAATCAATACACTGCCAAGGACACAGTAGGTAAGGGATATGGAGACTTAGCAGCAAACATTGGCCCAACAAGTGAAAAACCCTTCACCAATACAATTTCTAATCAATCTTTTAACTACTCAAAGTAATCTGTGTTTAGACAGTTTAGAACATCTCTTGCCTCACACAGTTGGGAGGCTCTGAACAATCACATGTGGCCGGAAAAACCTATTCAGGCAGGCTAGAGGATTTCCAAAGGAGTTTGTAGGTTGAAACACTGTCACACCCAGGAATTATTAACTGGAGCTGTAAGCTAACTCTTTTTTCAGAGAGAGGTAGTGGGGGACAGCCCCCTGTAAAGTCAGAGGTGTAGGTGAAAGCACAAAGCAGAAAGTAGGCAGACTCTGGTTTTGGGGGTAGATGCTTGAGAATTTCCAGGGGGACTCCTGAGGCTGGATCCCGCCTTTGCGAATGCCAAGCCTCCTTCCTCATGACCTTTGCCATGGGCGGAGTTCCTCACGCTGGCTCCCAGCAGTGATAAAATTCTAATTGAGCTATTCCAGATCCTGAAAGATGATGCTGTGGAAAGTGCTGCATTCAATATGCAATATGCACTCAATATACAATATGCCGGCTCCCGGCAGCTATTGATTTTGGTAATCTTTAAAATCTAGTTAACCTCAATCATCTTGGGTCCTTGATTTCCTCCTATTATGCTTAGATGTGGCTCAGATAGTAAAGAATCTGCCTGCAATGCAGGAGACCTGGGTTCAATCCCTGGGTCAGGAAAATTCCCTGGAGAAAGGAATGGCAACCCACTCCAATATTCTTGCCTGGAGAATTCCATGAACAGACAAGCCTGGTGGGCTACAATCTTTGGAGTCACAGAGAGTTGGACATGACTGAGCGACTAAACTTTGGCAGTGTGAGACTTGAAATAGTATACCTGTTTCATTGGAGGATAAAATCTTGCCAGGCAGGTGGAAAAGAAAGAGAAAGATTTAAAGGTAAAAGTGAATTGATTCAGTTCAGTTCAGTTGCTCAGTCATGTCCGACTCTTTGCAACCTCATGGACTGCAGCTTGCCAGGCTTCCCTGTCCATCACCAACTCTCAGAGCTTACTCAAACTCATGTCCATCAAGTCAGTGATGCCATCCAACCATCTCATCCTCTGTCATCCCCTTCTCCTCCTGCCTTCAATCTTTCCTAGCATCAGGGTCTTTTTCAATGAGTCAGTTCTTTGCCTCAGGTGGCCAAAGTATTGGAGTTTCAGCTTCAGCATCAGTCCTTCCAATGAATATTCAGGACTGATTTCCTTTAGGATGGATTGGTTGGCTCTCCTTGCTGTCCAAGGAACTCTCAAGAGTCTTCTCCAACACCACAGTTCAAAAGCATCAATTCTTCAGCATTCAACTATGTTTATAGTCCAACTCTCACATCCATGCATGACTATTGGAAAAACCATAGCTTTGACCAGATGGACATTTGCTGGCAAAGTAATGTCTCTGCTTTTTAATATGCTGTCTAGGTTGGTCATAAGCTTTCTTCCAAGGAGCAAGTGTCTTTTAATTCCATGGCTGCAGTCACCATCTGCAGTGATTTTGGAACTCCCAAAAATGAAGTCTCTCACTGTTTCCGTTGTTTCCCCATCTGTTTGCCATTAAGTGATGGGACCGGATGCCATGAACTTTGTTTTTTGGATGTTGAGTTTTAAGCTAGCTTTTTCACTCTCCACTTTCAGTTTTATCAAGAGGCTGTTTAGTTCTTCTTCACTTTCTGCCATAAGGGTGGTATCATCTGGGTATCTGATGTTATTGATATTTCTCCTGTCAATCTTGATTCCAGCTTGTGCTTCATCCAGCCCAGCATTTTGCATGAATTGATGGTGCCTACCAAAAGTTCACTGGAGATTAAGAAGTAATGAACTGAGTATTATTCTTAATGTATCAGAATTTGTAATGTGTTAGTGAAGTCTCATAGAACGATGACAGTGTCTTCAATGGTGATATAATCAGCAGTCAGGTTATTTCATGACTTTCATATAGTAACCAATTAGTACACGGCTCTTACGGATGGATTAGATGGTTGGAAGATACCATTATTTTATGTACTCAAAGAACTAATGTTAAACTATTGTCAGAATACAGTGATTACAATTCTAAACTATAATAAGCCTCTACTATATTAACTGACTTCTTTAATGTCACTGAATAAAATGGCATGTGAATTTTTTTTAAATTCCAATAAGATCAGAGAATGATTTTGACTGGTATTTAAAATTTTACCATATTTAATTAAATTGGTGAAGAATTCATATCTAATATAACTAAACCAGAAAGGCAATACTGGACTTTTATTAATCCTTTCCCAGTTAATTTCATGTTTAAAACCTCTGACATAAAATGTTTAATCTTTTGGGGAAAAGATAAAACAAAATATTTTTCAAAAGAAGACATGAATATTTTATTTAATAAAATGCATTATTTAAAGCATCCTACTGAGAGCATTTAAGACATTTTAGGAATTAAATGATGACTATTGACTATGATAACTATCGTTCTTAGCTAATGGGAGGTACAAAAATGTATTTTTAAAAGTCAGTGAACAATACAAAATGCTTAAAATCTGTTTTAAGTCAGAAAACAATTTGATAAGAAAATAAATAATAATAGCTTAATGAATAGTAACGTAACACCTATCTGCCTGTGTATTTATTAACCCTATACAATGTAGAGCTTAAAAAAGAAAAACATGTATCTCATTTAAAGATATTGAAATGGAAAGAAATTTAGCATATTATTTGATCATTTTATTTAAATAAAAGAAAAGAAGGTGTCTTCAGAGTATAAACCATAAGAATGAAAAATGTGTATGAATGTTCATGAATAAATATTTTAAAACATATATAATAAAAACAGTAATAAAGCACTCCTTCCTCCAGATGCTGAGAGTCTTAGTGACTTAGAGTTCACATTCAACCTATCCTTCAGTGATTGCTTGTGGCCAAAGGTGATCTCACAAGGAAATGTCTTCTTTCTAGGGCAGGAATACTGGTCAACACTGGTATTAAAGAGCCTAGCCACCTTCTCCAAATTTGAGACAACTTTGAAGGGTCATTCAATTTCCAAATTTCCCTTTGGATTAGCTATATCTTCTGCTGTAAAGTATTGCAAACCAACTTCCCCACCTACTATCTTCTTCTTAACCTGTAGGTATTGAAGCCAAAAGCAATTATAATAAGTCAAAAAAAAAAAAAAAACCAGATTTTAGTATGGAGTTTTACAGTTGTATTAACACTAGTCATTTAGAGCCCAATTACTGGTGAATTGGTAGAGGTCAGAACGATTTTGACATGCAATTAGAATGCAATTATTAAACTTTAATTAGTAATGACGTGGGATGGGATAATCCTGAAAGGGAATGTATTTATGAGTGCATTGTATCTGGAGCTTGAGAAATATGGGAGAAATAATAATTATGAAGACAGTGATATCAGGTGGCTACTTCTGGGAGTAGATGATATGGTTGGAGAAATGGGAAGAAAGTCTGAGTGTGATTAATCACCAACTGAAAGCTAAGCACTAAAGCCAGAGAGCCTTTCTGACAACATATAAATAGATTTTGGTATCCTATAGAATAAGCTCAGGTTGAGCTGGAAGAAGGCTGCATGCAGGTTGTGCTCAGGACTTAATTATGTTGTAGTAGCAGATGAGAGAATGTTGAAATTTCAGCCATAGCAGGTCCACTATATCAAGGTCGTTGGACTCTGAAATGTGTGATGATGACATCTGCTTTGAGTCAACCCAGATTCCCCAGAACATTTTTAGTTTTCAGTGGTAGCATTTCATGTTGTTAAAGAGTAGTATTTTCCACCCTCTTGCTTGATGATATTGATGCAGAAACCAGCGCTTAAAAGTCAACACATATCCCCCCGAGCATAGGACCAAAATTCCTCTCCTGTCATTAAACCAATAACTAGGACTAAATCATTACTTAACTTCACTAGGAGATCAGAGTCTTCTCATGGATAAAAGGGTCTATACCCCAAGAAACTATAGAACCTACAGGCTGGAGACGCTGTATGAAACTAAATTCAAGGGGATAAGGAAAAATAAAATGTTGTATAACAGAGAATGTGTTGATTTGGGAACATATCCATGTTCCATAAGATTTAAAACCTTGGCAGCTGACACACTATGAGGCTGATTCTTGGACACTTTGAGAAAAAACCACAGTAGCTGTGGCACATTGTAGACAAAGGGAAGAAAAGGCTCAGATGATTAGCAGGCTATGATGTATACACTATGGATGGAAAACCCACAAAGGGTGTTGTGCCACTAGAGGGTCTAGCAAACACTCCACTTAGTAAAACAGTAAGTAATGTTCTGGTGAGAGGAGAACCATCAGCTCTGAAAAGGCCAGTGGTGGCTGTCCTCTCCAGGCCAAAACTGTCAGTAAGGAGATACTGTTAAGGAATTTGCTACCCTTAGAACAATTCACAGAAAATTACCCTTAATCAGTCAATAACAGATCTTGATACTTAACTGCCAGAAGCCAGTTTGTTATTATAATGAACAGAAATGTCAGCGCAGTGGCCCAAAGTACTCAGAAACCATGGCAATAATAGCATAATATAGGGACCATGTGGACAAGATAGATAGGCATCCAGATGTTGATCAGTAATTGACGATAAATAATCAGATAGCTGGAGTGGCCAGATATAAACTAGTATTTGTACCCAGGACACATTGACCAATAATCCACTGCCTGAAGGAGAGGCTGGGCCTAAAGTCAAGAGTATTAACCTACCTTGCCATCAAAGAGAATTATGGGAATACCAGACCACCTGACCTGCCTCTTGAGAAATCTGTATGCAGGTCAGGAAGCAACAGTTAGAACTGGACATAGAACAGCAGACTGGGTGTTCACTGAAAGGACTGATGTTGAAGCTGAAACTCGAATACTTTGGCCATCTGATGCTAAGAGTTGACTCATTGGAAAAGACCCCAATGCTGGGAAAAATTGAGAGCAGAAGGAGAAGGGAATGACAGAGGATGAGATGGTTGGATAGCATCACTGGCTCAATGGACATGAGTTTGGTTATACTCTGGGAGTTGGTGATGGACATGGAGGCCTGGCGTGTTGCAGTTCATGGGGTCGCAAAGAATCAGACATGACTGAGTGACTGAACTGAGCCTAAAATATTTTGCATTTTGTTGTTGGATTTTGTTTTTAGGCAAAGATAATATTCTTTAGTTTTTCTGATCTTTTCTGTCTATATTGTCAGTTGTCTTTTCTCTAAGAAAACATCCTTTTAAACTCTATTTCTTATCTCAGTGGTAAAACATGACATTCTGCCAAATTTTACTTGAGTGTGTATTTTGGTAACTTATTCTTAGATATTTTTAAAGAATACATATTTCCACCCTCTTCTGTAGATTTCATGTCAGTGTGTGTAACTGCTCCTTATTTACTCTTATTACATGGGCAGTTAATTTATTGTTCTTTATATGGCTTCACTGTATGTTCCTAGAGGCATCCTGAGACTGAGGATGCCTAGTCCAGTTCTAGTCCAGTTCTCTCCACACAATATACTCTTTCTCTGGTTCTAGAAATTTCTTCCCCCTCTTGTTCTTCATGTTCTTAGTTTATATTGCCCAGATCATGAGTGGAAGAAACATTTAAAGTTAAATTTTTGCAGGGGGAGTGGTGCAGATTAGTGATATAATAGATAAATAGATTAATCTATCTATCTCCCTACCTATCTATTTAGATATAGATATATAGATATAGATATTTACCACTTGTCAGGAATCTGTCAAGGAATTGAGATAAAGTGTTGAATCAAGTGGACAAAGTTTTATTGTGATTGGAATATAGTGAGAGGAGACATACAGTAAATAAATATGTAAAATATTGAGTGATGAAAAAACTGCTGCTGCTGCTAAGTCACTTCAGTCGTGTCCAACTCTGTGTGACCCCATAGACGGCAGCCCACCAGGTTCCCCTGTCCCTGGGATTCTCCAGGCAAGAACATGGAGTGGGTTGCCATTCTCTTCTCTGAAACTAGAAAAGAAAAAAGCATAGTACATATATAGTGATGGCACCTCACTTCAGTACCTGGAAAACCCCATGGGCGGAGGAGCCTGGTGGGCTGCAGTTCATGGGGTCGCTGAAAGTCAGACACAACTGAGCGACTTCACTTCCACTTTTCACTTTCATGCATTGGAGGAGGAAATGGCAACCCACTCCAGTGTTCTTGCCTGGAGAATCCCAGGGACGGGAAGCCTGGTGGGCTGCCGTCTATGGGGTCGCACAGAGTGGGCCACGACTGAAGCGACTTAGCAGCAGCAGCAGCAGCAGCAGTGATGGGAGCATGAGAGAGTTTCCATTTTAATATCAAGTAGCCAGGAAAGAACTGTGTTAAGGAAATTTGAGCCAGTGTGATCTGAAGAATGGGAGTGAATCATGTAACTCTGCCTCAAGGAGAGTGTTCAAAGAGTATGCTGTGTGTGCGCTGTGTACCATTGCTTCAGTTGTGTCTGAGTCTTTGCAACCCCATGGACTGTAGCCTCCCAGTCTCCTCTGTCTGTAGGATTTCCCAGGCAAGAATACTGGAATGGGTTGCCTGCCATATCATCTTCCAGGGGATCTCCCTGACCTAGGGATTGAACCCATGTCCCCTGCATTACAGGCAGATTCTTCACTGTCTGAGTCACCAGGGAAGTCCCAGAGCCTATAATAATGACATCAAAACTACAGTCCAGTCCAGCAGCCTGCTTAATGTGCTTGAGGAACAGCAGGAGGCTAGTAATGGTTAGGTGGATTACGGGAGGATTTCCTAATATTTTATTAATTCATATTCTTTGTAACTAGTATATATTATTTTTATGATGTAAAATTAAGTAAGTTGTACATGCAGAATACTGGATGTCAGGCAACATGGTCCTCGTCCATTATTGCTGCCATCTGGTTCATATGACTCAGACCAGTCATTTAGTTTACATTTATCTTCTGTTCAGGAATTGACTACATCGTTTCCTCAGACCTTTCTGTGAATATGTAAATAGGGAAAAGTATTATATAAAATTTTCCTGTATATATATATATACAGGAAACAATGTTTTATATATATATAAAACAATCTCTAGACCTTATTAATACTTCAGTAGAATGTTGCATTGTTTATCTTTTGTACATTTTCCTTTTCTTAAAACTTACAGGTCCTTTTTGGAAACTTTTTGAATTAAAAAAATAGATTACTATAAATTGTAAGCTTTGTTTCAAAGTGTAAATTAATATAATAGCTTAAAAATCAAACTAAAGTGATAGTAGATTCGTTAAAATTGTAATTTAAAATGTGAAATCAATATATTTCAAGGAAATCTTGGTCCTGAATAACAGGTACTCTATTTCATATTTTTATATGTATGCTAAACCATGTTCTTTAGTCAATGCAAAAAGGCTACCAGTAAATGAAATTTTCTAACAAGATTTTCCAACATCAAATGGTATTAATATGTTTCCTTCATGCAAATTACAAAACATATTATTTATCTTCTGGTGTCATATGTTTCTATATTTTTAATAAAAAGAAATTAAAATATTAAACATCACAAATCATAATCACTTTACACTTACCTCTCATAGACACTTGGATGAAATGTATAGAACATGTTTTTTTCACCATAAAATTTAAGAAGATTATTAAATGTAGAATTTAGAGACAGTAGGCTTTTACCCAATTTTCTAGTCTAAGTAAATTTTTAAAATTCATTCAGGACCAAATAGAGCTATTTTTCCCTCTCCCAAACTAATTTAAGCTAGCATTTTCAGCTCTGCTTAGCATAAGATTTGATAGCCAAGGATATATTTTATACTAGGTTTTCAAACTAGAAAAGTATAACTGCTCTGGGTGAGACTTATGAAAAAGTCATTCCTGTTTGTTATTCTTGATTGATAAAAATAAGTATTCCTATAGAGATAAGAGTTATACTCTATAGTAGATGACTGAATTTATCAATTGCATAATAGTATTGTTTTTGTTATGTATTTTATTCTCTCTTGAAATGATAAGGCCACATATTTTACTACCTTTTTTAGAAGCTAAACTAATACATAAGTTTATTTATTTTTAATTTTAGAGATTGTCTTTGGGAATCCCTGGGGAGGTTTTTTCCGTGTGTGATTGAAGAAAATAACTTACACTGAATGACAATATTACGAATTAGTAATATGTGATTTCTACTAAAATAGGATATATCGTATATCAAAAATTATGAGCTTTATAAAAACATCGGAGCAAATGATAATGTAAGGCTAAACATTTCATATTTTGAAATTGAAAAAATAAATATAATGAGTAAATTCTGAAAGATATATAACTTCTCTAATCCACTCAGTTTCTAGATAGATCTTTTTTGTAAGTAAAACTGGAATATACAATTTTAACATTCATATTAGGCTAAACCAATCATTTAACAAGTGAATGTTCCATTTATTGAACACTGAAGAAATGTAATTTTTATGTTTATATAAATGTATACAATACATAATATATTACAAATTTTGTCCAGTTCAAATTTAGATGATATGGGATATTATTCTTAGTAATCAGTATTATTGAGAATGCTTTGTAATAGTCATCAACAAAAAATGATTGATTATATGTCAAGAAATAAAGTAGTGCTTATTAAAATGTCATTGATCTTTTTCTATAAAAATTATTCATTCAACAGATAATTATTGGGTATATTTTAAAATAACTCAAAACTTATAAGGGATAACTTGACAAGTTATAAATGGACATTTAAGAAATATAATATGGCTAATCCTGGTTTTCATGGAACTTATATTTATTGGGAAGAGACAGATAGGGAATGAAGCAATTATTTAATTACAATTATTAAAAGTATTATTAGTGTGAAGTAAAGCATGATAAAGAGGTTACAGTGCTATGAATAACTTTATCTAATTAGAGGGTACAGGGATAGCTTTTTCTTTTGAAGGAACACTGAATTTGAAGTATAATTAGCTCATTGAAGAGGGAATGGGAAAGGACAAAAGAAATACTCTGGCTCTGGATATAATTTTGTGCAATCAGTTAGTTTCAGAAATTGAAGCTATAAGTACTACTCTCAACAAACTGTTTCTACATGTCAGTGGACATGAATTAATAACAGTATTTAGTTACCATAAGAAAATGATGTTTAATAACTAATGGCAAGATTGGGATGACATAGCTGTTGTACTTTAAAAAGATCCCTACTTTACTCAATGAAATATTTATTTTGTTAATATAACAAATATGTATGGAGCATCCACTGTGTGCCAGGCACCACACACTTATCTCTCTCTTCAACTTTATAAGAGAGGAAGTAGTTAAATAACAACTATAATGGATTAATTGATGACATATATATTATTAATGTTAAATAGAACAGAGTGTAGAAAATTGGTAGTAATAAGAGAGGAGATTTATGGAGTTTATACATAGTGGTCAGGCACTGAGGATCTGATAATTGAGAAAAGGCAAAATATATGAGGAAATTGGTCTGCCTCTAAGTTGGGCAAGAGTGCACCAGGCCAAGAGAAAATCCATTGCAAAGGCCTAAGAGAGGCATCTGCCTGGTGGATTCATGGCCTGGCAAAGATGACAGTGTGGCCAGCGAAAAGTGAGGGAATGAAGATTGAAAATGAAGTCAGAGATAACTGGGGGCCAAAATGTCTAAGGAATTACAGGTCATTTTAAAGACTTTGCTTTGAGACTGAGTGAAATGGGAGCTACTTAAGAATTTTCAGGAGAAAATTAGCATAGTCTGAAATATGTCTTAATTGTACATCTCTGGTTGGAATGTAGAAAACAGACTTTTAACTGGCCAAGGGTAGAATTAAGAAAATATGTTGGTAGGGTATTCCCATAATCTGAGTGAGAAAGGATGGCGAATTGAACCGGAGCTACAGCAACTGAGATGATGAGAAGCAATCAGATTCTGAATCTAGTTTGACAATAGAAGTAGGAGGACTTCCTGCTAAAATAGATGTTAATATGAAAGAAGGAAAATTCAAAGATTACTCATAATTTTTTGCCTTAGTAATTGCATGAAAGCAGTTGTTTTAAATTATGAAGAGGAAGGTGCAAGTAGAGCAAGTTTAGGTGAATATGGAGCGATCAGTTTTAAATGTAAAGCTTGAGATGTCTGTACTTATTAAAGAGGATATATGATATTTCAGAATGTAGAGCTGATGTCTGAGCTTAGTATATAAATAATGTAAATGTAGATTTTAATCATTTTATGGATGCTAATTAAAGGTATAAGACTGGCAGCACCCCAAAGAGAAGGCACTGTGCCAAAGAAAGTTGCCAAGGACTGAGCATCCTGACAGTCATGTCTGGGAGAAGAGAAGAAGCCAGAAGAATCCAGAAAAAGAACATGAGATGTAATCATCCAAAAGACATGATGAAAACCAAGAGCGCTGCCTTTGTTAGTAATAACCGTGTGTGAGGTGTGATCATGGGAATGTGTAGCTGAGGTTATTTTGGAGCCACAATGTTGAAGGTGTTAGTCAGATAATTATTGAAGTCTCCAAACATTAAAATGTGATTGTCATTGGAGGAAATCATTATGAGCTAGGAGTTAAACTCTTAAAGGAATTGTCAGGGTTGGGGGGGGGGTAGGTGTGGGGTTATACTAAAGAAATTGCTTAATTAGACTTTAAGTGAGCAAGACTGGAAAATATAATCTGATAACCTATGTTTCAGAACTAGGGATTTAAAGGAGGAAGGAAGGAGAATGATTTGAAATTAACAATAAAGAACAAAGAAGATGTCCACCAACCTCCAATCCTGGAGGTGTAAGAACTCTCAGAGAATAAAAGCAGTCACTACTTGAAAGTAAAGGGACAATTCAGAAAAAAGGTAGATAATATAAGTGATTTTGCTAAACATGAACTGTAAATTCAAGAGAGTAGAGTCGGAAGAACCTTGGGCATATTTATAATAAAAAATACTTGTTTATCTGAAATTCAGATTTAAGGAGACATGTACAGCGATGTTTCTAACATTACTAGCAATAATAAAAATCAAAATCTGAAAACAGCCCAATATCCATCAATTGTAGAATTGAAAAGCCAGTAGATGCTGTCTAGTGGCTGTGCAGAACTCTGGAGTTTAGAGTGAAGTAGTAAATGATGAGGAGAAGGCAATGCAAACCCACTCCAGTACCCTTGCCTAGAAAATCCCATGGATGGAGGAACCTGGTGGACTGCTGTCTATGGGGTCGCACAGAGTCGGACACTACTGAAGAGACTTAGCAGCAGTAGCAGCAGTAAATGATGATCTGGGAGTCCAGGATTTTCTCATGATGAATAATGAAAACATAGAAAAGATAGGATAAAGATAGTTATGTACATTCAAAATACTGGGTGTAAATATTGTGGTATCAATGGAGTCTAGGAGTTTGGGGAAGATTGAATCCACAGGAAGAAACATCTCTGGCATTTGATGGCAGTAATAAAGCCTGATGATAGTTTAGTCTCTATGCTGTGTCTGATTCTTGCGAGCCCATGGACTTTAGCCCCCTAGTCTCCTCTGTCCATGGATTTCTCCAGGCATGAATACCAGAGTGGGTTTCCATTTTCTTCTCCAGGGAGTCTTCCCAACCCAGAGATTGAAACAGCATCTCCATCAAACCTGCATCTCCTGCACTGCAAGTTGATTCTTTACCATGGAGCCACCAGGGAAGCCCAATATAACCTAGGGGAGTTATATCTTAGACTCATGACATGAATTCATTGCACATGTGTTAAGAAAAGAAAGTGAAGTTGCTCAGTCGTATCTGACTCTTTGCGACCCCATGGACTGTAGCCTACCAGGCTTCTCTGTCCATGGGATTCTCCAGGCAAGAATACTGGAGTGGGTTGCTATTTCCTTCTCCAGGAGATCTTCCCAACCCAGGGATCGAACCCAAGTCTCCCACATTGCAGGCAGACGCTTTACCCTCTGAGCCACCAGGGGCTCTAACTGAAAGTTTGGCTAAGGCCAGACTTTTGAAGATCTAGATATTATGCCAAGGGCTCAACCTCCATCTTTATTCCTGAAGAAGATGATGAAATGTTTAAATAAATCATTGACTTTATTGACCCTTATTGGAAGAAGAATACACTTGCTGTTAAAATGTTGTTGTACACCCTAAGGAGACTGAGGACATCTGGGGAATTAAATTTCATACTGAAAATAGAGTGATTTTTAAGACCTCTTTTCTTTTCATAAAGAAAGTCATGAATCCTCAGGTTTTTTCCCTTCTCTGGGTAATTAAGATTCCTACAGTCTCACACCAATAACTGTCCGGTTACTACCTGCAAACCTATGGAAGTATTTCTTCCAGCCAAGTAATCTATTTGGTCCAGATGACTTTTTTTTTTTTTTTTTTTAATTTAACCTCACTTAAGCAACCAATGCCAAAGACTATACAACTAGGAGGGAAGTAATTATCTCATAAACCTCACAATCTAGTGAGGTAAAATAGATGATAAGCAAAGCAGAAAAGATATTAAGAAGTTAAGAAGTTCATGGAAGAGAATGGTAATTTGAAAGTTCATTGAGATAGTAAATAAAAATTATCTAGGAAGGGATGACATTTTAGGGAAAGAAAAAAAAAAAAAAAAGGATGGAGTTCAAGCAGCTAGATATTTAGAGATCTGGGAGAGAAATATTCCATAAGAGGAAAAAGCAAATGCAAAGACCTAAGATGGACATGTTTTTTTAATATGAATGAGAAAAAAAAAAAAAAAAAAAAAAAAACAGCAAGGGAGTGGCTGGAACCAAGAATAGAAGAAAATAAAGCCAGAAAGGTAAGTATTTGATTCTAGAGTCAACTGATTTAATGCAGTTTGCAATTTGAATGGTTTTGAAAGGATGACCTGATATAATAGTATCATAGAAGAACTCTATTTAACTGTTATTAGTAATCTACAAGAGGCAAAAATAGAAGTGGACATTTAATAGCAGAGCCTACAGATGACAGTGGTTTGGACCATGGTGATAGAACAATAGAAATGGTGGCAAGTTCTAGAAGCAAGGAGATTTCCTGATTGTATAAAATAAATGAATGTCAAGGATGTTTCCAATATTTTTGATGAGCAATCAAAGGAAGAGGCTGGAAATAATTGAGACGAGAATGCTCTGACAGAGCAAATTCAACATTTTAAGCTTAAATTGCTTGTTGGGCATCCAAGTGGAGGTGTTAAATATGGAACTAAATTTATGGTCCAAAGGTCATGAAAAAAAATCCAGACTGCAGACAACATTTGGGAGTTGAAAGTTTCAGTTGTTCTTTGAAGCCTCATAATAAACTCTTGAGAAGAGAGTGAGTGTAGAAAACAAAACAGGTCCAAAAAATACTTTGTTTGTAGATAGGGATATTTTTCAAGTTAAAATGAGAAACACTGGAAAATTATTTTGAGAGATTTATATAGAAAGATTCCACAAAATAACACTATCAAAAGAAGTGGCATACTCTAAAAATTGATTTCTTTTTTTCTTTGCTAAAATGCTTTCAAGTATTGAATGTTATATGATTTCATCATAGGTGAAACTAGCCTATTACCAAGGTGTGCCACAGGTCTTTTTAATGCAATTTTCTTAGATGGAGTCCAACACTTATCAATTATATATGGAATACTATCACACTATAATTCTCACTAGTGTTATAGAGTTCTTATACAATGTCTTACTATTAAACTGTGGAAAATTCTGAAAGAGATGAGAATACCAGACCACCTGACCTGCCTCCTGAGAAACCTATATGCAGATGATCAGGAAGCAACAGTTAGAACTGGACATGGAACAACAGACTGGTTCCAAATAAGAAAAGGAGTACGTCAAGGCTGTATATTGTCACCCTGCTTATTTAACTTTTATGCAGAGTACATCATGAGAAATGCTGGACGGGAAGAAGCACACTGGAATCAAGATTGCTGGGAGAAATATCAATAACCTCAGATATGCAGATGACACCACCCTTATGGCAGAAAGTGAAGAAGAACTAAAGAGCCTCTTGATGAAAGTGAAAGAGGAGAGTGAAAAAGTTGGCTTAAAGCTCAACATTCAGAAAATGAAGATCATGGCATCCGGTCCCATCACTTCATGGGAAATAGATGGGGAAACAGTGGAAACAGTGTCAGACTTTATTTTGGGGGCTCCAAAATCACTGCAGATGGTGAGTGCAGCCATGAAATTCAAAGATGCTTACTCCTTGGAAGGAAAGTTATGACCAACCTAGACAGCATATTAAAAAGCAAAGACATTACTTTGCCAACAAAGGTCTGTCTAGTCAAGGCTGTTTTTTTTCCAGTAGTCATGTATGGCTGTGAGAGTTGGCCTGTAAAGAAAGCTGAGTGCCAAAGAACTGATGCTTTTGAACTGTGGTGTTGGAGAAGACTCTTGAGAGTCCCTTGGACTGCAAGGAGATCCAGCCAGTCCATCCTAAAAGAGATCAGTCCTGGGTGTTCACTGGAAGGACTGATGTTGAAGCTGAAACTCCAATACTTGGACACCTAATGCGAAGAGCTGACTCATTTGAAGAGACCCTAATGCTGGGAAAGATTGAGGGCAGGAGCAGAAGGGGATGACAGAGGATGAGATGGTTGGATGGCATCACCAACTGAATGGACAGGAGTTTGGGTAGGTTCTGGGAGTTGGTGATGGACAGAGAGGCCTGGCACACTGCAATTCATGGGTTTGCAGAGAGTTGGACACGACTGAGCAACTGAACTGAACTGTTATATAAAAGCTAGTAATAAATTATTGATATGTTTGGGTGCCACTGAAACCATATACTTTTCCAGTTAATGATAAATACTTAAAAATTAATTTCTATTGTTAGAATATGTAACCCATGCTTTCATGGTAGCTCCAGAAAAAATGTCAGCTAATTTCCCCCTTATCACTTAAACAGCAGATATTTTTTGTGTTTTTAAATTCATATGTTAGTAGTATGAACCATACATACTATAACAGTTAGTTTTCTCAATGAATGTACATTCTGTTCAATTAACACATTTTTAATGAAGTCATCAAAGAGGCATCAATGCAAATGAGGTGTTGAAAATGTTGCTTTTCCTTACTATTTTCAATAACACATAATTGATATTTCAAAACACTCATAATGTATTCTAAAGTGATCATTCAGTAACAGCAGATTTTCAAAGACTTTGCTTTAAAATAAAACAACCAACCTGTTTACTACATAATTTGTTCTTATTCTGAATTTGATTTTATGGTATTGCATGTTAAAAGTATCATACGTTACATCCATACACAAGTTTTATTTTTATGAAATACTCTTGTTAATAACACCTCATATTGAATAATATATAATATATATATATTTATAAAATATAAATATATAAAAATAAAATATAAATACATGATATGTATATATGTTCAATTATATATGTACTTTCATTACATACATGTATATGCATTCAATTTTTCTCCACTAAATTGGCTTTAATTAAAAATATTTTTACCGAAACTTGTATATAAATTGATATAAATACATTCCCATTTATTTATAAGATTCTAATATTCTTTGAAATTTGATATTATGAATCTATGTAAATAAAGATAGTATTTTAGTATATAAATATATTAGCTTTTAATTGAATTTTTTGTCTAAAAACCTTCAGCTATTTTTTAGAGGTACATATAGTTTATAAAATAAATTATTGTGTGTTTCTGATTTAGTAAAACCATATATAATTATGAAAAAGAAGGATAAGCTAAGGCTAATTTTTGTGGATTTGTGATCTAAAACAAGTCAGAAGCGTTGCAAATACTTCAGCCTCAAATTCTCCACATTCAGAGGTGCCAGCAGGAAAATCCCGCTCAACACTGAGAAATTAAGGCTCACTTAGATAGGGTAACTATTGGTAAAAATACAGATTGCTTGTTTATCTATTACTTAACACTTCATGAGAGGTTTACCCATGGAAGACTGAGAGAAGCATTTTGTTTTGTCTCTTTTGAAACATTAGTGAAGTTAGAATAGTGGTTTGAAAAAATAAAGGAGCTATGTGAAGAAGAATATGTTCATCAGTGAAGATAATTTGGTGAACCTGTAGAAGACAACATGTAAAGGAATGGAAGCCAATAGAGGAAAAAACCCAGGGAGGAAGTCACAGCCTGGGCAATGCCA
The DNA here is from genome assembly GCF_029407905.1 of Bubalus kerabau. Taxonomy (NCBI): domain Eukaryota; kingdom Metazoa; phylum Chordata; class Mammalia; order Artiodactyla; family Bovidae; genus Bubalus; species Bubalus kerabau. The sequence continues at coordinate 36,261,801 of NC_073630.1, read as the reverse complement.
TTGAACGCACTCCAGTGGGCAGCCTGTGGAAGCCATGGGGCCTGCTGTTTTTTTCTGTGAAGAAAGCCCAGTAGTTTACTTAGGGAGGGAAAAGCCTTCAGTGCTTCTCTCTCTTTTTTTAATTTATTTACTTAATTGGTGTCTAATTACTGTAGTGATTTTTGCCATACATTGACATGAATCACCACCCATGGGTACACATCTGCTTCTTTTTTAAAGAAGCAGAATCAAATTCTTAGAGAAAATTCAGTATAACAGAAGATTTTGCAGTCAGAGTAAGCATCTCTGTTTTGACTTTTGTCTATTCTCCACTTACTCATTTGCTTGAAAAGTAAGCCTGTTAATATCTATAAACATTTATTCTTTTAAAACTTAGAAAATTTCAGGGTTTATGATGTTAATTGAGTATATTTCATTTTTTTCCAAAAATATCACCTAAAATTCCAATGGCTATCTAAACAAATAATACTGTTTATGAGAAGTTCCTTAATATATATACAAAGGAAATGATACATAATTTTTATGTTATTTATTTTTATAGAAGTGCCATACATTAAACTCTTAAGGGAAAATGCTTTAAAATAATGTTTTACAATCTATTTTATTCATTAAGGAAGCTTTCAGATATTTTTTTAATCCCCCTCCCCATCCATGGAATCTTAGTACCATAAATATCTGTTAGTGTTGTCCAGTAGAATTTGCTTGGGAGGGCCATAAACTATTGTATTATCTAGTAATTTTTCAGCCCCATGAACCAACATCCATCCCTTGGGGGCTGATATAGCTCTCATTGGTAAAGCATGATTTAAACCAAGTTAGTGTGAGACATTTTTGAACCTGGACTAAGCAAATGAGCGAGGTAGAACATATGGCTCAAAGTATTTCCAAACACATTTGAATACAAATTCTGTATTTCTCAGATTTCAAGGGAATAGGGTTTCAACATAAAACAAAACAAAAATTCTGGAAGCAATGAACCTATATATAGCATTTAAGGATCGATGCATTTCTTGTGTTCTTTGATACTTCATTCCTCATAGGTGCACTCACGCCCTGTGGTTTGGCATGAAAACGCTTACCTAGCATTGTGCTTGATCTTTTTCCCTCAGCTATTTTCCCATCTGTAGGTAAATGATGAGTGAAATTTGAATAAAATTTGGTAAATTATGGTCATTGAATGAATGGCATCTTAGCAAAGTATTTTTTTTAATCAGAGACTTTCCCTCTCTTTGACAGAAAGGTATTTCCCCTGATTTGAAATGCAGTGGAAGTTTTCAGAAAGCAATCTGACTAGCTTCCCTAATAAGATACTTTTAATTTAAAAAAGTTCTCAAGTAATCAGTTTTGAGAAGATGAAATACTATTCTAGATCTAAACTCCTATAATTAGGTCAAATATTTAATGAGGCATTTCTTAAAACTGGCTCTGAGCGTTTTCAAAACATCTGTTTTATAAGTCATTTAGGATACAATTTTAATAATATATTTAAAATAGTAATAATTACTATTAATAATAGCAGTTACACATATTACTTTCATGGCCTTTACTTTAAAAATGTTATCTACAAATCATTGTGTATAAAAGGAAAAAAAATCCCTTAATTTTCTTTTTAAATAAAATATGTCCTTATGGAAGCCTAAAGTCAAGAATGGCTTCCCTGTGGCTCCTGTTAAAGAATCTTCCAGTGAAATACATGAATAGAGCTCTCTAAATTGAAATACAGAGAGAAAAAGGAATGAAAAGACAAAACATAATATCCAAAAATTTTGTGACAATTACAAATGTGTTGCTGCTGCTGCTAAGTCACTTCAGTCGTGTCTGACTCTGTGCAACCCCATAGACGGCAGCCCACCAGGCTCTCCCATCCCTGGGATTCTCCAGGCAAGAACACTGGAGTGGGTTGCCATTTCCTTCCCCAATGCATGAAAGTGAAAAGTGAAAGTGAAGTCGCTGAGTCATGTCCGACTCTTCGCGACCCCATGGACTGCAGCCTACCAGGCTCCTCCATCCATGGGATTTTCCAGGCAAGAGTACTGGAGTGGGGTGCCACTGCCTTCTCTGACAAATGTGTTACTTTTGTGTAATTGAAATATCAGAAGCAGAAGAAAGAAAGAAAGGGAGAGAGAAAGAACAGAAAGAGGCAAGAATTTAAAATAAAAAGAAAATAGCTGAGAATTTTACAGACACCAAACTATAGATCCAGATGTTCAGACAACACACCAAGCAGGAAAAATGCCAGAGACTATATACGACTAAGTGTAACATATTTAAACTAAAGAAAACCAAAGAAAAAAAAAAATTTAAAAGAATTCAGAGGAAAATTAAAATACCTTACTTATAGAGAGGAAGAAAATAAAATTTTATTAGTCTTCATTTCTGCTTAAGGTCAAACACTGTTCAAAGTACTTGTTAGAGAAATGAATTTAAATGTTACTCCATGGACAATATGGGATTTCTTAATAAAATTTAGAACCCCTAATGATTAGTCTGATTGAATTCAGAAATTAGTCTTTGTATTAGTTAGTTCAGGCTGCCATAACAAGAATGGGAGGCTTAAACAATAAGCATTTATTTTCACACAGTTCTGGAGGTTGAAAGTCCAAGATCAAGCAAGGTGTCAGTAGGGTTGACTTCTGGGGAAACTGCTTTTCCTGTTTTGGCCTCCTTGTCACTGCCCTGATATAATCTTACCTCTGTGTGTATGTGAAGAGAGCTCTCTGGTGTCTCCTCTACTTATGAGGACTCAGTTCCGTGGGATTGAAGCTTCACCATTATGGTATCAGTTAACTTTACCTCCTTAAAGTCCCCATCTCTAAATTCGGTTTCATGGGGGTTAAGGCTTCAAAATATTAGAAGGAATCTGCCTGCAATGCAGGAGACCTGAGTTCGAGCCCTGGATCTGGAAGATCCTCTGGAGAAGTTCATGGCAACCCACTCCAGTATTCTTTCCTGGAGAATCCCCATAGACAGAGGAGCCTGGTGGACCACAGGCCATGGGATTGCAAAGAGTCGGACATAGCTGAGCAATTAACACAAAACACACACACACACACACACACACACACACACACACACACAATTCATACGATAACAATCTTTATGAAAACATTTTTTTCTTTATAAGTACAATAATATTATAAACTTTATCCAGCACATAAAATGTAAGAAATGGACTCTAACTTCTGTAGCAAACTGAAATGGTTGCTACTTCTGTTATTCCAAATGCCCATAATGTGTATGAGCATTTAAGCAGCTCTATTCTCTGTATAAGCATTGGGCAAGAGAAGTTTTTTGTTTCCCATGGATTCTCATTAGTAAGCATTTCAAGACACACACACACACACTACACACTGGCGAAAGGTCCTGCCTTTAAGAGGTTTCTACTAATCATGAAACCCACTCACTCCTGAATCTCATCTTAGAGAAATTCATTGAACAAAATATCAACATGTACATCCTCTTCCTCTCTACTCTGATGAATGTCTATCAGTGGTAAAGGCTTCCACATAAAGTCTTGGATAAGGATAATATATAGGATGCTGTTAAGTTATCTTTGAGATTCTGGAACTTAGAATTCATTAGTACAACCATGAAACACATGAAGACCATACCATACACAGAGGTTTGTCCATTCTACTTTTTTATTTATCCTGAGATTTTCCTCCAGCCACCAGAACAAAGTAAATGCATACAATAAAATGTCCAGTTACATTCATATTCCTCTGGTTGGCAGAGGAATATGCTCAGAGGATTTCAGAGCTGATGACATTGAAAGGGTTATTGACTCCAAACTCCTTTTTTCCCCCACACATGAAGAAACAAAGCCTTAGAGAAGAAAAAAGAATTTTCATGGTCACACAAAAAGTTAGAACCAGAAATTTTCAGTGAAATATTTTTCTTATAGTCATTCAATCTACAGCATATTGTTAAGTAAATTATTCAAAACAAATTGTCAGTGGTTTATATAATTAAATTATTAAGAGAAGTCAAACTAGAGTGAAGTCTTAATAATAGGAAAAAGAGCTCCAGAATTTAAACTGCCTTTTATTGAAGAAGAATCTGTGCTGTTGTATGTGGCATGTTCAAATTCATTTCCAGGATTCACTGAATTTATGGAAGGCTAAATGCAGAAATAATTAACAGAAATTTAAATTAGCTCTTGCTTTGTCTGCTCATTTGTTTATTAGCTTTAAAGTGAAGTAGAACAAAGTTCACATTTCTGTTTTGTTCCATCTGCATCAAAGACATTAACATTTTAACAACATTCGCATCACACCTGGCAACCTGAAAACTGTGGTTGGTTATCATGTCTTCGCATTTTTGGCTTTAACAGCATGTGGTTGTCATTTTTAAGATAAAGATACTGAGTGCAATATAAGTGAAGCAATGTTAAGAGTAAAGAGTGAACAAAAAATTCCTTGGGGCTTTATATGGATTTATTATAAATGGAAAGTTTCTAGATAACAGGTTTTTCCCCAGTTTTATTGAGAATTCATTAACATTTTATATAATTTTCAGGTGTACAGCATTATGGTTTGATTTACATAGGTATGCATAAACAAATATATATATGGTAAATAATTATAATAGGTTCATCTAAAATCCATCTTTTCACATACATACAGTAAAGGGAATAAGAAGAGAGAAAATTATTTGTGATATGAATTCAGAATTTACTCTCTTAACAACTTTCCTGTTTTTTATACATCAGTACCTAGTAATTATTTATCTTATAACTGAAATTTTGTACTTTTAGCCATCTTCCTCCGATTTCCCCTCACCTCATCCTTCACTGCTAGTAACCACAAATTGGATTTCTTTTTGTGAGTTTAGGGTTTTTTTTTTTATGTTACTTTAGGTTCCATATGTAAGTGAGATCATATAGCCTTTGTCTTTCTTATTTCACTTAGCATAATACCTTCAAGTTCCATCCATGTTGTCACAAATGGTAGTTGCTTCTCATTCTTCTATGACTGGATGATATTCTGCTGTGTATATGTGTGTATGTATATACACACATGCGAGCTCAGTCTCCCAGTTGCATCTGACTCTTTCTGATCCCATGTTTTATAGCCCACCAGACTCCTCTGTCCATGAGATTATCCCAGCAAGAATATTGCAGTGGGTTGCCATTTCTTCCTCTACAGGATCTTCCCAACCCGGGGACTGAACCTGCATCTCCTGCTACTCCTGCCTTGGCAGGCAGACTCTTTACCACTGTGCCAGCTGGGAGGCCCCTGTGTGTACACATACATACATACAATAGAATATTATTCTACTGTGTTATATATATCACAAATTCTTTGTCCATTCAACCCTTGGTGGACCCTTGTTTCCATGTCTTGGCTATTGTAAATAATACTGCTATGAAAATGTGGGTGCAGATATCTGTTGAGTTATCATTTTTGTTTCTTTATGTATATTCCCAGAAGTGGAATTTCTGGATCATATGGTAGCTCTATTTTTAATTTTTTGAGTTTCCTCAGTACTGTTTTCTAAAGTGACTGTACAATAATGCTATGTTTTATCTGAAGATATCTGGCAGTATCTTGAAAAAAGAGTTTCCCACTTGTATATATTTAGTTAAATATTTAGTCCATTATTAAAAATTTCCTTATTTAACCTAAGTATTCAAAATTTTCCTTTATGTCTTTATAAATTATGCATTCCAGATTTTTTAGCTGGAAAGGCCTCTTTTGATATTGACTAAAATTCAGCAACAACACCTAAACTAAATTTAGGAAGAAAACTGTTGACTACATAATATAGAAATACAAAACATATGTTCAAATGAAGTTGAGCCATTTGTTAATAAATTTGATATTAATAAAAAGAAATTTAGGTTAATTATAAAAATAATCTAAGCTACTATATGTAGAAATATTAAAAATTCACTATGTAAATGAAGCATTAATAATGATAACAATTAACTTATTTTTTACTATGAGCTAAGCATTGTGTTAAATATTTAGATGAAGTATCTCCTAGGGTACTCTAATTTAGATTCTCTTGTAACTTAGTTATCTAATTATATAAATCTTACATACACATTATTGACAAAATACTAACTAAAGAGCCATGTACTGAAATTATTTAATCAATTTGAAAATATCATAATGTCAAGGGCATCTGATACATACAGAGATAGACACATGCATACATATAGATACAGATATAGACACATACATATAGATAGTTGAATTCTATATTGAGGCTATTGAACCAAATCTCCTAGGCAGTGTTTTATAAGAAAAATAAAGGAAATTTATGAATATTAAAAAAACCTAACACTTAGAGGATAAAAGAAAAAGAGAAAAATAGTTTTCTGTATACAAGTCTTTTCTTTCTTTAGGTAAATTAATTCTCAGTTCAGTTCAGTCGCTGAGTCGTGTCTGACTCTTTGCAACCCCATGAATCACAGCACGCCAGGCCTCCCTATGTATTTTATTTCTTTTGTTGCCGTATAAAACAGGCTTGTTTCCTTAAGTTCTCTTTCTGATTTTCCAACATTATCCTCTGGGAATGGAAGGCACTTTTGTGTATTAATTTTATATCCTATGACCTTACTATATTCATCGACTAGCACTAGTAATTTTCTGGTGTCATCTTCAGAATTTTCTAGGTAGAGTATCATGTAATTTGCAGACAGTGAGAGCTTTACTTCTTTTCCAATCTTGATTCCTTTTATTTATTTTTCTTCTCTGATTGCTGTGGCTAGGACTTCCAAAACTATGTTGAATAGTAGTGGTGAGAGTGGGCACCCTTATCTTGTCCTGATTTTAGAGGAAATCTTTTACTTTTAATTTTTCACCATTGAGGATAATGTTTGCTATATTATATATGGCTTTTACTATGTTGAGGTATGTTCCTTCTATGCCTACTTGCTGGAGAATTTTTATCACAAATGGGTATTGGATTTTGTCAAAGGCCTTCTCTGCATCTGTTGAAATAATCATATTGTTTTTATCTTTCAATTCAATGAAATTAATATGGTGTATCATATTGATTGATTTGCAAATATTGAAGAATCCTTGCATTCCTGGAATAAAGTCCACTTGGTCACGATGTGTGATATTTATAATATGTGCTTGGATTCTGAAAGGAATAGAAAAAGGAAAGAAGGAAGGAAAGTAAGAGGGAAGGAAAGAAGAGATTTTTAATTGTAATCACACTGAAAGCTAAATATGAAGAAAATAAATACGCTCAGAGGAAAATAACGTAAAGTATTTTAGAAGGCATATGTTGGAATCCAGATTAGATGGTGTTCTAAATTTAAAAGAAAACACTAAAAAACTTTTTTTTCAAGCTTATAAAACTGGTATATTTTAAAAGGTGTACAAATAATGCTATTGCTAATAGCAATAATGACAAGATAAAATAATGACAATAATAAAAAGCAAAAAAATTGCTTGTACTCAGAAGTTTCCATTTTGGTTTCCTAGTGAATGGTTAAATTCACTCTAAATTATGCATAATAATAAGACTGGAATGACGCAAATGTGTATTTATTAGGATACACTGATTTTTTTTTTTTTAATTCAAACTGTAATAGCATTAGATGCTAGTGGTTTCCTGGAAAATCGGTCACCATCATTAGATAAAACTTTCTAACCTTACCTTTCCCTTACCTTTCAGAAATTGTTTTTATATTTTAATTAGAGGAATGTATAGTAAATAAAGAAAGAATAACTTTTGTGCAATAAATGACATACTAATAAACACAAAAATAAGCTGATAGTTATAATGTAGTTTGTAAAAGTTAAAGTACTGGATCAAATGCAATTAATTCAAAGAACAATAAAAGGTATTGAGTTTTATATTTAGTTGTTCAGAAAAAATTTAAATTCACTGGCAGCCTTCAGTTAGTAAAGATAATAAAAAAATTTAGAAAGTGGTGTTGTGTAATGTTACTACTTTTCATGTTAGTTTTTTTTTTCCTCTGTGTACATGATAAATAGTATACTGGAGCCTGAATTATTGCCTTTCTACAGTTCAAGTCACTTTCACACTTTCCTTTTCTATATTGACCTCAGCACAAGTAAATTTACCTTGAAGTAGAAACTTATATACCTGATAGACATAAAATCATGTACTTTAACTTATTTAACTGTTAGAAACTTTGTTGAAATTTGGAACATTTTATACAATAATTTATGCCAGAAGGTGGCACCAAAAGACTCAACTTCAAAACCTCATTATTAATAAATTCATGAGATTATTCTATATTTGGATTTCTAAGTGCAGGCAAATAGCAATGCAAATGTAGAATAAAATTATAAAGGTATTGCATACATTTCAAGGTTGTATGTTACACTGGAAAGAAGTAGTCTGTTTTGGACTTCAGATATGGCACTGCAGAGATCTAACACTGTATTTTTTTTATGCTCATTCTTACAAATGTACATGTATTTCTGAACTCTTTAAAAATAGGTACTTAAAAATTAAACCCAAATACCAAGTGTCATATTTTCTCCTCAATAAAGTATCTTTTTATTATCATATGCTTTAAATTTCTGTTATGAAACTTCAGCCATTTCAGCAAGTTTCATCACTTTGAAGATGTATCCAGTGCCACGTTATAGGAATAGATTTCTGAGCTTCATCAGTGTTATTGATAACATATTATTCCTTTCACTGTTCCCTTGGGAGATAGTTAAGGTCAGTGATCAGGAGCTCAAGCTTTGCTGTACAGACGTGTGAGTTTGGGTTCTTGTTCTGCCATTTAGTAGCTGTGTGATCTTGTGGAACTTACTCAAACTCTCTCTCTCTCTCATTTAGTTGAATTTGTTAATCTGATTTTTGAGAGAAAAACAGTGAAACTTAAGATACACACTTAAAGTGCCTGGACAAATCCGAACACCTTGTAAGCATTCATGGAACATCAAGTGACAATGATGTTATTTCAAAGAGAAGTTTTCCCTTCTGCAAGTTATCTTCAAATATGCCTTATTCTTAAATTCACAAATAATAAAAACTCCTTGATTAGAAATTGTTAAGTGAAAATGCTATCTGATTAGCCTCTGAGCACAGAAAAATTTGTAGTTAAAGTTTTTCCCCAATTGTCACAAATATAAAGATATAAATGTTTTAACCCACTGCTAAAAAGAAATTTTTAAAAACATTTATGCTTGAGCATACACTTCTCTATAAAATAAACCAATAGAAAAATATACAAAAAAGCATATTTTTTCAGCAATAAGGATGCGTAAGACGTCAAGAATTCTACTGTCAGTTTAGGCAGAGAAAGAGCAAATTTGGTAAAAGAAGTAATAATAATGAGTTTCATGTGCATTGTTTAAGCTTATCTGTGGCTGCTGTAAATACATAATACATTTATCTTTGAGGCATAAACATCAAAAATAGAAACTCTTCTACTTTTGTTAAAAAGGTTGAAGGGAGAGGCAAAACTTTTGCCACTTTGTACAACTGTAGATATGTTATACAATTGAGGAATAATTGTACTTAGTTAATCACTACTTGTAAAACATATTTGCAAAGCAAAGTCCTATAAAAGTAGCTAAATTTTTCTTAAAAGAGAATTTAATCTGTCAGTCTCAAGAAAACACAACTGCCTTAATTTGTCTCCATAAAAATAAGATAATAATGATACAAACATAAACAAGGGACATAAGCCAAATAACTCTATCACAACAAAGAACTGAAGAACTACTTCTACAATAAAAACATAATGATTTATAACCCTGGCAAACTGTCACCTCATCAGCCTTTGTGTCTGTACTAGAAATTTCTAAATTCAAAACACCTTTATTACCATAGCATAGAAAACCAAAGTTCATTGTTGATTATCACATGACTTACAAATCAAGTTTATAACCTATTTTTTCTTATCGGTAAGACAGCAGGCCTTGAATTAGTGTTAGTCTGATCTCATGAGGTAAAGAGAACTATCTAAAATAACTATTCTTAGTTCAAATTGACTTTTGAAAGCTTCTTCCTGAAACAATCACATTACTCTGCCATGTGACCTGTTGTTAATTATGGAAAGTTTGCATATGTCTACAAATAAATGTTTGAAATACACATATTGATATATGTATATATGTAATATATATATATATATTAGATCTAGGCCCTTAAATCTATTTCTCACTTTCACTGTATAATCATAAGGGATTTGATTTAGGTTATACCTGGATGGTCTAGTGGTTTTCCCTACTTTCTTCAATTTCAGTCTGAATTTGGCAATAAGGAGTTCATGATCTGAGACACAGTCAGGTCCTGGTCTTGTTTTTGTTGACTGTATAGAGCTTCTCCATCTTTGGCTGCAAAGAATATAATCAATCTGATTTCGGTGTTGACCATCTGGTGATGTCCATGTGTAGAGTCTTCTCTTGTGTTGTTGGAAGAGGGTGTGTGTTATGACCAGTGCATTTTCTTGGCAAAACTCTATTGGTCTTTGCCCTGCTTCATTCCGTGTTCCAAGGCCAAATTTGCCTGTTACTCCAGGTGTTTCTTGACTTCCTACTTTTACATTCCAGTCCCGTATAATGAAAAGGACATCTTTTTTGGTGTTAGTTCTAAAAGGTCTTGTAGGTCTTCATAGAACCATTCAACTTCAGCTTCTTCAGCGTTACTGGTTGGGGCATAGACTTGGATTACTGTGATATTGAATGGTTTGCCTTGGAAACGAACAGAGATCATTCTGTCATTTTTGAGATTGCATCCAAGTACTGCACTTCGGACTCTTTTGTTGACCATGATGGCCACTCCATTTCTTCTGAGGGATTCCTGCCCGCAGTAGTAGATATAATGGTCATCTGAGTTAAATTCACCCATTCCAGTCCATTTCAGTTCGCTGATTCCTAAAATGTCGACATTCACTCTTGCCATCTCTTGTTTGACCACTTCCAATTTGCCTTGATTCATGGACCTGGTTCCTAGGCAATATTGCTCTTTACAGGATTGGATCTTGCTTCTATCACCAGTCACATCCACAGTTGGAGAAGACTCTTTTTTTTTTTTTTTTTTTAACTTTACAAATTGTATCAGTTTTGCCAAATATCAAAATGAATCTGCCACAGGTATACATGTGTTCCCCATTGTGAACCCTCCTCCCTCCTCCCTCCAGATACCATCCCTCTGGGTTGTCCCAGTGCACTAGCCCCAAGCATCCAGTATTGTGCATCGAACCTGGACTGGCAACTCATTTCATACATGATATTATACATGTTTCAATGTCATTCTCCCAAATCTTCCCACCCTTTCCCTCTGCAACAGAGTCCATAAGACTGTTCTATACATCAGTGTCTCTTTTGCTGTCTCGTACACAGGGTTATTGTTAGCATTTTTCTAAATTCCATATATATGCATTAGTATACTGTATTGGTGTTTTTCTTTCTGGCTTACTTCACTCTGTATAATAGGCTCTTGAGAGTCCCTTGGACTGCAAGGAGATCCAACCAGTCCATTCTGAAGGAGATCAGCCCTGGGATTTCTTTGGAAGGAATGATGCTAAAGCTGAAACTCCAGTACTTTGGCCACCTCATGCGAAGAGCTGACTCATTGGAAAAGACTCGGCTGATGGGAGGGATTGGGGGCAGGAGGAGAAGGGGACGGCAGAGGATGAGATGGCTGGATTACATCACTGACTTGATGGACGTGAGTCTGAATGAACTCCGGGAGTTGGTGATGGACAGGGAGGCCTGGTGTGCTGCGATTCATGGGGTTGCAAAGAATCTGACACGACTGAGCGACTGAACCAAACTGCACTAAATATATATATATATATATATCACTCAGTCACTCAGTCATGGTTGGCTCTTTGCGACCTCATGGACTGCAGCATGCCAGGCTTCCCTGTCCATCACCAACACACAGAGATTGCTCAAACTCATGTCCATCAAGTCCGTGATGCCATACAACCATCTCATCCTCTGTTGTCCCTTTCTCCTCCTGCCTTCAATCTTTCTCAGCATCAGTCTTTTCCAATAGTCAGATCTTTGCATTCAGGTGGCCAAAGTATTGGAGTTTCAGCTTCAGGATCAGCCCTTCCAATGAATATTCAGGAGTGATCTCCTTTTGGATGGACTGGTTGGATCTCCTTGCAGTCCAAGGGACTCTCAAGAGTCTTCTGAAATGCCACAGTTCAAAAGCATCAATTCTATGTTATGTATTTAACAATTAACTATGAACACACTGTTTTATACTTTCCTTGACTTACTTTGCTTATGGACTCCTATAATCAACTTTATGTAAGTATTATATTCTCAAATACATTTGTATACTTTTTTGGGAATCACTTTAAAGCCTAAAAAGGTGTATTCTGTTTGAATTGGCTTAGGAATTAGAAAATAATAAAATATTGACAAATAACTGAAATCACATTATTAATGTTTTAAAATGATTTATACTTCAGAGAAGAAAAATGTCTGGCCTTAACTGGAAAAGGCTTTGTGGGAGAGGATGATACTTTGTGGTCATTAAAAACAAAAACTGTGAATAGATGACTAAAACCCTGGGAATGTCCCTGGTGAAAATGTACCACACTAGAGCTTGGTTAAGCTGCCTGAGAAATAGTGGAAAATATCATCACTCAAGTACAGCAAAATCTTATTATGCCAGATCATGAAAGCCAGGAGAGATTAGTAGATTTAATAAATTAAATAATAGTGTAAAATTATGTACATAGGAGAACAGTAGGAAGAAAGCAATAATTTATAAATATATGAACAAACTTCAGGCTGAGAGTTAAAAAAAGGAATGCTGTAAATAATAATAATGTATTCACACAACCAATATTTGAAACTAATTCCAAGAGACTAAATGGTTCAGTGAGGAAGAGCAGACACTTTTGGTGGGAGTGTTTAAGATCATATTCTTAGGAGATCATGCATGTTTAGGCCAGCATCTGGATTAAGTAGACCATTCTGTCAGTGGTTAATATGCCTAGCAGAGATAGACCTAGAATCATACCTGTGAGGCTGGTAAGTTGCAGAGTAATAAATCTGCCCCAGGCTAGTTCTTTCTAACCACATTGTTCCTTTTACTGAATGACAGGAGACCAGTTTATTGTAGAAGTTAACAGGAATTTCAAGGATTGGATGGTTAACAATATACAAGTCACAGTTCTGTATAATTTAAAGATTAACATTTAGATGTGGCATTTGGTCACTGGATTTATTAGAGAGAATTTGACTATAGGAAATCTTAGAAATCTTAATGGTTGTGAAAAATATAAATATAGAAATTTGATTGAGAGAACACAATCACAGAAAAAGGATCTTAGAAAAAATAAGGAAAAAAGATATTATATTGCAGCTAGGAAAAAAATCAAGATTTTCTATTTTTCATCTTGGGTATGAACCTCTGAGAAGAATCCCATGAACCACTAATACTCTGTGGTTCACACTGCTTATGACACATGTGGAGTTTGTATTTGGTATTCCCTCTGTCTGAAATATGGTTCTTCATCATGCTCTTCATTCAAGTCCCTTTTATAACACTCCACTCACAAAGACTAAGATTGTGAAAACTTCAGTTTTCCAAGGAGGTCACTGATGGTGACTCAGTCTTTGAAAGCAAGGCAACTCCTCCTTCAATGCCTTGTTCCCAGGCCCATTTCTTCTACCTGTTGGAATGACAGAACCATAAAATGTCCATTGATTTAAGGAATATTCTGTACCATGAAAGATAAGACACCAGTCTCATGCAATACAGTATTCAAGCTGGTGCTTTTGCTACATTGTCCAGAGGCTCTCCCATTGCTTTTTCAGGATGAAACTCTGGATAGTATAGCATTTTCTGCGACCAGTGTATTCATGGCATTGTACCCGCTGCAGCACCACATTTTCCATAAAATAGATTGCTCGAGTATGAGGGATACTAAGCGAAATCATGATATAGTAAATGAGACTTCTGTGAGCCTCTGATAGTGATGCTGGGTGAAATCTGTGTTCAGGTGAGGCAAACTTATAACTGTAATATATACAAACACAATTAGGATGAAATGCTATTATTTCCAGGGTGGAAGGGATGCACTTTCATCAACTGGTCACAAAGACATTGGTTGGTCTCCTTTTAAAAGACCATGGCATTAACCTTTGCTGCTGGTAAGACAATGCTCAGTATGAATAGTAGACCATCAGCTTTGATGAGATAAAGTTATTGCTGTTACACATTAAATGTAGGGAATACTTTAATAGAAAACATTATAAACGACAACATTAAGAGAATATGTAAACTACAATCAAGCATATGACTACTAAAACACAGAAAATATATAGAGACGGTAAAGAATCCACCTGCAATGTGCAAGACCTGGGTTTGATCCCTGGGCTGGGAAGACACCCCTGGAGGAGGGCATGGCAATCCACTCCAGTATTCTTACCCGGAGAACCCCCATATACAGAGGAACCTGGTGGGCTATAGTCCATGAGGTCGCAAAGAGACACGACTGAGCAACTAAGCACAGCACACATACATATGTTTATGTATGTGTATTTATGTATATATGTAAAGTTAGTGTTCGTTTAGGAATACAGAAAGGTGGTAGTAAAAAACAAAAGAAATTCATGGAAATTATATAAACTATATGTGGATAGAGTGGAAGCAAAAGCAAAAGGACTGAGCAGAAGCTTCCATTATTTATACCTGTTTCATTTATTTATATCTTTGCTGGTGGCTCCGTGATAAAGAATCTGCCTGCCAATGCAGGAGACCCAAGAGATGTGGGTTCAATCCCTGGGTTGGGAAGCCCCTTGGAGAAGGAAATGGCAACTCACTCCAGTATTCCTGTCTGGGAAATCCCATGGACAAAGAGTCCTAGCGGACTACAGTTCACGGGGTTGCAAACAAGTCAGACACGACTTAGTGACTAAACAACAACACTTTATTACATAGTTCATAATAATTTTTTTTCTTAGTTTTCTGGGTTTTTTTTAATTTTATTTTATTTTTAAACTTTACAATATTGTATTAGTTTTGCCAAATATCGAAATGAATCCACCACAGGTATACATTTGTTCCCCATCCTGAACCCTCCTCCCTCCTCCCTCCCCACACCATCCCTCTGGGTTGTCCCAGTGCACCAGCCCCAAGCATCTAGTATCGTGCATCGAACCTGGACTGGCAACTCGTTTCATACATGATATTTTACATATTTCAATGCCATTCTCCCAAATCTCCCCACCCTCTCCCTCTCCAACAGAGTCCATAAGACTGTTCTATACATCAGTGTCTCTTTTGCTGTCTCGTATAGAGACACTGCTTGATAATCCATTGTGAATTTAGATAGCTTTTTTTTTTAGATAGCCTTTGTTTCCAGTGATCTTGTTAGTTTTATTAGTAATAGTAATGTCTTACATTTAAATAGAATGTAGCACACTTCATACTTATGTATCCTTATATGAAACTTGGATGAAACCATAGGAGTCACATAAACAGATTTTTCAGAACCAAAGGAGCTAGGAATAACAGGAAATTATTTTGATGGAAATATTAGAATCAAAAATAACTAACAGGCTGGAAGAGTGGGCTATTGCAGAAACAATTAAGCAGTGGGTTTAGAGAGAAAGAACTTACAGCACAAGGCATCATTCTAAATAGTCCCTATGGAAATGGAAACTAAACTGTTCAGCAACAGACTCTGTCTTATCTTATTTTCTTATATATCTTACAAACAATAATCGATTAAGCTATACTATGTATTATTAGCATGAGGAATGTGTGAACTTGCTATGATAGGTTTTGACTCCTTTAATAGAAATACAGCACAGAAAAGCATATGA
Organism: Bubalus kerabau; assembly: GCF_029407905.1. Taxonomy (NCBI): domain Eukaryota; kingdom Metazoa; phylum Chordata; class Mammalia; order Artiodactyla; family Bovidae; genus Bubalus; species Bubalus kerabau. Next base: position 36,246,055 of record NC_073630.1, on the reverse strand, counting down.
CTATTAATATGCAAATTATATTATGCCTCTGGCCAGGTCCATTTTACTTCTCAGGTTACATCTACAATATTGTGCAAAATTGTCTGAGTCACAAGATGATGTTAAATATAAGAAACATAAGTGAGATAAGAAAGATATTAAAATTGTAGAGCATCATTTTGCTCATATATTTTTAAGAAACTATGTCCATTAATCTGCTGATACGTAGATTTTATCATTATTTCCAATTAAATCTAATTTTTTAATTAAAAATAAAATTTTAAAGATATATTTGAAAATAGTACAGTTCAATAAAATCCAATATAACCATGACTTAGGTTAAACAATTATTAAGATTTTATAATATTTACTTATTCACTACTATTTATGTGAATCATTTGAGAGCATGATTGCATCACTGGTGCAATAAACATGAACTTGGGCAAACTCCGGGAGATGGCGAGGGACAGGGCCTGGTGTGCTGCAGTCCATGGAGTCACAGAGAGTCGGACACGACAGGGCGGTTGAACAACAAATCACTTATTATGTAATTCCATTCCTATAAACTTCTGCATTCATCTCTGTAAAACCTTACAATCAACATATTATTACCATAAATTATAAAAGTGACAGTTATAGATGATACTGATATTTGAAAATATGTTTTATGGTATAATCGTCAATTCTCAAATACATACAGATTTCTTATCTCATTCTTGGTTCTTACATTTTTCTGTGTGAATAACATATGAACACAATGGTTTGTCCTATAAAAATGTACCATTAAATCTAAGAAAATAACATTTAAGATTATCAAAGTATACACCTTTTCTTTTTTCATAGAAATTAACATGGTAGAAAGAAACAAAACAAACCTTTAGGGGAAAAATTCATGAGGCACAATGAAGAATACTAAAATGTTTATTAAAAAAAAAACCTCCCCAGAGAAATAGTTCTTTAAATCTTTAAAAACATCGCCTAAATGTGATTATCTGTCTGCATGTTAAGCTTTTATTTACTAATTTATATTTTAATTTCAAGTTTAAATCAATAAACATCAAGACTAACCTTCCTGCCTCCTTGTTCCATCACTGAAATTTCCATAACCTCTTACTTATGTTACGCACATGGAAATCTGAAAATACTCATTGGTCTGGGTAGTGGCAGAACAGAGTCATCAGCACACCATAAACAGTCAAGTTTACTGAATTTTTGTCCCTCAGAATACAGATGTAAAAGAAGCACCCGGAACTGTAGTTGGAATTAAAATGTTTGTAGTGTATCAATGATAAATAGTGTTTGCTTCTAGAGAAATGGAGCTGAAATAAAAGTGCTTTGAAATATAACTAAATGTTTAGGCAGGAGGCTCAGGACTAGTTGTGTGTCTCAAGAATGTCACTGTCCTCTGTCGAACCCATCTTTAGTATTCAAGTTTCTTTCTACTCAACAAGATCAATACTATAGTATTAACCACTAATTCCTAATTATACTCAGGGAAAAATAAGTGAAGGGGAGTGAGAAGGAATGAAGCTGCTCTTCGTCAAAGTGCCATTCAATGACTTTGCAGTATATGTTCTGACTACTCGTTTTTTCAAAGGAAAGCCAAGAAATGAAGGACTTTTTTATTGCTGAATTTATTCATATATTCTTATATCTATCATTACAGTTTGTGTTACTGAAGTGAAAGGAGAGAACTGTCAATAGATAATGTGCAATCTCTGTCGTATTTCCCACATAAAGAACGTTTCAAATGCCCATGGATAAACATCATTTGAAAATGTTGGGAAGCTAGATTAATACATTTGAAAAAATTCTTTTTAAACTTACCCATATTATTTTTTGTATTTCTTGAATACAAAAATTGAGATTTTAATGATATATAATGTAACATTCTATCAATGCCACAATAAGAAATGTTCATTTCAATTCAAATCAGAATAATAAGCTTTTGAATAATAAGAATGGCCAATTTGAAATGACCTTTTATAAATTGATTTTATATAATCAATAGTAATTTTAGGAAAATAATTGCATTATGCCCCTTACAAGGAAATGCTAAATATAGCCTTCAATATTTTGGTTTAATTTTGTTACCAAGGATTTAATATGAAAAGAATGTATTTTCTTTTAAAATTGAGGATAATTATTCAAATTGCAATAATGGAATTTATTTTCTTATCTTTCATATCTTAGGTACATATCTAAGATTGATGTGCTGAACCAAAGGAACATAATTAAATCGCATATATTAGTCATAGGTATGCTGTTACTTGTGTCAGACTTTTTATAAAACTTATTTTATTAATGAAATCTTTCATTGTCATAATACTTTTATATATTTTCTGTCTTTTCCAATTCTATTTGAATTTTCTCAATGTAAATACTGAGCTTTCTCTTAACACACAAGTATTCAAGTCAGCACTTTCAGCATCTCTAATGCTTCCAGTTGTAAGAGAATATGCACAGCATGGCTAAGCAGCCAGCTTAATCTTAAGACGGCCATCACTTCCCTGGCCATTCCCTGGCCCATATCCAAGTTTCAGTTGTACTTTCTTTGACCACAATCAACCTCGCCACTGTGAGAAAAAAAGGACTTGAAATATTTGGGAGAGCAGGAGTTGATAAAGAAAGAAAAAAAGGTGATGAAAGAAGAGTAGTAGGGTAAAAAGAAGAAAAGAGGAAGAAAAAATGGAAAACAAAATTCAAAGTTTCAAGTAAAATATCCTAAATTTACTTCCATTTCAGTTCTTATTAATCTATTAAAGTATTTTTTAAGTTTTTATGATAACTTTAAGGTTGAGTTTGATAATGAAACTGCAGCTCAACTTTCGTTATTGGAAAATGAAATCCAAGCAAGAAAGACCATGTCAGAATATTTTTTTATTTTTTTCCTTTTCAGAACAATACCACAGGCATTATTATTCATAACTAAGTCAAGTACCTGATGAGGGGCCAGCTGAGTAACAGAGACTTAAACAGTGTAGCCTGAAATGATTCTGTGAGTAGTCTGCTTATACTTAAAGAGACATGGCAGAAAAGAAACAATAAGTAGGAGGTCAAATATTCATTCACTTGGCTGGACTCCTCTTTCAGACGTGTTTGTGAAGTCCATGTTTACTCCCAATGACATGTACAGAGCAGCTGCTTGAAGGCATTGACTGGTTTCTGCACCTGCTGAGTTAATCTGAAAATGTCCATTTTGCTGCCCCTTTGCTATAGCAATGACGTATTTTTCTACCTTGATAACTGGTTAATCATACACCCAAATCTATAGCTCTAGCTTTTTTTCTCACTGTTTCTCACTTTTCAGTCATAGGTACTGCCATTTGATGTCAACTTTTAGGTGATAATTTCAAGCATACTCTCATTTATGCTTTTTCTGTAAGGATGTTATGTGTAAAAGTCTGCTGCTTAAGTAAGTGACTTACAGACAATTACATTGAAAAGTTCACAGAGAACCTATGGTTTTAAAAACCCTCAAACAGCCCATGCTGTTGCCCTGCCTCACTTCAGTCTTCATTGTGAATGAAATTTTTCTTCATGGCTTTTGATTATGCATTCAAATGTGATTCGTCAACAGAGACCCATTCATTGACATCAAGGAGTGCTCATCTGAGAAATAGTGACAGAACATGCAGACTAATGAGGAGTCTTAACATAATAGGAAAGGCAAATATGTAAAACTTGAAAGGAATGAAAATTATTTATTAAGCAAATCACAGATTTAAATAGTGTTTGACTCTAATGTTTGCCATATAGCAGAAACAGGAATTTATATTAATTTAGAGCTATTTGCTATTTTATGTAGTTATTATTTATAAATATAAATGGTGACCATATTCAGATATTCAGTGATATTCCATGAAAAGTTTATGATTACTTTTCTTTGTATAACCTTCAGTTTATTCTATTTAATTAAGCAATCTTTTTTTTTTTTTTTTTTTTTACTAAGGTAACTAAGTACCTCTTTGGCTGGGGAGATAATAATTACAATAGCATTTAAAAGTATTAAAATATAATAGTTTTTTATTAAAGCTAAGTTGTATTCTGCCACTCAGTGTATCTAGCTTTACAGGAAAATGATTATTATTTTAAAAAGCCAAAAATAGTGAAAATAGCTTGCATTCATACCTTACTTACAGAGGTTTTAGAAGAAGCATTCTCTCAAGAATAGTAAGTGGAACCAGTAGAATGACCTAAGACACTTAACATGTCTGTGCTCAGTTGTTCAGATTTCTACATCAGTATCCCATCTGTCATTTTAAATGAAATTACTACCTCTGTGAGATACATATGTTAAAACTTCTACCCAGGAAAAACAAAAGAAATTATTGCTTCTGGGAATTTTACGCCAGTGAAAAGTTTGAAGGAAGTCATACCTTATTTTGAAGGCATGAAAAGATCATTTTATACATAAAACCCAATAATTTATATTCATTAAATAATGGGAGGATATATATAGGTTTTTCATGACTCAGTTATTGGATATCTAAACTAAATTATGTATTCATTTATTATATACAAAAATTAGATTGAATGCAGTACAATGTTTCTTATTAAAGCTTCTCTCTTCAACAAATCATAGTTTAAGGTAACCATTAACCTGTTAAGTCTAAGCATTTCTATTACTGAATGCAGACCCTGGCCTTTATTAAGTATTCTCAGGGCACATATACTATCGCATTGGTTCCCAGGCTTAGCTAAACATTAGAAGCACTTGAGGAAATTTTGAAGATTCTGGTACCAATTAAATCTTTATATGGGGGGAGTTACTTTGGGGAAGTATTTGTAAGGTTTCCCTTACAAATTATACGATTACAATGTGAATCCAGAGTGGAGAATCACTGTACTATAAAATATCCTAAATGAATCATGACCAGGGTCTCTCTGTTCTTTATCAGGATGCTCAATATAGGTAAATTCACTTACCAATGATATCATCAGATAATAAGTGCATGAACTGTATACTCTTACGCTGTTCAAATGCACCTCCTTTCTGAAGATGTCACAGTTAGCTCAAACTTTTAGCGCCTTTGTAGTTTCTCTGGAATCTTAAAGCACTTGATTTTTCTTCAACAAGTATTCAATAAAATTGTGTGGAAACATACTATGTAACAAATACTCTACTATTTCTTCCATAGTCTAATTATTGCACCTTGATATCTATCCTTTAAATTAAATATCTAACATCTCCAATAAAATTGTAGTCACCTGGAAGGCATGGATATGCATATTCATCTCTACAAAGTAGCATAGTGTAGTGGAACAGCATAGACTTTGTTGTGGAACTATATGGAATATGAAATCAGACATATATGAGTAAGTATCCCAGTTTTGCTACTGAGGAGACTTAGAAAAAATCATTTCTTTGAACATTGGTTATCTGGGTTATAAAATATAAATGATAAATGACTTCATCAAAAAGCCACGAAGATGAAGTGATATATCAAATGTGAAATACCTACCATAGATCTGAGCATGAAAACCAAGCATTTGTACACCTTTCCATTTATATAACAAACATTTGAGTGCTTGTTCTATAACAGTTACTTTTTTAGATGTTAATAAGCACACTGAGGTAAATCAAAACATATTGAATCTCTGCCCTGATGGTGCTTAAATTCTTATGTGGGACTAAGATAGTAATAAAAGAAATAAGTACATATATTTTATGAAGAAAGTAAAGCAGGGTAAGGAAATGATACTTTTAGAGAATATTGTATTACATAGGTTGGTTAGTGAAGGACTTTTTGAAAACAGGACTTTTCAACAAATGAAATAACACAAAAGGAGAATTTAAAGCATGCATCTTTGAGAACAATTTTCCTCAAGGAAGAAAGAAGAAATGATATAAGATCCCTGCCAATGAATGAAATCCACATTTTTCAAATAACAAAAAGGAGATTACAACAACTTAAGTGTATCAAGGAAGGCACAAAATAAATATGACATGAAAAGTAGAAAGTTCACCAAGGGTGCCTTATATGAATTTATAATAAATGTGTGTGGTAGGTGGAGTAATAATCCTCAAGAACATCCACATCCCACTCCTCAGAATCGTGGATATTTTGTCATATGGTATGGGGGAATTAATATTTAAAATAGTATTAAGTTTATTAGTCAGATGACCGCAAGCTGAATTTTCTGAGTGGAATCAATATAATGGCAATGGTCTTTAAATATGGAAGAAGAAGGCAGAAGAGTCAGGGTCAGGGCGCTGTAGCATGAAAAAGACTTGACTGGCCATTGCTGGCTTTGGAGATGCAAGGAGGACATAAGCCAAGGATATGAGCAGCCTTTGGTGGTGGTTTGATCGCTAAGTTGTGCCAGACTCTTTGCGACCCAATGAGCTGTAGCCTGCCAGGCTCCCCTGTCTATGGGTTTCCCCAGGCAAGAATACTGGAGTGGGTTGCCATTTCCTTCTCCAGGGGATATTTCCAACCCAGGGATCAAACCTAGGTCTCCTGCATTGCAGGCAGATTCTTTACCAACTGAGCTACAAGGGAAGCCCTAGAAGCTTTTAGAAGCTTCTAAATCAGCCTTTAGAAGCTGGAAAAGCCAAAGAAGCAGATTTTTCCCTAGAGCCTCCACAAGAAGAACACATGTACACCCACTTTGATATTAGCCCAGTGAAACCTGTTTCAGACACCTGAACTCCCAAATTGACATAGTAAATCCACACTGTTTTCAGCTACTAAGCATGTAGTAATTTTTTTACAACAGCAGATACCTAATACAATATGGTGAAGATGACTCTGGTGAGTCCAGAAAGGAATAGGACCTTATCTGATTAACACTTTAAGAAAGGCATTCAACTACTGTGAAGGATGACATGTAGGGAACAAGAGTGGAAGCAGAAAAGTAAGATAGGTATTTCAGTAGTTCAGGAGAGAGGTCATGGGCATTTGAACTTGGGTAGGACAGGTTATGGAGAAGGCAATGGCATCCCTTCCCTTTCACTTCCCTTTCACTTTTCACTTTCGTACATTGGAGAAGGAAATGGCAACCCACTCCAGTGTTCTTGCCTGGAGAATACCAGGAATGCGGAGCCTGGTGGGCTGCTGTCTATGGGGTCACACAGAGTCGGGCACAACTGAAGTGACTTAGCAGCAGCAGCAGCAGCAGCAGCAGGGCATGTTATAGTGAGAAGAAAGTTCAGTTTCATTTTGGTAGTCAAAGAGACAGAATTTGCTGATGGATTTGATGCAAGATGCCTTGTTTGGGGATTCCCTAGCAGATCAGATGGTAAAGAGTCTGGCTGTAATGAGGGAAAAGCGAGTTCAATCCCTGGGTGGGGGAGATCCCCCGGAGAAAAAAAATGGCAACCCACTCCAGTATTCTTGCCTGGAAAATCCCATGAATGGATGAGCCTGGTGGTCTCAAGTCCATAGGGTCATAAAGAGTTGGACACAACTGAACAACTTCACTTTCACTTTTTGATACAAGATATGATAATAATGAGGAATCTTAAATATATTAAAACTGCTTTGATCAGTAAGATGAATTGGGGAATTATTTATTGAGATGAATTTGTAGGGAGACCTTTCCTACTGTACCTTTAGCACAAAATATCTTAACCACCCAGTAAAATTCAATATATGTTTAATGAAAAACAATAAAAATGCTGATGAAGATGATAATGACACTGCCAATGGTAATGATGCAAAGTGATGATACTGATGTTGAAAAAGATAAGAAGAAAAATATAACCTTAATGGGCTTCTACTGAAATTACAAATAAGCATATTCAGTTCAATTCAGTTCAGTCACTCAGTCATGTCCGACTCTTTGTGACCCCATGAATCGCAGCACGCCAGGCCTCCCTGTCCATCACCATCTCCTGGAGTTCACTCAGACTCACATCCATCTAGTCAGTGATGCCATCCAGCCATCTATCCTCTGCCGTCCCCTTCTCCTCCTGCCCCCAATCCCTCCCAGCATCAGAGTCTTTTCCAATGAGTCAACTCTTCACATGAGGTGGCCAAAGAACTGGAGTTTCAGCTTTAGCATCATTCCTTCCAAAGAACACCCAGGGCTGATCTCCTTCAGAATGGACTGGTTGGATCTCCTTGCAGTCCAAGGGACTCTCAACAGTCTTCTCCAACACCACAGTTCAAAAGCATCCATTCTTCAGCACTCAGCTTTCCTCACAGTCCAACTCTCACATCCATACATGACCACTGGAAAAACCATAGCCTTGCCAAGACGGACCTTTGTTGGCAAAGTAATATCTCTGCTTTTGAATATGCTGTCTAGGTTGGTCATAACTTTTCTTCCAAGGAGTAAGCGTCTTTTAATTTCATGGCTGCAGTCACCATCTGTAGTGATTTTGGAGCCCAACAAAATAAAGTCTGACACTGTTTCCACTGTTTCCCCATCTATTTCCCATTAAGTGATGGGACCAGATGCCATGATCTTCATTTTCTGAATGTTGATCTTTAAGCCAACTTTTTCACTCTCCACTTTCACTTTTATCAAAAAGCTTTTTAGTTCCTCTTCACTTTCTTCCATAAGCGTGGTGTCATCTGCATATCAAATAGCACTAATTAATTTCCCCCTTTTATGTAGAATTCTGGTGAGTCAGTTTTAGTAAGACAAAAATGGAATGTACCATGAGCTACATATGGATTTTGTTCCACTCTGGTAATTAGGATTTTCTCTCAATTTGTCTTTTTGTAGACTTATATTACCATCTTACCTTTAGCCAAGTAACTAAAAATTAATTTATATGATTGTCTTTATGAATACATTATTCCTCCATATAATATAAGGAAGCCTTATATATTTAAACCTTATTAACATTGAATTATCAGAGGTGTTGCCCATTAAGATAGAACTTTGTTTTTACTGCTCTGTCCTTATAACCAAGAACAGCAAATTGTATATAAAGTTCTTAACAAAGACTTGATAAAATGAATAAATGGATATATCTTGTCTAATTTTTTTTTCTTCAGAATCACCTGATTAATGCAGATCCCTGAGTTATTCCATTCACCAAAATGTCCAATAAATTAAGCTAGGTTAACATTCCACGTGGGTTATGCCAGACGTGTTTATGAAGAAAACATAGATCATATTCCAGGCCCAAAGTTCATACTTTATTAAAAAGAAAATTACTTCTGTGTTAGATGATGCATTTATTCTAAACATGCTATGCAGAAATAGTAAAACATGACTTAGATTTAATATTGTGCTTATTAATGTATTACTAATTTTATTTTTAATCTCATAATAAAGAAACATTTTAAAAACAAACACTTTCTCTTGAAGAGTTACAGAGAACAGATGATCAGATATTTAGGTATGCAAAACACTGGCATCATTTCCGCTTTGGCTCAGGCTCTTCATTCTTTCTGTAGATATTTCTTTGTTCTTCCCCAGTAGTATATTGGACACCACTGACCTGCTTTCAGGTTTCATTTTCTTGGGCTCGAAAATCAATGTGAACGTTGCCTATAGTCATGAAATTAAAAGATGCTTGCTCCTTGGAAGAAAATCTATGACAAACCTAGACAATGTATTAAAAAGCTGAGACATCACTTTGCCAACAAAGGTGCATATAGTCAAAGCTATGATTTTTCCAGTAGTCTTGTATTGATGTAAGAGTTGGGCAATAAAGAAGGCTGAGTGCCTGAGAATTGATGCTTTTTGAATTGCAGTGCTGGAGAAGACTATTGGATTGCATATAACTGAAATGAGTTTATACTGTAATAAACTATTACTTATTTATGCACCAAAGAAAGCAAGCAAAATTGTCCCAACTTCTAAATGCATTGCTGTTTTTATCACTGAATAGTTTTATCCTGTAAATTTGCATAAAAGTTCAACTAAGAAAATTTTAATGTTTAAAATAATACTGAATTCAAAACAAAAATAGTATGTTAATATGCAAATCACACTGAAGTAACAAATAGAATACTACAAATCTTTAAAAATTGAGAATTATTTTAAGTGATTGAATTTGCTCTTCAAGCACAGGTTGTTGTTTAGTTGCTAAGTTTTGTCCAACTGTTTTGTGACTCCCATGGGCTGTATTCCACCAGTCTCCTCTATCCATGTGACTTCCCAGGCAAGAATACTGGAGTGGTTTGTCATTTCCTTTTCCAGGGGATCTGCCTAGCATGTGATTCAACCCAGAGTCTCCTGAGTCTCCTACATTGCCAGGATTCTTTACCACTGAGTCACCAGGGAAGCTCTATGTAATGATGTGAAAAATTATGACTGCTGCAGACATGCAGTAATTATAATAGGTGGCCTATAGAAGGGCTTCCCTGGTGGCTCAGATGGTAAATAATCCACCTGCAATGAGAAAGACCCAGATTCAATCCCTGGGTCAGGAAGATCCCCTAGAGGAGGGAATGGTAAACCCACTCCAGTGTTATTTCCTGGAGAATCCCATTGACAGAGGAGCCTGGCAGGCTACAGTCCTTTTTTTTTTAGTTGATACTATTGGGTTGAGTGTTATCCATGAGCACATTTAGGCGTTATGCTTTTCATAATGATACACTCATCACAATGTTTGGGATCAAATCAAAGATAGAATGTAAACAGTGTGGGAATGTCAAGAAGCAGTTCCTGGAGACTAATTAGTATCTTTAGTGCATCTGACTGGAATGCCTTAATAAAAGACCATGGACTGTGTGGTTTAAACAACAGAAATCTGTTTTCTCACGGTTCTGGAGGCTGGGAAGTCCAACACCAAGGTTCAAGCATGGTTCAGTTCCTGATGAGGCTTTTGTCCCTAGCCTGCAGACAGCCACCTTCTTTCTGGGTCCTCTGATGGCTTTTCCTGGTGAGTGCATTGGAGAGGGAGAGAGTGAGCAAGCATTCTTGTGTCTCTTCTTAGAAGGATGCTATTACTATCAGGTCAGAGTCCCATGCCTATGACTTTATTTAACTTGAAGTATCTCCTGCTGAAACTCCAGTACTTTGGCCATCTCATGCAAAGAGTTGACTCATTGGAAAAGACTCTGATGCTGGGAGGGATTAGGGGCAGAAGGAGAAGGGGACGACGGAGGATGAGATGGCTGCATGGCATCACTGACTTGATGGATGTGAGTCTGAGTAAACTCCGGGAGTTGGTGATGGACAGGGAGGCCTGGTGTGCTGCAATTCATGGGGTCATGAAGAGTTGGACACGACTGAGCGACTGATCTCATCTGATCTGATCTGATCTCCTTTAGGCGCTCTCTCCAAATAAAGTCACAGTAGGAGTCAGGAATTCAACATATGGATTGTAGGGGAACACAGTTCAGTACATAGCATTTAGGAATATTACTTAATGATGGCAACTAAACTTCATGCAACATATTCTTCTAAGTGATTTACATGTTTTATCATTCAATTTTCTATCTCTGTGGAGAAAATATCCTCATCTCCCTCATCATTATCATCTAATAATAAATGAAAAAAGTGATCAAAATATGCTAAGAAACATGTACAAATTTACTCATCATGTGTATGATGGAATTTGGAACTGAACTAGTTTGTTTTACTGAAGCAGTTTATAATTGGAATCACTATGTAAAGTTGTCACTAAATGATATACTATAAAAAAAAGAAAGAAAAAAATTTAGACTATTAATCAGAAGATTGTTTCCCAAGGCACAGAGTCTCAGATTTTTGTTATACTTAAGACATTTAAGTGATTTCCAAAATTACTCCAGTATTAAAATTATATACAAGTTAATTAGGTACATGGACATAAAAACTTTTTATAAAAATGATTTTTAAAACTCAAAATTATATAGTACTCAGTAATAGTCTTTTTGTTCTACTACTACAACTTAATTATTCTTGCTATTTAACTAAATTTCTGCTCTCTTCTAAAGAGGCACAAGGTAATCATACCTTGATTTTTGGGCCTTAAAGTCAAAAGTCTCTTTATTTGTTCATTATAGTCACCTGAAAGCTAGAATACCAGTGTACTAAATGCTTCTAATGAGTTCTTGAACTGTGATGGATATGGAGAATTCATGAATTTAGCCATGATTACTAGTAAAGACATGATGCACATTTTCCTTTTCTATGACTTTCTAAAAACTTTTTTGGGGAAATAATTTTAGGTTTAGAGACTAAAGTGCAGTACAATGTTCCTGTATACCCCTCCCCCAGTTTCCCTTAATATTCATATGTTGTTGTTGTTTATTCACTAAGTTGTGTTCAACTCTTTGTGACCCTTTGAACTGTAGCCTGCCAGGCTCCTCTGTCCATGGGATTTCCCAGGCAAAATATTTGAAATGGGTTGCCATTTCTTTTTCCAGGGTATCTTCCCAACTCAGGGATTGAACTGCATCTCCTGCATTGGCAGGTGGATTATTTACCACTGAGTCACCATGAAAGCCCCATTCACATCATACACAATTATTTTATATTTAATAAAACTAGCATTTATGCTTCTGCAGTACTACTAACCAAGCCGCAGACTTCTTTTTTTTAATTTAAATTTATTTATTTTAATTAGAGGCTAATTACTTTACAATATTGTATTGGTTTTGCCATACATCAACATGAACAGATTTTTTTACAAATATCTTCTTTACGTCCTAGAATTCAATCTAGGATACGACATTGTTTTCAGTCATCACATTGCCATAGTCTTAATCTGTGAGAGTTTCTCTGTCTTTCCTTGTTTTTCCTGACCTTGGCACTTTTATAGAATATTAGTTAGGTATTTTGTGGAATATCCCTCATATTCAATTTGAAATACCCAGAAAGACGTGCCCTTTCACTTATATTATAGTAGAGGATACATGATATCAGCACAACTTATTGCTGATGATATTGATCTTCATCTCTTGAGTAAGGTTGCATCCTTCAGGTTTCTCTACTTTAAAGTAACTATATTTCAGTTTACATATTCGATTCACTGGGAGCAAGTCACTAAGTCCGGCATATATTCAAGGAGAGGTAATTAAGCTCTACCTCCTGGAGGATAAAAATATAGAATATCTGTAAGTATATGGTAAAACCACCACAAATATTAATGAATATTTTTAAAATGATACTTTGAGACTATTTAAATATACAGTTTGTTCTTAAAGTTTATAGATTTTGGGGGAGGTTCCTACACAGATAGTTATTACTTCCATGAAGGGGAAGTAGTTTTATTTCTACCTCTCCAAGTGGGCATTTCATTTCTTTTTCTTGATTTATGAAAATTACCAATCTTTCTAGTAAAGTTGAAATGCCACAAGTGTTCCTGCCTTGCTCTTGATCTTAAGGAGAAAACATCTAGTTTCTCACCACTCCTTTTGTCTTTTTATGTTTTCTTGTAGATGTCTTTTACTAGGTTGCAAGATTTATCATCTATTCAAACTTAGAAGAGAATTTTTTATCATAAATAAATCTTGAATTTTATTGAAGCTTACTTTTGTATTAACTGATGAAACTATATGAGTTTCTTATTCAGTCTGATAACATGGTGAAATAACATCAACTGATTTTCAAATATTGAGTCAACTTTGCATTATTTGAGTGAACTCCAACTTGTTGGGCTATATTATCTTCTTAATATATTGCTGGATTCAAATTGCTAATATTTTGTCAAGGGCTTTTGCTTTTACATTCATAAGTGATATTGGTCTTTAATTCTCTGTTATGGTAATGTGTTTGCTACTAGAACAATGCAGACCTCATAAAATAAGCAAGAAAGTATTCTCTCTTCTATTTCTTGAAAAACTTTACAAAAATTGGTATTCTTACCTTCCATCCCTTGTGCTATGGAATTCATATATTTCAGTCTCGTATACATTACATACACACACTGCACTGTTTCTCTTCTTGCTTTAACCAATCAGCTATCTTTTACAGTAACAAAAAATAAGGAAAAATGATGTTTAACCTTTATTTATTCCATGTTTGGTACTCTTTATTTCTCTATGTAGATCAGTCTTTCTGATCACATTGTATCATTTCTACCTGAAGATATTATTTTAATATTTCTTATAGAACAGGTCTTCAAAAACCCCATTTCTGACCAATATTTCCACTGGGTATTAGGATACTCAGTTCTAAGAGCTGTTTTGAATATTGTTTGTACTTTAATGGTATCACTCATCTTTTTGCTTGCATAGTTTCTGATAAGTTTTCTATAGTTTTTACAGTTACTCCTTTTTAGGTAATATGTATTTTATGTTAATTAGAATGATATGCATTGGTTTAGAGTTTTTGTTTGTTTCTTCTGATTCTGCTTGATGTTCTCTTGAGCTTGTTGGTTTTATAAATAGGTATCTGTCACTAAGACAACTGTTAGCCATTATTTCTTCACATTTATTCTCCCCATTTTTCTCTTTTCTCTTTCTGAGATTTCAGTTTGCCTGTTGACCTCTTGCTATGGTCACACAGTTGTTGGATGCACTATACCTCTGCCCACCCCATTTCTCTTTGCATTTCAGACTGAATAATTTCTAATAACCTATTTTTCAACTTACTGATTCCTTATTTGAACCTACTGATGAGCTCATCAAAGGTATGTTAATATGTCTCTGATTTCTAACATTTCTTTTTGATATTTCTAATGATTTTTCCTCTGCTGAAATTACCTGTCTGATCTTGCATGCTGTCTTCCATGTCCATTGTAGCCTTTATATATGTATTTACTTAATTTAAACTCTCTGTCTCATAGTTCTAATATCTTTGTAATATCTGAGTCTGGGTCGTTTTATTCTTTTTTCTTTTCTGACTGTGATTCTCTTACTTTTTTTTACATCATATAAATTTTAGTTGAAATGCAGCCATATTGTATGGGATAGATAGAAACTAAAATAAATATTATTTTATGCATAAAGATGAGTATGCTGTCCTCCTGATTAGCCTTTGGTGGGGTTTTTTGTTCATGTAGTCAGAAATCGAGCTGGGATTAAATGTTTTGTTGCTTAATTGACTTTACATCTCATCTGATTCTAGATTTTCCCTTTGTTGTTCTAAACAGAGAAACTCCATCACTTGCAGCTTCCCAAATGTATTCTGCTTTTGTTTTTACTTGATGCTTCTTAGCATGGTGACAGATATGAGGGAGGGAAGTCAGTCTCTGATATTCGGAGTAAGCCTCAGTCCTAAGGAGGCATTGTGAGTTTTAGACTTCACCAGTGCAATGGCACCCCACTCCAGTGCTCTTGCCTGGAAAATCCCATGGATGGAGGAGCCTGGTGGGCTGCAGTCCATGGAGTTGCTAAGAGTCAGGCACGACTGAGCGACTTCACTTTCACTTTTCATTTTCATGCATTGGAGAAGGAAATGGCAAACCACTCCAGTGTTCTTGCCTGGAGAATCCCAGGGACGGGGGAGCCTGATGGGCGGCCGTCTATGGGGTCGCACAGAGTTGGACACGACTGAAGCGACTTAGCAGCAGCAGCAGCAGTGTTTCTATCCATTCTCCAGAAGTAACCCTGGGCATAGTGGATAAACCTGACCCTTCAAGTGTAATGTTTTCAGCCTTCCTCTCTTCCTTCCTTGCTTCTTTCTCTCTCTGTTTTGTTTGATTCCTATTCTCCTCCCTCCTGCTGCAATGGGTTTATACCTTTGTTCCAACTTATTATTTTGTTTCCATTTTCCCTGCACCATAAAACTCTTTGTTTTCTAAGGTAGAGAAGATAGATAAAGACATATTTTCAGTGCTCTCTGCTATTCTGCTCCACAATCCAGTGGGTATCCACCAGAGTCCCAGGCTACTTTCTCCCTTGGCATTCTCCCTATAAGCAAAGTCTGCTGTTCCATATGGGAAGAAAGGAAAATGAATCTAGGCTTATTTTGGCCGTAGCTGTTATTTCTGTCCACAGCACCATAGGGAAAACTTTTTCAAGACTCTCACCCATATTTCTGGTGAATCCCTTGGGGTTCTTGAAGAAAAGTTTTTAAGATAGTGAAAATGTCCCTATTTCTGTGATTCCCAGGAGCTTCATGTACCCAGCTAGCCCACAATCAGTCTTGAGCAGTTTTTAAAAACGTTTCTTGTTGAAGATGAAAGAGGAGAGTGAAAGCCCTGGCTTAAAAATCAACATTCAAAAAACTAAGATCGTGACATCCGATCCTATCACTTCATGGCAAATAGATGAGGAAAGAGTGACGGACTTTATTTTCCTGGATTCCCAAATCACTGTGGATGGTGACTACAGCCATGAAATTAAAAGATGCTTGCTCCTTGGAAGAAAAGCAATGACAAACCTAAATAGCATATTAAAAACCAAAGACATCACTTTGCTGACAAGGGTCCACATAGTCAAAGTTGTGGTTTTACAAGTGGTCATGTATGGATGTGAGAGTTGTACCATAAAGAAAGCTGAGCACTGAAGAATTGATGCTTTTGAACTGTAGTGTTGGAGAAGACTCTTGAGAGTCCCTTGGACTGCAAGGATATCAAACCAGTCCATCCTAAAGGAGATCAGTCCTGAATATTCACTGGAAGGACTGATGCTGAAGCTGAAGCTCCAATACTTTGGCCACTTGATGCGAAGAGCTGACTTATTTGAAAAGACCCTGATGCTGGGAAAAATTGAGCTCAGAAGGAGAAGGGGATCACAGAGGATGAGCTGGTTCGATGGCATCTCTGACTCCCTGGACAGAGTTTGAGCAAACTCCAGGGAGTAGTGAAGGACAGGGAAGCCTGGCATGCTGCAGTCATGGAGTCACAGAGTCAGACATGACTGAGTGACTGAACAACAACAAAAAACATTTCTAGCTGAATACTACTTGTGTAACATCCAGTAAATCTGTTCCAGGTAGCAGATTCTCCAAATTTAAAGTTTGTTTATTTTATTTTATTTTTTTTTGCTTGTGACTTCAGTTGTCTAATGACTGGAGGGGAAGTTTGTGCATCTTTTTCCTTATTATGTGGAGCAACACAGTGACACTCTTTCAAGCATTCTATATCTCTGCAAGCTAAAACCGTATATCCCTTGGAGACTTTTGATTTTGTTCAATCAGCACATTCAAATTTAATCTTAAAAGTTATTCAGAATACCTTTATTGTATTAAAAGACTTTTGTTAACAACACATTGTTGAGTTTCACAGAGTTTATAAGCAGAGGATTTTGAGATATCTGTATACAAAGACATGCACTTAAGATATTTTCTACAATTAAGAAAACCTGCAGTAGTAGCCTGCTCTTCCTTTTCCAAGTATTTGACATAGAAAACAGGAAAGGACTTAGGTCACATTGATGGGAGTTTAAAAAATCTACTATATATAAAGTACTGTGGATAATACCTCAGTCAAAGAGTAGATATACATTAAACAGTTGAAGTCATTATTATTACTAACACAAACGTCATAAAGGTCATCTGCAGAGGTTTTAGATTAAAACTTCTACAAGAGCCACCCTAAGAATTACAGTCTATGACTACAAGATGAATAGTTTTGTATTGAAGTCTGGCCAATGAGCATTTTGAAAAGGCTTATAACAACAGTGGACAACTGGTTATATAGTGGTGCTTAATAGATGTATCTATTGTGTTCTTCCCACTGTTTAGAGCTCTTTGAAACACACACACACACACAATTATATGGTCGTTATCTTAAATTAATTGCTAAAAAATGTGGTGAGATAAAAATACAAAAGAATTAGAGAGAATTCATATTTTTTCTGCTGCTGCAGATATTAAATTATGAACTCACAGAAGAGACATATTCAGTTGATTATCATTATTAATGAATTCCTACTATAAGCAAGGTATTTGTAACCCTAAAATTAATATTCACAGTGTTTTCAAGGACATTTGCAGGTATATGTAGAGTAGCAAAAGTTTTTGGTCACCCTAAGCTCATGTAAGTGTCTTCCCCGTAGCTCAAATGGTAAAGAATCTGCCTGAAGTGCAGGAGACCCGGGTTCAACCCCTGAGTGGGGAAGATCCTCTGGAGAAGGGAATGGCAATCCACTCCAGTATTCTTGCCTGGAGAATCCCATGGACAGAGGAGTCTGGTGGGCTACAGTCCATGGGATCACAAAGAGCTGGACATGTCAGCGACTATCACTACTACTAAACTCATGCTCTCAGCAGAGAGGCCACACAAAGCAATTATTTCTGCTCTCATACAGAAATGAGTAGAGGGTGGAAATGGTGGGGGCAGTGGAGTACAAGAAACTCTTGGCCTTCTTGGCCTTAGAAGGCCAAGAACCTAAGACTTGGCCTTAGGCAAGTCACATAAAGCATCTAAACCTTGTTTCCTCTTTTGTAAAACTATATATATAGATATACTACCAGGACGAATTATTTTTAGGATTTAAGATTATAATCTGTGTGAGATAAGAATGTACAGATATAGGTATATAGATATGGATATATGATTTCTCCTGGGAGTAATGCTCCAATATTCAGTGTTCACAGCAAATTTATAGAACACAGCAAATTTACAGAACACAAACCCCACAAATGAGGAGACTTGCTATATATCACCATGAAAACAAAATCTGTGACTTAAGTATGTTTATGGTGAGAAGACACATCTCTCTTAGGTAAGACTTCACAGTCAAGAAAGGATTATACATTTAGAAATACAAACAAGCATGGGAAGCGGGGTGAAGGACAGCAAGAAAAAAAATTATGTGCGAGGTCAAGCCATTTTTATCCAATTTGCTGGACAATTCAGAGGTGCAAAAGTTTCTAACCAAGGGAATAAGTGCTGAAAGCGATGTTAAATAGAGTGTTAATCTGGAAACAGTATAAAAGTTATCTTTCTGGCAAATGAAGAAAGAGAGATTGGAGAATCTTGTTCTAACATGTCAAATAGAAAAAAAATGAATCCAATAACAAAAAAAATTTGGTAAGTAATCTGATTGTAGGTGAAGCAGTAATAGGAGTAAAAGTAATGCTAAAATTGTGATCCAGAGTGATTGGAAAGAATAGTAATGATCTTGATGGAATTGAGAATTTAGAGAGCAGAGCAGGATAAGAAGACAGATGTAAAGCACAGTATCTGAACAGCTGGTGTTTTTCTTTTTAAATGAAGGCAAGAGAAATACTATCAGGATGCACCAACACATAGCTGAATTCACCAAGGCATAGATGTGGAAAACAGAGAAAGAACAGTGGCAAACAAATTAAAATGATGCCCAACCCAGCAACAATGAATTGTTCTTTTTCAGCAATGACTTAGTTAGCGGAGGTTGTTAACCCTGCCAAATTATTGCTGGGGAAGCTGAAATGTTCAAAAATAATTTTGGATAGGCAAGAAACTTCTGAGTAGCATATGGATATAATGGGGAAAAGGTTTTTTTTTTTTCTCCTGATAAAGTCACAAGATGACTAGTATTGATTCATTGTAAAGAAGCATCTGGATGTCAAACCAAGTATTTCAACTTGCCTCTTTGGGCATGAATCTCACTGTTTCTGGGGAACTACATTAAGTGGATCTGATTAGACTAGAGAGGCTCTTCTTTATTCCTGTAAGAAGAATAACAGTTGTACATGGCAGGCACTACCCATGTTCATGAGAAGTTTCTCCTGTGGTTCTGTTGATTTCTTCCCTGGGCCGTGGATAAGGCTTTCCTTTCAGGCCACCACCACACACAGGGTGTGCAAAGCCCCTGTGTTCCTTTGGTTTGCAACAGGGCAGGGTCTGTGCTTAGAAATGTCTTTCACTGTGACAGTATAGGCAGCCCACAAATGAAACAAGAGGTGCATGCGTGCTCAATGGTACTTTATCCTCACAGTTCCTCCCCAGTCTCTGAGGTACTCTGTGGTAGCTGGCTCAATTAAACTAAATACTTCTCTTCCACAGTGTATCAAAGCACCTTGCTTCTCTCTTTCCTCTCCCTTTCAGACACTTAAAGATGAAATATTTCTTCTACAAGTCAGACTTTTTGTTACACTAAGATTTGTGTTTTCTTTGAATCATTGGCTTTGATTTACTGTGGCTGGGGAAAGAATAAGTCCTGAAAAAAAGCAAGGGATTAGGGGAGAAATAAGCACAGTTAAAAAAAAAAAAAAAAAGTGCTTTTGATTGTTGTTGTTCTATTGTGGCGGTCTGTTTCCACCATGATTGCAGTAAACTATTATTTCACCCTTTCATTTACAAATCAGTAAACCAATGAAAGTTATGACCAACCTAGATAGCATATTCAAAAACAAAGACATTTCTGTGCCAACAAAGGTCTGTCTAGTCAAGGCTACAGTTTTTCCAGTAGTCATGTATGGATGTAAGAATTGGACTGTGAAGAAAGCTGAGCACTGGAGAATTGATGCTTTTGAACTGTGGTGTTGGAGAAGACTCTTGAGAGTCCCTTGGACTGCAAGGACATCCAACCAGTCCATTCTAAAGAAATCAGTCCTGGGTGTTCATTGGAAGGAATGATGCTAAAGATGAAACTCCAGTACTTTGTCCACCCCATGCAGAGTTGACTCACTGGAAAAGACTCTGATGCTGGGAGGGATCAGGGGCAGGAGGAGAAGGGGATGACAGAGGATGAGATGGCTGGATGATATCACCGACTCAATGGACGTGAGTTTGAGTGAACTCCAGGAGTTGGTGATGGACAGGGAGGCCTGGCATGCTGCAATTCATGGGGTCGCAAAGAGTCGGACACGACTGAGCGACTGAACTGAACTGAACTGAAACCATTGAATCTAAGAGTCACAAGGCAAAAAGTTAAAATGACAAACTGTAAGAATCTATTATCAAATTCAGTTCAGTGTCCGACTCTTTGTGACTCGATGGACTGCAGCAGACCAGGCTTCCCAGTCCATGACCAACTCCTGGAGCTTAGTCAAACTCATGTCCATCAAGTTGGTGCTGCCATCCAACCATCTCATCCTCTTTTGTCCTCTTCTCCTCCTGCCTTAAATCTTTCCCAGCATCATGGTTTTTTCCAATGAGTCAGTTCACATCAGGTGGCCAAAGTATTGGAGTTTCAGCTTTAGCATCAGTCCTTCCAATGAATATTCAGGACTGATTTCTTTTGGATGGACTGGTTAGATTTCTCTGCAATCCAAGGGACACTCAAGCGTCTTCTCTAACACCACAGTTCAAAAGCTTCAATTCTTCAGCTCTCAGCTTTCTTTATGAGAGTTGGATGTCTAACTCTCACATCCATGCATGACTCCTGGAAACACCATAGCTTTGACTAACTGGACATTGTTGACAAAGTAATGTCTCTGTTCTTTATAAGCTGTATAGGTTGGTCATAGTTTTTCTTCCAAGGAGCAAGAGTCAATTCTTCAGTGCTCAGCTTTCTTCACAGTCCAAACCTCACATCCATACATGACCACTGGAAAAAACATAGCCTTGACTAGACAGACCTTTGTTGGCAAAGTAATGTCTCTGCTTTTGAATATGCTGTCTAGGTTGGTCATAACTTTCCTTCCAGGGAGTAAGCGTCTCTTAATTTCATGGCTGCAGTCACCATCTGCAGTGATTTTGGAGCCCAAAAAAATAAAGTCTGACACTGTTTCCACTGTTTCCCCATCTATTTCCCATGAAGTGATGGGACCAGATGCCATGATCTTAGTTTTCTGAATGTTGAGCTTTAAGCCAACTTTTTCACTCTCCTCTTTCACTTTCATCAAGAGGCTCTCTAGTTCCTCTTCACTTTCTGCCATAAGAATAGTGTCATCTGCATATCTGAGGTTATTGATATTTCTCCCGGTAATCTTGATTTCAGCTTGTGGTTCATTTAGCCTGGCATTTCTCCTGATGTACTCTGCATATAAGTTAAATAAGCAGGGTGACAATATACAGCCTTGACATACTCCTTTCCCGATTTGGAACCAGCCTGTTGTTCCATGTCCACTTCTAACTGTTGCTTCTTGACCTGTATACACATTTCTCAGGAGGCAGGTAAGGTGGTCTGTTATTCCCATCTCTTTAAGAATTTTCCACAGTTTTGTAATTTCCATTATCAGTTTTGTAATTTCCATTATCAAATTACATAATTAATTTCACATATTCTCTTTGTAGGAAATTAAAGCTTATTTGACCTCAAATATATTCAGACTTCAAAAGTTTGTTAAAGAATATGTACAAATAGTAAATCATTGTATATATTTGATAGGTTTTGAGGCTTAAGGTTTGAGGATTATAAGGTTTTGAGTTTATAGGATTGAGGTTTAAATTAGACATATTTCTTGCCTTCTCTGTGTTTACATTCTGCTTAAGCAGCTGTTGTATTTCCCTTGGTTTTACTGATGTGTAATTTGTATAAAATAAAACTCACCTATTTTAAATATAGAGTTTAATGTATTTTGGCATTTCTACAGTCATGTAAACACCATGACAATCAAAATATAGAACATTTACATCAACTTTAATTTTCTCCTATGCTTTTTAAGTTGAGCTCCACCTGGAGCTTTCTGCTATGGTAACCACAGTTCTATTTCAATTACTGATTTTCCTTTCCTAGATTTTATATGCATCAAATTATGCAGTATGTACTTCTGGTATTTCACATCAGTTTTTGATGATTATCCATGTTTAGTTCATGAATACTCTACTCTGTAAATTGATAAACACAGGAACATTGTGTTGATATAACACTGTCTTTTAATTTACATCTGATGGATGTTTGACCTGTATTAAACTCTATTAAAAGAAATAATGCAATAAAATGTTTCTTATTTACAATTCTTTCTCTGAATGCATGGTTTCATATCTTGGCTAATGTAAATAATGCAGTAAGGAACTTGAGAGTGTAGATATCTCTTTGATATACTGATTTTATTTCCTTTCCACTTAGTGTCTATTTAGAAGTAGGTTGATGGATCATATTGTTCATTTTTTAGGAAATTCCATAATGTTTTCCATAATGGCTGTTACAGTTTTCAAATCCACCAACAGTGCAATAAGGTTCCTTTTGATCATATCTTCACCAACAATTGTATCTTTTATTTTTTTATGATAATCTTCTAAGAGGTAGAGGTGATATTTCATTGTGGTTTTAATTTGCATTTTCATGATGATTAGTGATGTTGAGTAAATATTCATATACCTATCTCTCTCTATATATATATATATATATATTTTTTTTTTAATTTTACATAGGAAAAGTCTCAGCTTTGTGCTTTTATCCCAGTGATACAGAGCAGAGTGGATGTTTGCACCTTGTCTTTATAGCTAACTTCCAGGCCACTGTGTTCTGTAGGTTGTTCATTGTTTGGTATGAAGCAAGAAAAAATTGGCTTCGTGGAGAGTGCTCTAAAATGCTGGGATAAGGCTCTTCAACTCCTTCCAGCTCTAACTGAAAAAAAAATAACCTCTGTTCTGTACCTATTCCCAGTCTCACAGAGCCATGCTTGGCTGTCGGGGAATTCTCTTCCCTTCCCTTTGTTCCTCCCTGTCCATGAGAGTGGTGACCTGGAGTGCAGGTCACTCAGGACTCCAGATAAGGTGACGTAGAACCTGACCTCATGCAGGATGCCCCGAGAGGCCAGGAGCTCAGTCCAAAATCTCATGTTCCCCACAGATCACATCACAGAGCAACCTTTTCTCAGAACAAAGCAGATTTGAGGCAGGGACTGTCAGGGAGAAAGTGCAGTAGTTCTTTTCACCCATTGAAATTTGACTGCTCTGTGCTCTTCCAGAGCTCTGCTCCTTAGCTGTATACTGAATTTCTCTTCAAGGTGCTTTAGTATCAGTGTCATTGTTTTAGTGGAAGAGTGAGAGGTAGGGCTTCCTATTCCTCCATCTTGCTGACATCACTCTCCAAAATCGATTTTAGGATCAAATATTTCAGTCTTGTCAGATATGGTAGTTTTCATTCAGAGCTGCTTTGACTCTGCTTAACATATGCTTCCTTTGTATTCGCCAAAATGTGGATAGAGAGAATTTGGGGATCTTTTCTATGGCTTTTTTCTACCTGAGATTCCCTACCTACTTACCCAGAAGTTTCTCTCAGTTCAAGTTTCTGATTCCTCAGGCACGAATAACTGCATATTTTTCCACCAGTACAAACACCCCAGATGTCACACTAGAGTGTGACTGGCAAAAGGCTAAAAACTGTAAAAGCAAGAACTCACTGAATAAGATTTGCTGCTCTGAGAGTATGCTCAACAAGAATTTGTCTGCTGTGTTTTACTCTCTGGATCCTCCAGGTTTTCTTTATGTCTAGATTTTATAATTGTTTTCCTCAGAGAAAACAGTTCTGTAGGAACTTAGTCATTAGAAAAAATGGAACCTTGTTTTTGTGTTTTGACTACATAGAGATTTTACTTTCTAAACCATACTGAATTTTCAGTTCTGAGAAAATGTTAGTAAAGACTGAACTCTTTTAGGAGAGTATATGTTATTTAATATTGCACTACTAGTATTGAGTGCAGGGCCTAAAATATTGTAATTTTTGTAAAGCCTTTAATAAATCTCAGCATAGTAATATATAAAATAATAATAAATAATAAGTAATGATAAATAACACTATAAGTAATGATAAGCAAAAATCAGTTCAGTAATACTGGGGGCTTCCCTGATAGCTCAGTTGGTAAAGAATCTGCCTGCAATGCAGGAGACCTCAGTTTGATTCCTGGGTCAGGAAGATCTGCTGGAGAAGGGATAGGCTAACCACGCCAGTAATCTTGGGCTTTCCTTGTGGTTCAGCTGGTAAAGAATCCACCTGTAATGAGGGTAGAGCTGGGTTCAGTCCCTGGGTGGGGAAGATCCCCTAGAGAAGGGAAAGGCTACCCACTCCAGTATTCTGGCTTGGAGAATTCGCAGAGTCTGACAGGACTAAGCGACTTTCACATTTTTAGTAATATTGCAATGGAATATTTATAGTGACAGTTTTTAAGAAAGAGATGCTTTCTCTTATAGGGTACAATTCATAAAGATGACTGTGGTAACATTTCTAATGTATGTTCTATGAAACACCAGTTAAAAAAGTTCTTTGAAAGCAAAAATAAAAACCGTTCACGATGAAATGCTACATTATATATTGTTTCACTTGGAGATGTACGGTGTAATTAAAATATTTAATAAAATTATTTTATATGTTATGGAAATTAATCTATTTTCACTGTCTACCCCTTTATACTGCTTTAATCTTTATTGTAGTGTTAATGAGGGTTAGTCTCCTAGTAATATATTAAGTGAGAATCTCCATGAAATTTGTTTCTTCTCTATCTCTTTAAAAATGTAAAAGCCATGACAGGAAGATTCCATGTAACTTTTGACTGCTCTATCCCAGCCCCTAGAAGAGTACTTGGCACAAAGGAGCAATAAATGAATGGCAATATCCCTTGTGCATTCATTCATAAAACACTTGTTAAATACCAATTAGATGTGAAGCTTCATTTTAAGCTCTGGGTATAGAGAGGAGGAATAAAATACTGATCTTCCCTGATGGAGTTTATTTTATTGATCATTTCTGAAGAAGTAGAGATAGCAAATATATCATCTATAAAGAGTATAAAGTTATTCTGTTTTACTGTCATCACATGTGGCTAAATTGAAAGCAGACTTGAACACAAGGTAGTTGGTCTGCAGTAATTTAAATATATTCAGAAAACTAAATAGAAAAACATTTTTAGCCTGTAAACAAAAAGAAAACAGTTCTTTTTTCAGTCTCAAGGTATTTTACTGCTTTCTTTTACAAGCCATAATTTATATAATACATTAAAAAGCAGTCTTTTTCTACAAAATAAAAAGTCAATTAAAAGAAAATATACTTGAATAGTTTTAAAACTTGACTATTTTATTCATTTTAATATAAAGCTGTGTAGGCAACATTACCTTGTAATCATTATTTTAATGAGAAAAGGTTGGAGTGGTGTCCACTTGAGTCCTTTAATGAGTAAAGTACTATGAAGAATTTGTACTTTTTTGGTTCCTTTTTGTGGATTTCATTATCAAATGTGCTCTATGATATAGACAGACATTTATTATTAAAATTATTCTCATAAGAGAAACGATACTTAGAGAAATTGTTATTTATTTTGCAAAATGAAGACAAAATCTTGAGTATCCTCATTTGTTGCTAATTTAGCAAAGAGCCACCACATATGAATTTAATTAAGAACTGCCTTTGCCCAGTTTACCACTCAATGAGCTATAACAGGTTTGGAAGAACTACTGCCAGTTTTCTGAGTTACTGCAATATTTGAATTAATGACCTTCATGGATAATATATGAAACTTCTAAATTGAGTTTACATGAGGAAATGTTACCTAGTATGATTTTGTAGTCAGAGGAAAATTTGTCTCTATATTCTCTTCTTTGAAGAAATATAGACTGCAATGCATACAAAGTAATGCAAATTTTATCACATTGATTCATATGTTCCTGTTTCTCATAAATGTCAAATATCGATTGGGTCTTCCCGATATCATACTTTGATGATATTCCTTCATCTAATGAATTTCCCATAAAATGTCTCTCTGAAGTTATGCTGCTCTATAAGCCTATCCCTTTGCTGTAAACTCAGTGCATAGCTGAACTCTACACTGGACTATCTCATTCAAAGCAAAGCATATAATTTCCTTGCATTACTTTTTCATTTATAATGAAAAGTATATATCTTAAATTATTTGATAATATAGCAGCATACAGCACATCATAGCAGTAGTTTAATATTCAAATATATAAATTTAATAGTCCACTTATACATATATATGTATTTACAGTCCATATATATATATATAATATATATATATATATATATATAATGACACCACCCTTATGGCAGAAAGTGAAGAGGAACTCAAAAGCCTCTTGATGAAGGTGAAAGTGGAGAGTGAAAAAGTTGGATTAAAGCTCAACATTCAGAAAATGAAGATCATGGCATCCGGTCCCATCACTTCATGGGAAATAGATAGGGAAACAGTGGAAACAGTGTCAGACTTTATTTTTCTGGGCTCCAGAATCACTGCAGATGGTGACTGCAGCCATGAAATTAAGAGACGCTTACTCCCTGGAAGGAAAGTTATGACCAACCTAGATAGCATATTCAAAAGCAGAGATATTACTTTGCCAACAAAGGTTCATCTAGTCAAGGCTATGGTTTTTCCTGTGGTCATGTTTAGATGTGAGAGTTGGCCTGTGAAGAAGGCTGAGCACTGAAGAATTGATGCTTTTGAACTAGGGTGTTGGAGAAGACTCTTGAGAGTCCCTTGGACTGCAAGGAGATCCAACCAGTCCATTCTGAAGGAGATCAGCCCTGGGATTTCTTTGGAAGGAATGATGCTAAAGCTGAAACTCCAGTTCTTTGGCCACCTCATGTGAAGAGTTGACTCATTGGAAAAGACTCTGATGCTGGGAGGGATTGGGGGCAAGAGGAGAAGGGGACGACAGAGGATGAGATGGCTGGATGGCATCACTGACTCGATGGACGTGAGTCTGGGTGAACTCCGGGGGTTGGTAATGGACAGGGAGGCCTGGTGTGCTGCAATTCATGGGGTTGCAAAGAGTCAGACACAACTGAGCAACTGATCTGATCTGATCTGATAAATATATAATTTAATAGCGTTGTGCTGTGCTTAGTCGCTCAGTCGTGTCTGACTCTTTATGAACCCGTGGACTTTAACCTGCCAGGCTCCTCTCTCCATGGGCATTCTCCAGGCAAGAATACTGGAGCAGGGTGTCATGCCCTCCTCCAGGAGATCTTCCCAAGCCAGGGATCAAACCCAGGTCTCCTGAATTGCAGGCAAATTCTTTAACATCTAAGCCACCAGGGAAGTCCAAGAATACTGGAGAGAGTAGCCTATCCCTTCTCCAGGAGATCTTCCCAACCCAGGAGTCCAACCAGAGTCTCCTGCATTACAGGCAGATTCTTTACCAACTGAGTTACCAGGGAAGACTTAATAGTCCAGTAGAATTCAGCAGTGTGTTTATATATATATATATATATATATATATATATATATACACATTTTTTTCCTGCCTGGTGACTGACAATACTCAAATTACTCAAATTATTTAAATCATCAGTTATTAATAAAATGCAGACTAAATAATGTCAGTCATGATATCTTCTATCTAACCATGATGGAATCAATTGAATGGGCTTTCCTTGGAAAATATATTTGTTATATTTTTGATGGTGTCTTTGATTTTTACAAATTCTTGAGTGAAATACCACATTATTTTATTTTAATTTTTTTATTGGTTTCTGCCACACATCAACATGAATCAGCCATAGGAATACACATGTCTCCTCCCTCTTGAAACTACCTCCCACTTCCCATCCTATCCCATCCCCCTAGGTTGTCACAGGGCATGGGGCTTGAGCTCCCTGCATCATAGAGAAAATTCCCACTGGCTGTCTATTTTACATGTATTAATGTGTATATTTCCATGTTACTCTCTCAACTTATCCCACCCTCTCCTTCCCCCACTGCATTCACAAGTCTGTTCTCTCAGTCTGTGTCTCCATTCCTACTCTGCAAATAGATTGATTAGTACCATCTTTATAGATTCCATATATATTCCATTAACATGTGATATTTGTTTTTCTCTTTCTGACTTACTTCATTTTGCATAACAGACTCTAGGTTCATCTACCTCATTAGAATTGACTCAAATGTGTTCCTTTTATGTCTGAGTAATAGTCCATTGAATATATGTACCACAATTTCTTCATCTGTTCATTCATGGATGTACATCTAGCTTACTTCCATGTCCTAGCTATTGTAAATAGTACTTTAATGAACATTGGGGTACAAGTGTCTTTTTCAATTATTATTTCCTCTAGGTATATGCCCGATAGTAAGATTGTTGGGTCATACGATAGTTTTATTCCTAGGTTTTCAAGGAACCTGCATACTGTTCTCCATAGTGGCTGTATCAGTCTACATTCCTACCAACAGTGCAAGAGGGTCCCTTTTCTCCGCACCCTCTCCAGCACTTATTGGTTGTAGATTTTTTGATGATATAAAAGGAAACATGTTCAGAGAGTAAAAATTTTGAGACATAAATTATTAGATAAAACACTTTTCTATATTTATTAACAATCTGTTAACTTGTGAATTCAGTATTTACTTTCTTCCATATAAAGTAATGTATGATAATTATATCTGATTTAAATGCAATGAGTATCCATATATCTGTCAATGGGTGTTTAGGTGAATAGATAAAGAGGATGTGATATTCAATGGAATATTACTCAGCCATATATAAAACAATGAAATAATGCCATTTGCAGCAACATACTTGGACCTAGAGATTATCATACTAAGGAAAGTAAGCCAGACAAGGAAAAATAAATATCATATGATATCACTTACATGTGGAATCTAAAAAATGATGCAAATGAACACTTACAGAAATAGACTGTAATAGAACAAAAATAGAACAGAAACAGACTCACAAACATAGAAAACAACTTTATGGTTACCAAAGGGGAGTGTAAGGAATACACATATATATAAGTTGAACAAGTATATCAGATCAGATCAGTCACTCAGTTGTGTCCGACTCTTTGCGACCCCATGAATCGCAGCATGCCAAGCCTCCCTGTCCATCACCAACTCCCGGAGTTCACTGAGACTCACGTCCATCATGTAAATATACATATATATAACTGGACCAATTTTCTGTACAGTTGAAACAAACACAACAGTGTAAATCAACTACACTTTTATTTTTAAAAATAAAAAAAGAGATAACTATAATAAATAATAAAACAATATAGAACTGTTTCCCAGTCGAAACCTAATGTGAATATACTGAAAATTATTCACTAATTATGTGATTAAAATAATAAATTATAAACTCATGTTAACATTAACTGATTTACAATTATGTAAATTCAAGTAAATAACAAAGTAAAGGATAGAATATTTGTATCTTTTGAATTGATCAGATTAATTATCAAAGCATACTAGTCAATTGAGTGCTAGACATGCTTCAGGGAGACCTGTATTCCAATCCATGATATGTATGGCTATTTTCTTTAGATTTATAATGTTTGAATTTTACAACAGTATTATTAAGATGATAGGAGTTAATACTGGTAAAGTATTATCAATGATAAAACTTTTTATTTCATTATTTTAAATAGTTTACTGTCCTGTTTAATAATGTAATCATTCTAACAAGGAAAAATAAGCATTTCATTATTTGGTTATGACAGACATATTTTGTAGGTTCTATAAGCAGATCTATATATAGTCAAAATTTAATAAGTACATTGCATTACAAAATATATCAGAGATGAAATTTCTGGGCCCTTTAAAAAGTGGTCATGTAATACCAATACCCAACTTTGAGAATATTACTTTTTATATTATTTCAAAGAAAGTTATTATTCCAACTTAAATTTGTCCTAAAAATCAAATAAGAATCTAATTCTCTGAGGAGCACCAGGTTTCTCCAAGGAAAAGACCGTGAAACATTGCAACAGAAGAAAAATGATCCAGATATATTATACTGCAAAGTTTCTCTATTTTCTCATAGTTCTGGGTAAAATAAGCATTAAATGTATAACTTATTTTAATATATAAAGAATTTTAATAAAAGATGAAAATCATCTAAGAAAATCTGAAAGCAAGGCAACACTAAGACTCTAGATAAGGCAAAATTTATTTTGTGTTAAATGTATGTTAGAATTTTTAATGTTATAATAAGATTAACTACATAAAAGCATTAGTATGTATATGTATGAGGTGAAATATTTGACAACTGCCAAAATGTGAAGCTATCATGATGAATGGTATCAGTCTGCCGTCTGTGTGATGTAAATCTTCTATTTCCCATGAATCTTTCATGATTAAGCAAAGCATTTGGAAGTGTAATAGACATGGTTTTGCAATTATATATGTTTTATAAGCCATGATAATTGTATTATTTTTATTCTAATTTCACACAGAAAATACAAGTTTACATTTGCATTTAGATGGCAAATTTCATGCAAAAATGGTTCAATTATTTTAGTTTAATTTGTATTGAAAAAATAAGACAAGCATAAGCTATTCTTTTCTGTTTTTTTTATTTTTACAGTTTTATACATCTATATTTGCCTTTGTTCTTTCGTTCATTATTTTATTACCCATAAATATTTAAACCAACCAAAATTGAATATTAAAAAGTCATAATAAAATCACATAGCTTCCCTAGCATATTACTTTTTTCCCAACCTTTAAGTTTGTTAATAAGCACAGTCTGAAATAATGATAAAATATTAAGTGGTAGTCACCTTACCATCAATATTAAGAATTGAAAATAACAATAAGACTTTGATAATTCATCCTACTCTTTATATCATCTGCCATTTCTGAATTAATATATTTCATTTTATTATATGTCAAGAGAACATTTGTTTTCAGCTCAGATGTAGAAACCAATTGTGTTCCTTAGAGAATCAAGTTATTATTCAATAATTAGGACAAATTTCAGTTGGAATAATACTTTTCCTTGAAATAATTGCGACTCCATAAACTGTAGCCTATCAGGCTCCTCTGATCATGGGATTTTCAAGGCAAGAATGCTGGAGTGGATTGCCATTTCCTTCTCCAGGGGATCTTCCCAACCCAGGAATCGAACCCGGATCTCCCACATTGCGGGCAGATGCTTTACCGTCTGAGCCACCAGGGAAGCCCAAAATAATGTAACAAGAAATATTATAAAATGTGGGCATTGCATGACTATTTTTAATAGGACCCAGAAATCTCATCTCTGATATATTTTGTAATATAATGTCCTTATAAAGTGTTTGACTATATACAGATCTTAGTACATCTCATATATTTTATTGACAGAGACACGGTGAAAAAAGGAAACTTTTTGTCTTTACTAGGCATCTTTACTAGGGCATGCTGGGAGGGATAGGGGGCAGGAGGAGAAGGGGACGACAGAGGATGAGATGGCGGAATGGTATCACTGACTCGATGGACGTGAGTTTGAGTGAACTCCGGGAGTTGGTGATGGACAGGGAGGCCTGGCATGCTGCGATTCATGGGGTCGCAAAGAGTCGGACACAGCTGAGCGACTGAACTGAACTGAGCATCACCCTACTCACACGTATTGTTCTAGGGATAGATGTTTAAAACATTTTGGGTTAAAGAAACAAATATTTTGAACAAGGCATAGTATTAAAAAGTGTTACTCTGCTCCTTAATAGGAGATGTAGTACAGACATTCTACATTTCTCTAAATTATTTAACATGTCTGTTTTTGCCAGTAAAAAGGACTCAGCATTGAAGGACACTACAAAGGCCAAGATTGAGTTTATTGCTAGGAAATGGAGCAGGAATGCTGATGATATTATGAACTTTTTGATCAAATGGCACTCAAAATGAGAATCAGTCCAGAACTTCTTTTCAAGTGGGGTTAAGTTGCCATACCTCTTGTGCATTCTGTCTGAGGTCAGTACTAGATAAATGACTCTGACATTACTAAACTAGAGAAAAGATCTCAGCAGAAGAGAATTTACAACAGAGACAAGGTGGTGTTGTGTTGGCATCTTGTAAAGGTGGACTGGTAAATGTAATTTCTATAGATTGTCAGAGTAAGTTAAATGAGAAGAAAGTCCTGTCAAATAATGTTATTTGTATTTCAATAAAATAAAATGCATTCCAATATAATAGAAGGATACAAATTGTGCCTAAAACATTAATATCAGAGTAGAAGTTAAGGACTTCACTGATGGTCTGTTGGTCAAGGATCTGCCTTGCAATGCAGAGTTCTATCACTAGTCTGGGAAGACACCACGTGCTGTGGGGCAGCTAAGTCCATGTGCCGCAATGAAAGATCCTTCATGACACAACTAAGACCCAATACAGACAAATAAACAAAAATTTAATTAAACAAATAAATTAAAATTCCAGCATTCTGGGGGGAAAAAAGTAGAAATTAAGGCTAAAAGCATTATAAAGCAAGGAAAAATAAAATTACAATGGTTTTGTAAAATAGAAACAGTAAAATACAGAAAGCAAAAAAATTCTTTCAGAACAAAATATGATGAAAACAAGTTTAGCAGGAAAAAAGTGAAGTAGAAAAAATGATATTCTTTATCCTTATATTCAACCAATATGGTGCTTTTCCTATCTTTGAAATTGTACCTAAATTTTACACTAAATATGTAGAAAATAAAAGTCAAATAAGACTACTTGAGAATAATTTTTAAGAAACTTAAAACTGAAATCTTATATTACCTAGAAGTAATAAAATAATACTTCTTAAAATCCTTTCAGTTCAGTTCAGTCGCTGAAGAAAGAAAATATTGTATGTTTGTTTTTGTTGTTGTTGTTTTTTAGGCCCAGTGTAGAAGTATATGGAGAAGGAAATGGCATCCCACTCCAGTGTTCTTGCCTGGAGAATCCCATGGACAGAGAAGCCTGGTAGGCTGCAGACCATGGGGTCGCACAGAGTCGGACACGACTGAAGCAACTTGGCAGCAGTAGAAGTATACATCTCTTCTCATCTAACATTGGGAAGAACTAAATCAAATATCTACACTTAGCTTTCATAAGAGCTGAAAAATTAACAGCCAGTCAGCCCATACCTGCTACAACTCTTACCAGGAAAGTGGTAGAGAATGGATCTTAATAAGCTCTCAGCCATCTTGCCAAAGCAGTCATAGAAATGTTGCAGTTTCTGAACGTTTTGAATCTTAGAGTAGATAGCTTTATGTGGTCACTTTATTATTTATTTTAAAATATGTAAAATTAATATTTGCCTAATTTTTAAAATTCAGAAAGTAATATGTTCTGCATATGACACTGTTTAATTTCTGGGAGATAAAATACACAGTAGAAAAATGTTGACAACAATTTACAGAAGCTTTAGTTGAAACATATAGTTTAATTTTAAATGGATATATATATTCAAATTCATTAGAACTTAGTTCATTATACTGTATGAACTGCTATAGAACATGAAAAAAACTTCAAATTTCCTTTATGTTCAGAAAAATACATGATTATTTTAATACTTATAAGTGAGAGAGGCAGTGAAATTCCTTATTTGCTATTAGTGGTGTATAATTTATATAACTGGTCCTCCTATGGTTAGAAAATCAGTTGTTTTTATAAATGTTTCAGTTCAGTTCAGTTGAGTCGTTCAGTCATGTCTGACTCTTTGTGATCCCATGAATCGCAGCATGCCAGGCCTCCCTATCCATCACCAACTCCTGGAGTTCACCCAAACCCATGTCCATTGTGTCAGTGATGCCATCCAACCATCTTATCCTCTGTCGTCCCCTTCTCCTCCTGCCCTCAATCTTTCCCAGCATCAGGGTCTTTTCAAATGAGTCACCTCTCTGCATCAGGTAGCCAAAGTATTGGAGTTTCAGCTTCAACAGCAGTCCCTTCAATGAACACCCAGGACCGATCTCCCTTAGGATGGACTGAATGGATCTCCTTGCAGTCCAAGGGACTCTCAAGAGTCTTCTCCAACACCACGGTTCAAAAGCATCAATTCTTCAGTGCTCAGCTTTCCTTGTAGTCCAACTCTCACATCCATACATGACTACTAGAAAAACGATAGCTTTGCCTAGACGGATCTTAGTTGGCAAAGTAATGTCTTTGCTTTTTAATATGCTGTCTAGCTTGATCATAACTTTCCTTCCAATGAGCAAGCATCTTGTAATTTCATGGCTACAGTCACCATCTGCAGTGATTTTGGAGCCCAGAAAAATAAAGTCTGACACTGTTTCTCCACTGTTTCCCCATCTATTTGCCATGTAGTGATGGGACTAGATGCCATGATCTTGGTTTTCTGAATGTTGAGGCAACTTTTTCACTCTCCTCTTTCATTTTCTTCAAGAGGCTTTTTAGTTCCTTTTCACTTTCCGCCATAAGGTTGGTGTCATCTGCATATCTGAGGTTATTGAGATTTCTCCTGGAAATCTTGATTCCAATTTGTGCTTCCTCCAGGCCAGTGTTTCTCATGATGTACTCTGCATATAAGTTAAATTAGCAGGGAGACAATATAGAGTCTTGACGTATTCCTTTTCCTATTTGGAACCAGTCTGTTGTTCCATGTCCAGTTCTAACTGTTGCTTCCAGACCTGCATACAGGTTTCTCAAGAGGCAGGTCAGGTGGTCTGGTATTCCCATCTCTTTCAGAGTTTTCCACAGTTTATTGTGATCCACACAGTCAAAGGCTTTGGCATAGTCAATAAAGCAGAAATAGATGTTTTTCTGGAACTCTCTTGCTTTTTCAGTGATCCAGCAGATGTCAGCAATTTGGTCTCTGGTTCTTCTGCCTTTTCTAAAACCAGCTTGAACATCTGAAAGTTCACGGTTCACGTATTGCTGAAGCCTTGTTTGGAGAATTTTGAGCATTACTTTACTAATATGTGAGATGAGTGCAGTTGTGCAGTAGTTTGAACCATCTTTGGCGTTTCCTTTGTTTGGGATTGGAATGAAAACTGACCTTTTCCAGTCCTGTGGCCACTGCTGAATTTTCCAAATTTGTTGACATATTGAGTCCAGCTCTTTCACAGCATCATCTTTTAGGGTGTGAAATATTTAGAATAGGATTCTAAATGTTTAGTTGTTAAAAAAAATCTTAATGCAGTGCAAGAACATATTCTACACTAAATAAAGGTGAACATTTAAAAATTAAAGGAAAGCAGTGTAAATACATGTAATCTTATAAAAGCAATTCTCAGTTCATGCTCATAAATTAAAAATCAAAGTAGCCACTGTCTGTTATCCACATTTTTAAAGTAATGTTTACCATTAGGAGAAAGCAGCACTTCAGTTGGAGTGTCACTTCCTAACATGCCACATCTGCAGCTCAATTTTTCTTTTTCAGATCTGAGATATCAGAGTACATTTTTCTCCAAAGAGACTTCTAGTTCTTTCCCAAGATTCACAAGACTTTTTCTGCTATTCAAAATGCCAGACAACCAGGTGTCAAGTTGGTCAGCTGGAGCAATGAGTCAATGTGAAAGTAACAATCAGGCCTTTATTCACTTACTACAACAGTGTGAGCAAGAAGGAAGAAAAGCAAGGGGCCAGCTGCCCAGTGTTCAATTTCCCCCCACAGAATGGCACCAGGTAAGGGTTGTAGATGAAACTCAGATATGGGGTATCTTCTTTTTGCCAGGGAGCCCCCAAAAGGGTGATTGCCTGCTTATGGACCTGTTTGTCTTGGAAAGGCTAGGAGAAGAAAGCTAGTGAATCAAACTATGGAAAAATCCCTTGGCCAGTTCCTCTGATATAGCCTCTGAATAGAGGTGCCAGGATCAAGTGCTTGAGTATGGCTGGTCTGGGGATGGAGTAAGGTACTGAATCTCGACTCTAATGCCCTGCAGAAATCTACAAGACATTATTGTGCACCAAATCTCATGTGAGGTGGGCAGCTTCAAACTGTGATTACAGACGGCTGAGCCTGAAATATCACCCAAGGATTCTGTCATACAGTAGACTTCTCAAAACAGCATCTAGGATTCTCTTAAACATGGATGTGATCCATCCTGATTTGCTCTGTGATTTATGCATTTATATCTTTCTTGGTCTTTATCACAGAAACTTTCATTGGTAGAAAGTTTTATTGTTTATCCACATCTGGTTCTCCTTTTTTTTCCAGGTATACTGGAGGATTATGCTTTTTTGGCCCCTGGAAGTTAGGCAGAACTCTGGTTTTAGAAGAGTGATGGATATCAGTTCTGGACCAATATATTTGTCAGTGAAAACTATCCAGTGTTTTCATTCCTTACTGGGGAGATAAAGATGACATGTTCCAGATGGTATAGCTAGAGGACATTGGGGCATAGTTTAAATGTTTATCCCCTGGTTATAGTTGATGAAAATTTGCATTCAGCATTATGTTTAAAATTAAGCATTGTTTTCACGTCACATTTGCTCTTTTACACTCTATTTTAATGAGAGAAAAATTTAATTTCTATTTATCCCTCTTACATCACACATTTCCTCAAGAATCATTGTCTTTATTAGGAGATGTTGTTACTAATGAAATGTTTTTAAATCATTATTACTGTCTCCTCTAATATATTGGGAATCAGTTTTATATATCATTTATTTAAAAAGGTGATTTAATGTCATTGATTGAAGAATGTCTTAGAGTTATATACAATATAATGATTAGAACTGAACAAATTAAGTCTTGTAGAAGTGATTTAAGAAAAACAATTAGTTGAAGAAATGGTTAGCAAAATATATATGGACATAAGAAGTGGGAGAATTGAAATGAAGCCAATAAATAAGTAGATTTGATCTAGGTGGAAAAGAAAATTAAATCGAGAAGTAGTTATTTTGATTCCAGAGAGCCTCAATAAGTCCACTTAAAAGCATATGAAAAACTGCATGGACTATTTAAGGTATAGATGATCATGAAATAAATTCACTTTGAAAAAGAAGTATAATTGATGCGCCCTGCATTAGTTTATGGAGAAGGCAATGCCACCCCACTCCAGTACTGCTGCCTGGAAAATCCCATGGACGGCGAAGCCTGGTGGGCTG
Organism: Bubalus kerabau; assembly: GCF_029407905.1. Taxonomy (NCBI): domain Eukaryota; kingdom Metazoa; phylum Chordata; class Mammalia; order Artiodactyla; family Bovidae; genus Bubalus; species Bubalus kerabau. Next base: position 36,208,792 of record NC_073630.1, on the reverse strand, counting down.
CAGTCCATGGGGTCGCTAAGAGTCAGACGACTGAGCAACTTCCCTTTCACTTTTCACGTTCACGCATTGGAGAAGGAAATGGCAACCCACTCCAGTGTTCTTGCCTGGAAAATCCCAGGGACGGGGAAGCCTGGTGGGCTGCCATCTATGGGGTTGCACAGAGTCAGACATGACTGAAGCGACTTAGCAGCAGCAACAGCAACAACAGCAGCAGCATTAGTATATAAAGTACAAAATTTTGAATTAATGAAACATACATTAGAAGATGATATTTTACCTTTAACATGATTTTAACTTTGTAATATTCTCTTTGAAAAAGAGACATGATGGGATTTATCAAAACAATATAGTATCAATAATGATATAGCAATGATGATGAGTGTATTTTAGAAAATTGATAATTATCAGAATAGTTGATAAATAAGAGTGGCATTGATGAATTCATATTTATATTCATTAGCAGCATAATTAATCCTAAATAGATAACTTTAAGTCAACTTAATTCAGCTTATTTAACTAAAAGCCTTTGACTGAAATACCTCTATACATAGCCATAATATCTTCCAGTTACTGGAGTAAATTTAGTGTTAAATTCAATTCTTGTATGAATTTATATGGGATAAAAGCAATTTGAATCAAAGTATATTTTGACATTTCAGAAAATGACAAAATTAAATATAATAGTGAAACATCAAATTCTTTTTCTTTATATTGTTTATTACTTCAATCTGCATTAAGCATAACAAAACTGGAAAAGAGTTTGGTACTCTCATGTTCTAAACCATAAATGCTAATGTGTATATGTTTTGAAAAGCTTTTTGTCACTTTATTGTTTTAATTGAAGGATAATTGCTTTATAGAATTTTGTGGTTTTCTCTCAAACATCAACAAGAATCAGCTATAGGTACACCATACAGAAAATTATTTCAAGATGTCTGTTCTGAAAATGTTTTAACTAATACATTAGAGGAATGCAAGGAAAGAAATATTTGTTATTTTAAAAAGAGGTCTTTTTAACATCTAAAGACAAATATAATGTTTAAAGTACAATTAATGAAGTAAAAAAAGTTATAATTTTCTTTTCAACATTGTTACTGCTTATGAATTAATGCTATTTTTTTACACATTTTGTAATATTTTCAAATGAAACAATGTATCTAAAATGTTTAAAAATCTAGTATTATTATGCATAAAAACCAGGCTAACTAACTCAAAATCTTTCCCATTGGGTATTCATTATTTACAAGGGCCAAACAAATCTGAAGCAACAGCAGAAAACAACTTATGAGAATATATTTTTTCCCCAGGGCATCATTATGATAAAAACCCAGTAATAGAAATGTTCCTAGCAACATCAGTTTAGGTCATTTTTCTAATCCTCATGAATGACAAATTTAAAGACTTTCAACAATGGGACATGTACTAGAGGGAAATGTTGGAAGGAAAAGTGAAAATAAGAATCATTATTGAATTTTCACTAACTTTTTTCTACATTTTGGATGAAAACTAAATGGGAATTTTTTTGGGGGTGGGAGGAATTTTTAAAAATTGGTTATTTGTGCCAGAGATTTTTTTTAGAGATAACTTTAGTTCTATCTTTATTCTTCATTTATATATAAATATTTTTATATATTTTATGGATTAATTTGCTGGGTACTGTTTATGCTGTTTTTAAAGTGAACTAGAAAAATAGAAAGAATGGGAAAGGCATGCCAGCAGGAAGACAAAGATACCTATTTCCACATGAACATCATTGGCATTGATTCTGTAAACCATAAAGAGAAGTGTCAACAACAGATGCCCTTGAAATATCTCTGGCACAGGGTCATCACTAATAAGATCTGCAATAATAAGACATATCTATATGTAAATATATCAAAAAATCTACTGTAAAATGTTTATCAAGAAAGAAATTTCTTGCAACATTTGTTAATAAAAACTCCATCAACCATGAATGTTTTACTTCCCTTGGAGGAGTGTGATATTTTATAAGAGAATATAAGAGAATATTTAATTCTCTTATAAAATAATTGGAGTAGAGAATTACTGGCATGTAGTGGCCTAGCGGCGTTAGTGTTAGTTGCTTAATTGTGTCTGACTCTTTGTGACCCCATTGACCCTCCAGGCTCCTCTGTCCATGGAATTCTCTAGGCAAGAATACTCGTGTGGGTTGCAATTCCCTTCTTCAGGGGATCTTCCTTACCCTGGATCTCCTGCACTGCAGGCACATTTTTACCAACTAAGCCACCACCAGGGAGAGAGGCATACTGTTGAGCATCCTGTTATACAGAGCAGATTCAGTAGCAAGGGATTGTCCCATCAAAAGAGTGATATGGTGGACAAACTTTAACTCTTGTTGACTTTGACTTAACACTTCATTTTTCACATGCCTGTGTTCCATCATTAAGAAGTTCAGTAAAATCTTTTACATATCTGTCTATATATACAATCTATGGTTTGATAATATACCCTGTAAATAATTACATACTATATAAAGCAGTCCTCATTTGTATATGATTTAGCAGTACCTTTTGCAAGCATGTTATGAATAAGGATTATATTTGCGATCTGCTTATCACCTGTCATACTAAGAGTAATGCTCAGTTTGTTGTGTTTTTCTTTTTCCTTTGTTACTCCATTTTTATTCTCAAGTTTCATGAATACCACAGACTTTCATAACAGTGAATAAAGTCTTAGGAAGATATATTTGTGTTATGGGAAAAATAGTGACTGTGTAAGTATTTAGCTCACAGTGTTTTCTCAAATTCTGCAAGCATCTTAGTCTCGCTTGCAAACAAGGGAGAAACACACCTAACCTCACACTGAGTCACCAGGAAAACCAGGTATCCATTTGTAGCAGTGAAAGAAATAAAAAAACAAATTAAGGAAATTTTAATAATGGGCCACATATCCTGTTTTGTGTTAAGACAAATTCTATAGACTTCCATCTTTGTGGACAAATCAAGCCTGGTTTTTCATACAAACCGCAGCCATCTTGCTTGAAAATGAAGACCATTTTAGAATATTCCTATTGGAGACATCCTTGGCAAATCAGTCTGCCATCAAACCTTCCAGAGACTAACCCTTCCATATTTCCCAATGCATTTTATTACCCTAAGTCCTTAATATTTTCTGGACAAAGACATGAGGACTGGCAGCCTCTGAAAAACAAAAGACTTTATCTGAATTTCAAAGGTCTGAAGTTTTCAAGCCTCAGATTTGCTAAATATCCTTACTCCATAAATGAGCATTACTGGACAAAGATGTCCATTGCAAAACTTAAGACAGGATAGTATTTTGAGGTTCTAACAAAAATCAAGATCAAGGACAAGTTTCCTTTTTAACATTTCATGTAGACAGAGGATAGTACCAGGTGAAAAGGAAAGTATTAGAAGATAGGTGAAAGATTAGCCTCATAAAAGATGTTGGAGTGAATATTTAAAGTTTGAATACTTTTTTTTTTAATCTTTTGCCTCTGTTCATGAAAGCATGTACTCAGCAAATATATTGTGGCGTCATTCTGGGTAATAGTCACTCAAAAGCAAATTTTGCATAAAAAAGCAAAGAAATACAAGCACTAAACAAGATGAAAATGCAGTGATACTGAAGCATGGCCTTCTACTCATTATCCTTTGAATAATAATTTATTTCTAGTGTACCTTTAACTATGTATTAAATAAAATCTTTTCTTGACAACAAATGTTATATTGGGGTATATTATCTGAATTTACTTTAAAGAATGTTTTAAATAATCAATATTATATATTTTGAAAATGTCAAATCTGAAAAAAAAAAAAACTCATGACTGTTTCTTCTAAATGCTATAAAGCTATCAGTAGGTTTTTAAAATTTTTTATGTCCTTACAGAGAGTTAGAATTTTTTTATCTACACATATATTTTCAACTAGTGCCATGAAACTAAACAAGTAATCAATTTTTTAATGTATAGAATAATTCAGTTACCCAAGCTTCAAAGAGTACATACATTTTTCCTCTCTTCAAGGATAGAATAATAAAACTCATACTTTGAGCGCTCTGCCCAAAAGTCTTCTGAAAGGCTTATTCCCAATGATCAACGCTTATTTTTCCTCTCATAAATATTTTTGAAGAATCATTTAAGACTTGATAATAAAGAAGTAAGTTTTTGAAGCAATAAAATTTATGTCCTGATATTTTCTTTTGTATAAAAGAACTTCATCTTGACTCAATAGATTAATTTAGTAGCTATCATGCTGATATTCATCCTCCATAACATCCTTTATCTTATAATCAGTAGGAAGTGGCTGTTCAGACATTATACTTAAAATGTCAAGCAGAGATATAAAGGGTAGAAGATATGAAAGTGAAAAGGCTTCTTTGAATGGTTATTAAACAGTGATTATTTACAATGTGCATATGCAAGCAGGTATAGTAAAAATATGCAACTAGTTACATTGTTGGGCTTCTTCCATAACATTGATAATATGAAGCCAGTGTAATATTTCAAGCTTCCATGATGGCTCAGATGGTAAGAATATGCCTGCAATGAATGAGACCAGAGTTTGATCCCTGGGTTGGGAAGATCCTCTGGAGAAGGGAATGGCAACCCGTGTATTCTTGCCTGGAAAATTCCATGGACAGTGGAGCCTGGAGGGGTACAGTCCATGGGGTTGCAAAGAGCTGGACATGACTGAGTGACTAACACTAGAGTAACACTAGAGTTAGATCATTGGGCTTCTTCTATAACACTGATAATATGAACTCAGTTGTAATATTCCGAGAACAATGCTGAGGGTTGAATTCAATACTGGACAATCTCTGTAAAAGCTAAGAACCTGTTAATATTTAGTAACGTTTGCAAAATATCAATTTTTCTTAAATAGTCCTCCTTCATTCTATTTACTCCTTTATAATGTGACTTTACAGTTTGTCCTCTAGACAAAAACAGTGCTTCCTTGCCTGTTAACTTTGGGCTAATCATAAGGCTTGCTTTGGCTGACAGGATGTTATTTATACCAGACTTAATTTGTAAACAGAGGCTTGAAATATGCCTGTGTCAATGAGCTTGCTTCTTTCTCTTGTTCCATCTTATAATAAAAACTTATCCTTGTCTGGTCAATTATCAAAAATAAATAAATAGATAAGACTTGTAAACCAGATCTGGGTCCAACTTGGAGGTTGGAGCCAAGTCCAACCTAGACCAGCCAACAATCAATGGAAACTCAGATGTATGAGAGTAATGATTATTGTTTTTTTTGGTTTTTTGTTTGTTTGTTTTATTTTTTTTAATTTTTTTTAATTTTATTTTATTTTTAAACTTTATATAATTGTACTAGTTTTGCCAAATATCAAAATGAATCCGCCACAGGTATACATGTGTTCCCCATCCTGAACCCTCCTCCCTCCTCCCTCCCCATACCATCCCTCTGGGTCGTCCCAGTGCACCAGCCCCAAGCATCCAGTATCGTGCATCGAACCTGCACTGGCAACTCGTTTCATACATGCTATTTTACATGTTTCAATGCCATTCTCCCACTGGTTTGTTACACAACATAATTGTCAAAAATAGAGCTAATGTTTTCTGTCTTTATTTTATTAATGAGAGTGCAAAAAGAAAATAGAAAATTCTTTTTTTTTTTTTTTTTAGAAAATTCTTTAATAAAGAGTAAGATTATAAAATTAGAGAACCTGCAAGTAATTAAAACACGGTCCATTGAATCATTACTAGAACCCTTCAGCCTCAGTGCTGTATTTTGTCCTGTTAACCTATCTTAATGGTTCTTAATAGTTTTTGACCCATAGTCATTAAGTCACTATGATGTTTTCATGATGAACATCAATTTGCTGAGAATGACACTGAATAGCCAGTCTATCATGGTTAGTCTCTATCTCTAGGTCCCGTTGTCATGTCACAGAAAATAGTAAAATGATACTGTTCAAATTTTAAAACCAGAAAAAATTCATGTACATCTGAGACATCTATTGATACAAAGCAAATATATCTAGTATGAAGGCTTGGTAATTATAATGGTCATAATAAAAGCATGTTAGTGGGTTAACAGATGTACGAGTTACATAAGAAATGAGATGACATTACCTTATCCTTAAAGTATTAAAATTGATAATGAAGTTAAATTTTAAAATTTTTCTAAAAATAAAAAGTGAAGTTGATCAAACAGCACAGAAGCTAACAGAAGAGGCCTGGTGATTAATTACCTTCATATGTTCTTACCTCTCCTTGGCTAAAAACTAAATAGAAGAATGCTGTGTCTGAACTGAGTTGTTTTCACATTCATATGTTAAAGCCCTCACTTCTAGTGTCTAAGAATAGGAAATAGAGCCTTTAAAATTTAATTAAGTTAATTTAATTAAGTTAAAATAAGGTCATTAAGTTGCACCTGAATCCAATTTGACTGGTGTCCTTACAAGAGAAGGAAATTTGGACACAGAGAAACACTAGCGTTACACACACACAGAGGAAAGATTATGTAAGGACACAGCAAGAAAGTGGCCATCTGATAGACAAGGACAAAGACTTCAGGAGAAACCAAACCTCAGGACACCTTTATCTCTTAGACTAGGAGAAAATGAATTCCTTTTGTTTAAGCCGCACAATCTATGATGCTTTGTTTTGGCAGCCCCAACAAACTAATACAAAGATGCAATGTAGAATCATGGCGGCACAGGCAGGCAAGAGGAGCGGCCATGAGGAAACGTAACTGCTGAAAATTACAGTGCAATGCTGAGGAGGTGATGTCTCTCTTCCCTTCATTCTTCATTCTAACCATCCTTGCCAGTCAGAGGGGAAAATGCATCTGCCTATTCCATAGCTTGGAGAAGACAATGGCACCCCACTCCAGTACTCTTGCCTGGAAAAATCCTATGGACAGAGGAGCCTGGTAGGCTGCAGTCCATGGGGTGGCTAAGAGTCAGACACGACTGAGCGACTTCACTTTCACTTTTCACTTTCATGCATTGGAGAAGGAAATGGCAACCCACTCCAGTGTTCTTGCCTGGAGAATCCCAGGGACGGGGAGCCTGGTGGGCTGCTGTCTATGGGGTCGCACAGAGTAGGACACGACTGAAGCGACTTAGCAGCAGCAGCAGCAGCATTCCATAGCTTCATACAGAGTTTCAGGGACTCTGTTAATTAGCTTCAGATAAAATTGGAATACCTTGTTTACAGTGAGAGTGTTCCTCAAAATTCATCAGGCTTAAGTGCTGATGTAAAATGTACTCACATTTTCATTGCTTTTTAGGCAGCTTCAACTTTAGTTGATCTATCTAGGGTAATTCAGAAGTGTAAGTCTTAATTTGAAAATAGTAATGTGCGTGCATGCTCAGTCATGTCTGACTCTTTGCAGCCCCATAGACTGTAAACTGCTAGGCTCCTCTATCCATGGAATTTTCCAGGGAAGAATACTGGAGTGGGTTTCCATTTCCTACTTCAGGGATCTTCCTGACCCAGGGATTGAACCTGCATCTCTCTGTCTTTAATTTGATTCTTTTAACGTATCATTTATAATTAAAAACTGTTTTTACATTAGTTGTCATTGCTGCTACTGCTGCTGCTAAGTCGCTTCAGTCGTGTCCGACTCTCTGTGACCCCATAGATGGCAGCCCACCAGGCTCTTCTGACCACGGGATTCACCAGGCAAGAATACTGGAATGGGTTGCCATTTCCTTCTCCTAATTGTCATTATCTGCTCTGGTTATTTTGTCTCTTTCTTCATGATTTTTACCTTTCTGAAATTTTAACCTAAGTTTTATGATATTTCTTCCATTTAATCTTTCATATAAGAGTTTACCTATCAAATAGAGGAAATTCTTTCAATTTATCTCCTGATTATTTTCAGGAAATATGTATTTCTTAAATTCTACAAACTGTTTTGTGATATAAAAGTACTCCCTGACAATACTGAATGTTGCCATTTATGTGAAATCCTAGAAAACACCCAAGGTTAAGAAATCTTCTCACCCTTTGTATTCTAAAAAAGGGTTTGCTGCAAAGGACTAACATCCCCATATAATTTCAGTAAAATTCATGGACACCTCCATGTGTACTTATAACAAGACCAGACAGAGATCCTTCAACTTCTCATTCTTTGTCTCATAAATGATAGGCTGATCAACTGGAACAAAACACTTTTTAAACAAACTCTGATTAATTTTCTCTCCTTGCCAAAGGTACCTGAACTTTGACCCTCCTTCAGCCTGAACCAGCGTACCTACCCTCCTCAGCCTCCCCTGAGAATAAGCTGGTGTTCAGGTAAAATATTCTCTGATCTTCTGCCCTATCATTCCCCTTCCAACCATCCCACTTGCCCATACTTTGTTCCTTCTAACCTTCTTCAGTTCACTCTATGAAAGAAAAACCCACAAGACACGTGTTGATATTATGATCAGAATATTCTCCCTGCTGCAATAGTGCCACTCCCATGCTGAAATAGTACCTTTCTTCTTCTTGGAATATCCTTTTTTTTTTTCCTTTTATTTATTTATTTTTTTTATTTTATTTTATTTTTAAACTTTACAAAATTGTATTAGTTTTGCCAAATATCAAAATGAATCCGCCACAGGTATACATGTGTTCCCCATCCTGAACCCTCCTCCCTCCTCCCTCCCCATTCCATCCCTCTGGGTCGTCCCAGTGCACCAGCCCCAAGCATCCAGTATCGTGCATCGAACCTGCACTGGCAACTCGTTTCATACATGATATTATACATATTTCAATGCCATTCTCCCAAATCAAAGTTTCTCTTTACTAAGTTCGGCTCTGGTTTTCATTTTACATCCTAAACTCCATATCCCTCTCTGTCTTTCTCTTTCCTCTCATTGTTGTTCAAATTGCCACCTCTCTCTTCCAAAAATTCTAGTTTACAATGACTTCTCTGTTTGGCTATTCAGTATGTTTTTCTTTCTTTTCTTTTTCTGGCTACTAGAACATATCAGGTACATTGTCAGAGGATTTTGAATACTGCTTAGAGCATGTGTTCAGGTACTAAATAACTTAGGTGGACCTCAACTTCTGATTTATTGACTATGCCAAAGCCTTTGTGTGGATCACAGAAAACTGTGGAAAATTCTTCAAGAGATGGGTATACTAGACAATCGGACCTGCCTCCTGAGAAATCTGTATGCAGGTCAAGAAGCAACAGTTAGAACTGGACATGGAAAAACAGACTGATTCCAAATCAGGAAAGGAGTACATCAAGGCTGTATATTGTCACCCTGCTTATTTAACTTATATGCAGAGTACATCATGAGAAACTCTGGACTGGAAGAAATACAAGCTGGAATCAAGATTGCCGGGAGAAATATCAATAACCTCAGATATGCAGATGACACCACCCTTATGGCAGAAAGTGAAGAGGAACTCAAAAGCCTCTTGAAAGTGAAAGAGGAGAGTGAAAATGTTGGCTTAAAACTCAACATTCAGAAAACTAAAATCATGGCATCTGGTCCCATCACTTCATGGCAAATAGACAGGAAAACAGTGGAAACAGAGACAGGCTTTATTTTGGGGGGCTCCAAAATCACTGCAGATGGTGAATACAGCCATGAAATTAAAAGACACTTTCTCCTTCAAAGAAAAGTTATGACTAACCTAGACAACATATTAAAGAGCAGAGGCATTACTTTGCCAACAAAAGTCCATCCAGTCAAGGCTGTGGTTTCTTCAGTTGTCATGTATGGATGTGAGAGTTGGACTATAAAGAAAGCTGAGCGTGAAGAATTGATGCTTTTGAACCATGGTGTTGAAGAAGACTCTCGAGAGTCCTTTGGACTGCAAGGAGATGAAACCAGTCCATCCTAAAGGAAATCAGTCTTGAATATTCTTTGGAAGGACTGATGCTGAAGCTGTAACTCCAGTATTTTGGCCACCTGGTGCGAAGAACTGACTCATTGGAAAAGACCCTGATACTGGGAAAGATTGAATTCAGGAGGAGAAGGAGATGACAGAGAATGAGATGGTTGGATGCCATCACCGACTTGATGGACATGAGTTTGAGTAAGCTCCAGGAGTTGGTGATGGACAGGGAGGCCTGCCATTCTGCAGTCCATGGTGTCATAAAAAGTCAGACGACTGAGTGACTGAACTGAAGAATGGTAGGAGTTATTAGATCTCCCTCTCTGTTGGCCAGAGCCAGGATTTTCAGTTCCCTTGTCCATAAAGTAAAAGTTTTTATTCTCCTGATGTTGGCTAGAAACTTTACAGCTTTCCTAGCTTTTTTAAGTTCGAAGAGGCTTATGTCCATCTGATTTACTAATTTTCAACCTCTTGAGATTCAAAGAGAATGTCATCTTTCTATACTTCATAAATCTGTTCAAAGCAATGATTCTCCAAAATCTTTATTCATGAATACATTCCATGAGATATTCTGCTTGTGGTATCCCAGATATCATTTGACCTAAGGAAAAAACAGCACATAACTATTTTCATTTCATAGGACCACACTTTTTTATCCTAACTCTCAGACTTTAAATCTATTTGATTACAGAGACACTAGTGATTGGTACAGAGTTAAGGAGCACACTTAGTAGAAACGCTTTGTACTGCCATTTTCCATGATTTTCACAGTAACCTTCTGTAGTGTTAATAGTTTTCCTGGTCTTATATCAATACGATGAAATTTTGGTGTTCCCCAAGATATGGAAATATTTCTAATTTGTTGAAGAAAAAGAGAGCTTGAATATTATCTCAGAAAGATCATTAAAGGCAAAAGAGTGGGGACTCTGCTGGTATAAAAAAGCAAGAGGAGAAGATCCAATATTCTTTGCAATGCTGGGCAGTTATCCAAGCCAGTGAACTTAGGTATTTGCTATAGCCAGGGCTAAAACAGCAATCCTTCAGCTATAGAAGCAATTGACAAAGTGATATCACTGCCTTAAGTAAGAAAAATGACCCTTTCCCAAGCATGTAGCACTGAAAATGCTGTTGCTGATATTTATGGAGATGCCCAAAGAAATATAGCTTTTTACATCACTTCTAGTGAACATTTCTAGAAGAATTTATTTGTTTGTACTTGTGATCACACATCAAAAAAAAGTAAATGTTCCTGATACAATAAAAACTAGCCAAATACTTTGATACTACCAAATATGTCAAGCTACTGGGAAACAACTGAGTTTTGATTTCTGATTCTGTTGCACTCATAATTAAAATAAATATAAATACAAAATTTGCAAATTTATGTAGTACACTTACACCAACTAAAAATTGCTATATCGCAACAGAATTCATAACAAAGAGTGGAGAGTTTAGGTAAGAGCACTCTATGAAATTATCTTTTATTATAATCAAACCTTATAAAATGGCAAAAGAATAAATAAGACCTTCAGTCAGTACAGAAGAAAATCAATAAAGTTGGCAAAAAGAAATAAAAAAGGAAAAGTACAATTGATGCTGAAATAAAATCAACATTATTGACCAGTCCTTAGTGAAGCTGAAACTCCAATACTTTGGCCATCTGATGTGAAGAGCTGACTTATTTGAAAAGACTCTGCTGCTGGGAAAGATTGAGGGCTGGAGGAGAAGCAGACAACAGAGGATGAAATGGTTGGATGGCATCACTGACTCAATGGACATGGGTTTGGGTGGACTCTGGGAGTTGGTGAGAGTCGCAAAGAGTCAGACACGAGTGAGCAACTGAACTGAACTGAACTAAACTGAACTGAATGCATTAGAAACTTGAAAAATAAGGAGAATCTAACTCTTTGTCGAATGTATGGTAAAATTTGCTAGAAATTATCTAGGGAATAACAACATTTGGTTCCCCAGATAAAATAGTCTGGGACCATATTGATGAGTTTTCTTTTGATAAGTATATATTTACAACTGATATAAAAAGGAATATGAAATCTTGTTACAGCATGCTAAGAAAAACTTTATTTGTACTCTATCTGCTACTGACTCAATCGAATGCTTTCTAATCTGTGCAGAATTTAATAGGAAATAATATTTGTTGCCCCTGTTTGGATGATGAAACTATTTTGGCTAATTATATAAATTAAGGTGCTAAAATAGGGACCAGTCAGCATAAGTATTAAATCAACTTTTAGACATTTAGTTTTCATTCATATTGATGAATGAAAATTGTAGATCATTTGAAACCAATTTGGTCAGAAATCAAGGACAAAATACATTGAAGAGAACACGGACAATAAGGAAATTGAACACAAAATTATTTCAATTAAAATTTTTTCTGGGCCACAGAAATAAAAATAGAATATGCATAATTCTATAACAACTTTGAAATAAAAAACACATTTTTACAAAAAGTTTAAAAAAATCAACTTAAAAGCATGAGTGGGAATGAATAGATCAATAGCAGTTGTAGAAATTTTTTAATTGTCAAAGAATTATTTTCAAGAAAGTGACTGAATCCAGATGAATGTCAGTTCATTCATCAAAACCTATTTATTACTCTCCTACTCTGTGCCAGGCACTGAATTAGGTGCCAGCTACTCAGTGGTGAATAAAACTAGTGTGGTGGTTGTAGTCAAGGTTGAAAAAAGGGGAAAGGCAACTAAGTGTTATAAGTTTTTTTAGGAGATTAGATTCATAAAGGAGCGATCTCACTCTGATCTCATTTAGGAAAACTAACTAGGTGAAGTACAAGAAATTATAAAAAGTGGAGAGTTAGCATTCTTGGCAAGGGAAAAAATAAGAAGAAAATAAAAATGAATATCTGATCTTGGTTTACAAGTAAAATGTCAGACAAAAATGTGATCTATGATAAAACAGCAAAGGAAAAAACCGTGAAAGAAAACGTTAGATTTATTGACTAAAATTTTTTCATATTAAAATGTCATGAAGGTAACAGAATGGCAAATGACAAAATCTAAAATGTTAAAATATGTAGCAATAAAAATATGTAAGATGTTACATGAAGTTTAATATATAAACTAATCTGCAGTAAGTCAAGGAGAACCAATACCCTTAAAATAGAAAATGTTCAATAAACATGCATAGGACATTCACAAATTACTTTTGAAGAAAAACAATGCTGCCAGTAAACATGAGTATTTTGGTTCTCCTAATATCAGCTCTTAAGATGAGGCTTTGTTGCATAGTTGTGAGAGGTTATCATGAGAAAATCAAATGAGGGACTAAGGAGAATAAGCTATGAATGAGGGAAATTAACTATACATAAGTGGCTAAATGACTGGCGTGGCAACTGGGACCAATCCTGCCTACAACTGTGAGAAAGCACATGGAGTGTGCCTAAGAATTGTTCCACCAAGGAATTGAGAAGTGCTCCTTCTAGGTCCCTAACCAGTTAATCAAATGTATTTCCCACTGTCCACAAGTTAATGTGCAGCTTCCCAGGTGACTCAGTCATAAAGAATCCACCTGCCAATGCAGGAGATGTGGGTCCAATCCCCGGGTAAGGAAGAGCCCCTGGAGGAGGAAATAACAACCCACTCCAGTATTCTTGCCTGGAAAATCCAATGGACCGAGGAGCCTGGTGGGTTACAGTCCACGGGGTCTCAAAACAGTCAGACTCAACTTAGCGGCTTAACACACATGCACAAGTTAATGTATCTCTTTAGTTCAAACTATTTCTCTCTCCATGCAAACTTGATGACCATGTATGCTGCTTGAAATTCTTTCTACTAGGGTTTTTTTCCTTCAACATTATCATTTAATGCTACTCCTCATATGGTGGCAGTCCATTTTGAGCTCAGATATATATTTCACTGACCCATCCTTGAACTAGTCCTCAGTATTTTCCTCCTCCATCAGCTGATTATGTGAAAGTAGTTCTTAGCTGAGGGAGAGGTATTGGTGCAACAGATGTAGCTGATGTTGGATTCTGTTCATTTAACTCATTTGTACTCTCTCTACCTACCCAATGACTGTGGCTCCATCAAGATTGAGTGATTTCCATCATGTGACGGATTGCTGCTGTGCCCATCTAAACTTATTAATTGCCCATCTAATTCTATTAATTGGTATATCTGACAACCCAGCTTATAAAGAACAGAGTCAATTTCATAGTCTCTTGATGTAATATTTTCAGATCCTGAGTCTCTTCTAGGATCTAGAAGAATGCTAGAGGCTACTTTTCAAAGAGTGATCATAATTACTGTTTGTGAAAGTCGCTCAGTCGTATCTGACACTTCGTGACACCATGGACTGTAGCCGGCCAGGGTCTGCTGTCTATGGAATTCTCCAGGAAAGAATATTGGAGTGAATAGCCATTCCCTTCTACTAATAATTCTTTATTGCTGAAGGCTTGACCTTGCTCCAGCTTCCTAGTGATCTGCACTGAAACCCACCTTTCAGAATTGGCCTCTACTCCCTACATGGATACTTGAACCTGGTGCAGACTCATCTCTGGCCCAGGGCTTCTCTCAAATTAGTAGGCCTTTGAACCCTCCTTCCCAAATCTGAGTGGTTCTCAGAACAAGAGCAGACATGTAAAAGGTCTTTTCTGTCAGTAACTAGAAAAAATACATTTTCCAGATCAATAGCTACCCATCCCATACTAAGAGGCTGTGTGGGTTTATTCCACTAAAGATGCTGCATCTGGCACAATAGATGCAGATAGTCTTCCTATTCTCATATGATAAATTCATCCTGGCATGCTTGTTTCTGAGTTTTCTGACTTCCTTTTTTTCAATTTTCTGTCAAAGTAGTGATGATTATCTTTTTCCAAGCTTCAAGAGAGATGGGATATTTGAAAAATGGCTCAATTATCTACTCCTTCTAGTACCAATTTCTTTGTAATATGACTTTGCAGCTCAAGAGGCAGAATCTGTTTCTTTATTCTCTGAATCGCAGCTGGATCTTTAACCTGCACTGACCACTAGAATGAAGTGGAAGGAACAATGTATGTGTATCTAGTCTAGAGTAGTACATACTTCAGTTCTTTCTCTTCAGCCTCTGCCTCACCATCCAAGGAAGTGTAAATTAAGCTCCAAGAGGATGAAAGGCTACATGAACTAAGGTGGTACGGGAAAAGCTACATTCACACCACCTGTCTGCTAGTGTTGTATGCCTGAGAGATAATCCACTGGCCATATATTGAGATCTAGAACAGCAAAACACTGAATAAATGATTCTTCTTTTAAGTCATTGGATTTTGTGGTTATCTGTTTTACAGTATTGTTATAACAGTAGAAAACTGATACAGATCTACTTCAGCAGTATATTAGGACTGGCTGCAGGTGTTTCATCAAACCTGCCGGTCTGTTAGTCCTGATGAGTCACATATCACTTCCATAACTATATACTCTCTTGCTAAGTAGCTTTATGTCTTTTCTTCTTTCTTCTGTACAATATACTCAAAGTTCACTTTCATAGTGAACTGGCTTCTACTGTTTTTTTTCCCCAACTTTTAAAGAAATACTTGACAAATATGCTATGCTAAGTCACTTCAGTCGTGTCCGACTCTGTGCGACCCCATAGACGGCAGCCCACCAGGCTCCCCCGTCCCTGGGATTCTCCAGGCAAGAACACTGGAGTGGGCTGCCATTTCCTTCTCCAATGCATGAAAGTGAAAAGTGAAAGTGAAGTCGCTCAGCCGTGTCCGACTCTTAGCGACCCCATGGACTGCAGCCTACTAGCCTCCTCCATCCATGGGATTTTCCAGGCAAGAGTACTGGAGTAGGATGCCATTGCCTTCTCCGACTTGAGAAATATAATGGTGTATATTTAAAGTATATAATTTAATGATATGATACACATCCATATTGTGATAGAATTACCAAGATCAAGGTAATCAACACATCCATCATCTTACATAGATAACACTTTTTGTGTGTGATGAGCACTCAGGATCTGTACTCTGTCACTTATTTTCAAGTTTACAATAGTGTGTTATTAACTATAGTCACCATGTTATATACATTATAAGATGTTACATATTACAGAATTGATTCTTCTCCTGTTAGATGTTGACCAGTTTATGGTGTTCTTACAAATGGATAATTCTTTTGTTCACATAATACAGTCATACTTCCCATTTGATACATGCTGAGAGTTTAGCTTGGCTATTAATTTTCAGGCAATGAAGGCAAATGGAAAATATCATGAGGGAAAGTATCATGAACGTACTACCTCTCTTAGGTAAGATCATTCTTGATCTTCAGGCAACTTTTCCCTCCTATAGCAAGAGATGAAGACACATTTTCATCCCCTTAGAGGGTTCAGGGAAATCTGAAGTTCACATTTAAGTGAACCTATCCAGTGTCTTTTCCAGATCTCCAGTTCCCAGCCCTTCTCTATAAAGGGTGTAAGTTTTTCCATGAATACGTTCTGGGGCTCTGAATTTAATATTGTTTGGTGATTCTAGAGCTCTTAAAATCAAAACGCGGGTTTAGGTTTCAGCCAAATCTGACCTTTGGTTACTAAATATATGGGTCTCACTACATTTTGCCTTGAAGGATTTCTGACTTGCAGTATGCCTTATGTTGCTAGTCCCCTGACATGAGTCTGTCATTCTCTTTTTTCCCTAGGTCAGTAGATAATATTAATATGTAGCCAAGTTTGATATCATTAGAAAGGCTGTTGCACCAATATGTTTCAAATGTTTGAACTATTGCATGAAACATTTTCCTTTCTACTTGCACATGATTTCATTCTCTGAAAAAGGGTCTAAGTAACTGATGCTTCAGTTTAGCATGCATTGTCGGCCTACCAGTTTGACCTGATCTGCCACCAGCAGTGTGGGGCTCTTGGTGCTCTCTGACTAATTCCAGCATTTCAGTTTGATCACCAATACTATTGGCATTTTTGGCATGATTTCCTTAAAATAAAACAAGTAAAGGTTTGGGATGCAATTAATTTGTCCAGGAGGTAATCACAAGAAACACAAATGAGAAAATGGGGAAAGCGATATGGGAGCAAGAAGACAGGGCTGGCCTCATGGATATACAGCCGTGCTTTCACATGGAGCCTGTGCTAGAGGACACTCCCATAATTCTGTGCAGTGCTGCCAGCATCATCGTGACATCCGAACAATTTTATTTTATTTTTATTTTATTTTATTTTTAAATGTTACATAATTGTATTAGTTTTGCTAAATATCAAAATGAATCCGCCACAGGCATACATGTGTTGCCCATCCTGAACCCTCCTCCCTCCTCCCTCCCCATTCCATCCCTCTGGGTCGTCCCAGTGTACCAGCCCCAAGCATCCAGTATCGTGCATCGAACCAGGACCGACAATTTTATTTTTTAATTTGAGTTTCATAAGTGTTGTGTGATGGAACAATGAAGCGTGCATGTGATCAGAGGAATATTTGCAATGTGCATGTCTAACATTCCTTGCCATCCCATTACACGTATTACTTGTAATGTGTCATGTGTACAGAATGCCAATACTGTGAGAGTTCAGTAAGACTCACTATATGTCATTTAAGGCCCCCAAATATAATAGAAACAGATAAAAAGGAAATGGAGTTGGAAATATGAATCTAAAAGTGCTGAGATATTAAGGAAAGAGACATTTTAAGGACAGGAGATGGGGTAGAAAAGAACAAGGAGAGGGAAAAAGCAGGGAGACACAGAGAGAATATAAGTTAATACGAACTTAAAAGGTCAACAATGTCACAATACCACTTTAATAAATGGACACCAAAATTTTAATAAAACTTTTGAAAATATTAGATTTCTGAAAATTTCTATATTAACTGAACTCAGTTTCTGGAAGGAATTAAAAAGATATTCAAGAAGGATTACTAACTTTATTCATGAGAAGCTTATATATGGTAATACTATAATAGGTTAATTTAAAAAAATCAGAATAACCTAAATTCCTAATTCTTTAATACCTGTGGACTACTAGGAAAGCAGTACAACCTGTAAATATGTAGACTTGAAAATAAGTCCAATTTTGTGCTATTTGGCACAATGATTTTTATGATAGCAGTAAATTAAAGAATTTGATATTCAAGCACTGTTAATTTAATTAAATAAAATTGTTTATATTTAAAAGATACAGAAATTGAGGTATCTGAAAATCATACCCTAAATATTGTTCAGGAAATGTACTATGAGTACAAATATTATTTATATGAATATTATAATAAATTTCCCTTTGGGAGTACCAGAGAATTCTATTAAACTGAAAGAAGTGAACAAAACTCACCTACAACTGAAAGCATTCAGAAATTATAGTTGTTAGCTTTGGGGTATATATGTTTATGAGATACATTTGACAGAAAATAGCTCACAAAGATGCTCGTGTCCTGATCCCTGTAAACTGAGGCTGTGTTACCTTATACAGTAATAGGGATTTTGCAGATGTAATTAAAGCTAAGTATCTTGATACAAAGAAATTATCCTAGCTTATCTAGGTGGACCCAATCTAATCACATGATTTCTTTTAAGAGGAAAACAACAAAAGAAAAGCATGTCAGAGAGATGTAGCTTGAAAAATCGTTAACTCATCATCACTGGATTTGAAAATGGAGAAAAGGGAGTAGGAACCAAAGAATGCAGCTGTCTCTAGGAGCCAACAAGGAAGTACATGAGTCCAGCAACCTCAATGAAATGAATACTGCCAATGTGATGAATTGGCAGGAATCACATTCTCTGCTGCTGCTGTTGCTAAGTCACTTCAGTCGTGTCCGACTCTGTGCGACCCCATGGACTGCAGCCTACCAGGCTTCTCCATCCATGGGATTCTCCAGGCAAGAACACTGGAGTGGGTTGCCATTTCCTTCTCCCCAACATTCTCTGCTACATTCTCCCAAAGAAACACTACCAGTACTTTGATTGTAGTCTACTGAAACACACTGGACTCCTGACCTAGAGAACTGTTAAGATAATAACTTTGTGTTGTTCAAGCCATTTGATTTACGTTAATTTGTAACAATAACAACAAGAAACTAATGTTCATGTCACTTCTTATCCTTGTCTAGTCTGCACAGACTATTAATTTTTTAAACAAAAATGTAGGTTGAAATTTACATAATATTTTGTTTCCTGTTTTAGTCACCCTACAGTGTACTGTGAGTATGTCACAAGAAGCCATACAATGTTTGGGAGTACAGTTTCTGTAGCCAGACTGCCTCATTTCAAATCAATCATCCATCTTGTTTAACTGATTTATTCTCTGTTTCTTCCTATATAAAATGAGAGAGATAAAAATACTACGAATTTATCATGTTGACGTGCGAATATAAAGTGTTCATATGTGTAAGGTAACTGAAACAACATTAAATGCATTCTAAGTGAAAAAGATAAATAATGGTTCTTAAGTTTTATTATTATAACCCATTCTACTCTTTATAGATCTGTATTTATAATCATTAAAATTGCATGCAACCTTCCATTTTAGCATGTTGCTTAACAGAGTTAACAATCCCTAACATATTAGTTTGTACTTCTTTGTGTGAGTAGCTTTTGCTGTGTAACAGACCACTTCAAAACAAGGTGGCCTAAAACAGCAACCATTTAGTTAGATCATAATTTTGTAGGCTCTTTTGGCAATTATTCAGAATTAGGCTAGCTGAATTCATTTTTGGTGGGTTTTCTGTTGCATGATAGTGTGATAGTTTGGTTATTGGATACTCCAGTTTGGCCTCACTCATGTGAATGGTTTTCAGATTGTCAGCCAGGTCAATGGAGTTACCAGTTCATATGTCTCTCATCAAGCTGGTAGCCTGACTAGGCTTCTTTTCAAAGTAGTAGAAGCTACAGGAGGTATAAAAGAGGGATTTTTCAGGCAAGAATACTGGAGTGGGTTGCCATTTCCTTCTCCAGGAGATCTTCCCGACCCAGGGATTGAACCCAGGTCACCTGCATTGTAGGTAGACACTTTTTTACCGTCTGAGCCACCAGGGAAGTCAATAAGAGAGGACTAGCCCTCTGCAAGTACTAGTCAGGCTTCTGCTTCTATCACATTTGCTAACATGACATTATCCCAAGCAAGTTGCAAGGTCAGGCCCTGATTGGGAGCACAGGGCAGTTCATAAGGCAAGGAAATAGCAGGGCAGAAAAAGTAAGTGCTTAATCTAAGTCAGATTCTTCTCTGGCTCTTTTTACTTGGAGAAATGCTTTTAATAATTTGGTTTCAAGTCATTATAAAGATAAATATTGTAATATAAAGTAATATATGAAGTGTAACATGTAATGCAGTATTTAGCTAATTTCCTGCTAATTTGAGATTTTATATAATTGTTATGTTTAATGCAGTATGCCAAATTATATGTATAACAATCAGTTACAATTTTCAAATTATTCTCCTCAGTGATTTGTTTTGGTCATGTATATATTATAATCTATTGAATTTTTATAATTGAACTACATTTCATTGTTATTGCTTCCATTTTCTTACTCTTCAGTTGCAGTGATAAAATGTCTGTACTCGATTTAAGTGCTGTGGGCCATCATGGTAGTAATAGAACATAATAGAAACCACAAATTAAACTGTGTGTGTGCATGGGTCTGTGTTTAAAGTAGCTAGATCATATATACTGACCATGGCCTTGTAACTACTGAGAAGATTTTACACACATTTCTGTATCCATTGCTAGTGCTTTCTGTGCTAAGCCCCTTGCAATATTAACAGTAAGACTTGCAGAGATTCTTACACAAATGAAGTTCTTACCATCTCCAGTAACAAAGGAGTTTTATTTGTTAGCATATAGCATAAATGTGTTAAGAATTCTGAGACAGTTCTGTAACTCTGATCTAGCATTTATTGACTATGCCAAAGCCTTTGACTGTGTGGATCACAATAAACTATGGAAAATTCTAAAAGAGATGGGAATACCAGACCACCTGACCTGCCTCTTGAGAAACCTATGTGCAGGTCAGGAAGCAACAGTTAGAACTGGACATGGAACAACAGACTGGTTCCAAATAAGAAAAGGAGTTCGTCAAGGCTGTATATTGTCACCCTGCTAATTTAACGTATATGCAGAGTACATCATGAGAAATGCTGGGCTGGAGGAAGCACAAGTTGGAATCAAGATTGCCAGGAGAAATATAAATAACCTCAGATATGCAGATGGCACCACCCTTATGGCAGAAAGTGAAGAAGAACTAAATAGCGTCTTGATAAAAGTGAAAGAGGAGAGTTTAAAAGTTGGCTTAAAGCTCAACATTTAGAAAACTAAGATCATGGCATCTGGCCCCATCACTTCATGGCAAATAAATGGGGAAACAGTGGAAACAGTGCCTGACTTTATTTTTCTGGGCTCCAAAATCAATGCAGATGGTGATTGCAGCCATGAAATTAAAAGACACTTTCTCCTTGGAAGGAAATTTATGACCAACCTAGATAACATATTAAAAAGCAGAGACATTACGTTGCCAAAAAAGGTCCATCTTGTCAAGACTGTGGTTTTTCAGTGGTCATGTATGGATGTGAGAGTTGGACTATAAAGAAAGCTGAGCGCCGAAGAACTGATGCTTTTGAACTGTGGTGTTGAAGACTCTTGAGAGTACCTTGGACTGCAAGGAGATCCAACCAATCCATCCTAAAGGAGATCAGTCCTGGGTGTTCATTGGAAGGACTGATGTTGAAGCTGAAACTCCAATACTTTGGCCACCTGATGCGAAGATCTGACTCCTTTGAAAAGACCTTGATTCTGAGAAAGATTGAGGGCAAAAGGAGAAGGGGATGACAGAGGATAAGATGGCTGGATGGCATCACTGACTCGATGGACATGGGTTTGGGTGGACTCCGGGAGCTGATGATGGACAGGGAGACCTGGCTGCACTTCATGGGGTCACAAAGAGTTGGACACGACTGAGCAACTGAACTGAACTGAACTGATCTACATAAAACTCCTATTATATATTTTTAAGAAGCCATTTTATTGGGTAAAATTTTCACTGTATTCTTAAAGCTCTATGAAAGCATACAGATGTCTTTAGGCTTAATAATCTGACGTTGGCCTATAGCCCACCAGGCTTCTCTGTCCATGGGATTCTCCAGGCAAGTATACTGGAGTGGGTTGCCGTGCCCTTCTTCAGGGAGTCGTCCCAATCCAGGGATTGAACCCAGGTCTTCTGCATTGCAGGCAGATTCTTTACCTGCTGAACTACTCGGGAAGCCCCTAATGATAAAAGAATGTTTATGTTGTTTATACTTATATTTGAAAACACTGTCAAAATGAAAAATGGTATGCTTCTAATGACCCAAAGTATGAATTCTGTACATTTCAAAATGTAGTTTGGTCTCTTTTGTCCCTTTTTCCTGTGAATAATGCCTTTCAGTGCTATGTATTAAGATGACAATCAAGAAGCTTGCTTCCTTAAACAATGCATTTCTTTAACCCCTCTCTTTTGGAATGGCAACTGTAACATCCAGAAATATTTCTTACTGAAGTCTGTACTGTTTTCACTGTTGAAGACTGAGAATTCTGTATAAGAATATGCAACTATGACAAGGAAAAGAAAAGTACTATGTAATTTAGACCCTAAATTATGTCATTACAGGTACAACCCTACAATGCTTTTAAGCATAGTCAAACTTGTGCTGTAGCCAGTGGATATACTTGCTTATGTCACAGAGAAGAAGCATAATCAAGATGTCCGGTTCAGTGGGAAAATATTTTCAGGTTAAATTCACGTGATCTCTTCCTTGAAAAGTCCCGAGTAGTCTCTAAAGTGTTGGCATGACTACAGAAGAAAAAAAAAAAAAAAAAAAAGTAGAGTAAAATCACTGTTATTCCAGCAAATTACAATGGTTTTATCAGATATTTATAATAGAAAGGAGGGAGTTTCTCAACCTTACAGCCTTGCTAAGATTTAGAGGAGCAGATAAAGAATGTTGGTTGCTTGAAAAATAGCAGTATATTGTAACTGTAGACTTTTTCCAGTTTATCTTTGAACTAGGAAATTTCATAAGCAGAACTACTGATTGTATACAATACATATATGTATATGTAACCTTCATCAAGTTGGAATAACTTCTTACTTTGAGTTGGTATTTCATTCAAAGACTATATGGTCAACAAAAAATAAGATAATTTATTTTTTTAAATTAAAAGGAAGTATCTAAGTAAAAGGACATCTACACAATTCAGTAAAAATTATTTCATTACCTCCCTTCTCCATCTCTCCATTTCTACTAATAATTCTCACACACAATGTGGCTGTTTCCAAAAAAATCTTGCTTACCCATATTCCAAATTTCTCTACTAATCTCTCATACAGTTCCTTCTGGACTCTTCCTCCCTCTTTCCTTTCCTTTACATTTTCCTGTGGAGTTCCTCTCACCTCTCCAGAACCCCTCTCACTCATTACTTCAACCTACATAATGAGACCCTGAAAAAATAAAACTTGCTATCTGTTTGAAATTTGGGGTTAGGATATTTATGGAGAATTGAAAGGTAGAAAAGCAATACCATCCTCCTGAATATGTAGGAATAAGCAGAGCTTGTGATCAGATGTACTCACCACTAAAAGTTTTATTCCTTGTTTTGCATTCATCAACTCATTAACCTCACAGTAACCCAGTGAGGTATGTATAATAATTACTCCTATTTTACAGATAAGGAAATTCAACTTTACAGAGGTTAAACAGCTTGCAAGGGATCCATAGTAAGCATGAAGGCTTACCCTTATATCTAACTCTAGAAATCATGCCCTTAAGTGCTAAATTATGATCCTGTATTAAACTCATTGGTGCTAATAATTTTAGTCCCTGTCACACACATGACTGATATGAAACTGAACCAGCACTGGGAAAGAAGAGAAGCATCTAGAAGGGGAGGGTGTATGCAGACCCTTGCTTCCTTACTTAAAGCAGAAGGAGGGCAACACTTCCTTAATAATAAGAAACCTATCTGCTCAGCTCATATCCTTTATGGTTTGATGTTCTATGTGTCTTATATGCAAAGATAAATATCAAAGTGATTTGGCGAAGAATGCTTAGGTTATAAGCATCCTTTTAACAAAAAAAGAAGTCTCTATTTTGAAAATCATAATAAATCTCTATCCACTCCTCAAAAACTGACAATCAAAAAATAAAACCATAATTTTTAAAGTTACTTGATGTGCTCTTCAATAGAGATGTTTTTCTAAAAATGTAAGACTTTAGAACATTTATAATGTTACGAAGAACGAGGTACATTAACTCAGTGTTTGTATTGGTTTAATTAACACCTTAGAAATGAAACATTCACATTAACCAAATAAAACATTGCAACAATATGACAATTTTTTAAATGTAATTCCCCACAATTTCCTCATATCCTGCTGTTCAGCTTATATTACATTTTCATTAGCTGGCCATTAATGCCAATCTAATTACTTGCTATCTTTGAGATTTTCCCTGAAGAATTACACATTTGATGCATTAGCATTCCTGAGCAGCATTCAAATAATAGTATAGTGTCTTTAATTTAATTTCCTTGCAGAAGGAAGGTATATGAAATATAAACTTTGTTGATACGTTTTGGGAACTGAAAGTTTAATATTACAGGGCTCTAACTTATCAAGTTCTGAAAAGCACTCAGTAAGAATAATTTGCTAGCCTATTGGTATTTTAGCACTAACCATGTAAAATATTCTTTAAATGACTCCCTTGCCATAGTAAATGTAAGAACCAAAGAAAGTCCTTAATTTCAATTTTTTTTTTCTCATGATCATTGAAGTATTTGTTGTAAGGATAATTTTTTTCTTTGTTTATTAGAGAAATATCTGCCAAGAATTTGTTCAGTTTCTGATTTTTTAAAACTATAAAGCCACAACTGTTACTTGGTGAAAAATGCAGTTCTTTCTTATTTTAGTAAGAAATACTATCCAAGTGCTAGCCATTCACCTGGAAAAATGTGGGTATCACTGACATTACAGTGGAGATGGTGTAATTTTGATGTGAAACACCAGGCCTTATTGATGACTACTAATAACTGTAAGATCATAAAGAAAAGAAAATATATATTGATTTATATTCTGGAGACAAGACAGTTCTCCCACACTTAGTTAACATTTTAATGTATCTGCATCACTGGATAAATCTGGTAATAATTATTACCTGTAATTTTTCCCAGTTATACTTTTTTCATGTACCAGTTTTTTTTGTTTTTTGTTTTTTTTTGAACATCTGCTATTTGGCAGGCTAAGGATCTATCCATAAAAATGAAATAGACTCTATGGCATGATGGATGTAATTACAACATTCCATGACAACATATCAGAAGAGTACCTAACTCTTGTCTGATAGATAAAAGCTACACAGATGAGTGGATATTCAAAGTGAGTAAAACAAAATTAGCCGTACTCAAGTTTGGAAGACCATTCCAGGCAGAGTGAGGAACATGTGAAACACACTGGTATCTCTGAACATGGATGAGTGGTAACAGATGTGAAAAAATAAGTAGAGTTTGATCACAATATTTTTTAAATCATTTTCATGATTTGCCGTTTTTTTCAGGAAACAAACCAAAAAAAAAGATGTCATTGAAATATTTGCAGCTGAATAATGAAATAATCAGATTTACATTTTAAAAAGCCTGATTCAGTGTCAAAGGATTGCAAGAGGGTCAGCTTGGTACCTCAGAGAACAGGTGAAAACTCTAATAGAGAAACTTCTTCACCAGGGTAAACTGCAGTTTCTGTCCCTTAGAGGGTTCCCCCAGGTTCCTAGATGTGTGTGCTAAATTACATCCCATGCTCCTCAGGTCTATACGTTAATGTAAATAGGTGAACATCCCATACTTTAAAGTCTGGATGCAATCAGGTGCCTCTGAGCTGGGCCCTGGGCCAGATGAGTCTGAGCACAGGAGTCCTTTAAGAGCAGCTTCCTTTTGTGTATGGTGTTAAGGTGTGTTCTAATGTCATCTTTTGGAGAAGGCAATGGCACCCCACTCCAGTACTCCTGCCTGGAAAATCCCATGGACGGAGGAGCCTGGTAGGCTGCAGTCCATGGGGTCGCTGAGGGTTGGACTCGACTGAGCAACTTCACTTTCTCTTTTCACTTTTATGCATTGGAGAAGGAAATGGCAGCCCACTCTAGTGTTCTTGCCTGGAGAATCCCAGGGACAGGGGAGCCTGGTGGGCTGCCGTCTATGGGGTCACACAGAGTCGGACACGTCTGAAGTGACTTAGCAGCAGCAATGTCATCTTTTACATATAGCTGTACAGTTTTCCCAGCACCACTTACTGAAGAGATGTCTTTTCTCCGTTGTATATTCTTTCCTCTTCTGTCATAGATTAGGTGACCATAGGTGTATGGGTTTATCTCTGGGCTTTGTTTCCTCTTTCACTGATCCATAGTTCTGTTTCTGTGCCAGTGCCATACTGTCTTGATTTCTGTGGCTTTGTAGTATAACCTGTAGTCAGGACACCTGATTACTCTAGCTCTGTTTTTCTTTCTCAGTATTGATTTTGCTATTCAGTGTCTTTTATATTTCCATACAAACTGTAAAATTTTTGTTCTAATTCTGTGAACAATGCCATTGGTAATCTTATTACATTGAATCTGAGGATAGCTTTGAATAGTATAGTCATTTTCACAATATAGATTCTTCCAATCTAAGAACATGGTATATTTCCCCATCTGTGTTATCTTTGATTTCTTTCATGAATATCTTACAGGGCCCAGCTCAGAGGCAGCTGATTGCATCCAAACTTTAAAGTAAAGGTTGTTCACCTGTTTACATTTCTAGGTACAGGTCTTTTGCCTCTTTAGGTAGGTTTATTCCTAGGTTTTTTTATTCTTTTTGTTGCAGTGGTAAATGGGATTGTCTCCTTAATTTCTCTTTCTGATCTTCCATTTTTAATGTATAAGAATGCAAGAGACCATTTTTGTGTATTAATTTTACATTCTGCAACTTTACCTGATTTGTTGATGAGCTCTAATAGTTTTCTACTGGCATCTTTAGTATTTTCTATCATAGTATCATGTCCTCTGCCAACAGGGACAATTTTACTTCTTTTCCAATTTGGGTTCCTTTTATTTCTTTTTCTTCTCTGATTGCTGTCATTAGGACTTCCAAAACTATGTTGAATATTAGCGGTGAGAGTGGACATCATTGTCTTGTTACTGATCTCAGAGGAAGTGCTTTTGGTTTTTCACCAATGGAAATGATGTTTCCTGTGGGTTTGTCATATATGACTTTATATGATAATATAATATATGACATTTATTATGGCCTAGCCTTTCATACCCACATTGATGTGATTTTCTTTTCATTTGTCCAATGTGTAGTCATTACTCGCCAGCCATTAGGTTTTTATAAGAGAAAGTTGTTCCATGTGTAGCTGTAGACTCTTGGGAGGAGGTGAGTTAATGGTCATCATACATGGCCGTCTTGAACAAGAACTACTCTATAATGTTCTTAAGTGTTTTTTTCTTCATTTTCAAATTAACTCCAGATATCTAAGGACCTCTTTAAAGCACTACATGGCTGAAATTATTTATATTGGCTAATGCATAAACAACTAAAACAGTTGTTTCGTAGCTCTGTTAAGCTTACTTTATAATTCAGACTTAGCTGATTTAGACCAACTTTCCATAAAAATAAATAAAACGCATTTTATCAGGTTAGTTTTATTAAAGTTTTCCTCAGTTAATTTTCCTCAGTTCTAACTTATACTTTTTAAAGAAACAAGTTTATACATGAATTATGATATACACCAATAATAGTCTCTGTAGACATATATTTTGTTTACATGATGACTATTAATATGTAATAATACTAGAATCTCATGTCATAAAATCAATAATGTTTTAATTATTTAATATATATTGACATATATATATAGTATTGTAAATTATAAGAATTAATAGTTCTACTGTAAATTTTATGAGAATTTCATACTTTGAATTCTGTTAGAATTCTAACATATAAATCCAGAACACAGTGTTTCAAAGTTTTTTATCAAAAACTTTCAAGTCTCCATTGCTTTTTCCACAGACTGCAGATTAATCAATTGGGAAATATTTTTTTAATGTGCATTGCTTTAGGTTGTACATAAATCTTATAACAAAGTAAATCCCTATAATTCAAAGAACCAAAACTACTTTCACTTCAGCATGCTGTTTTCCCCTACAGCCCTGTTGTTGCTGATTAATCTCTTAGTTTAAATTTGAACTAGAAAAATAAGCTTTCCAATTTTAAGATCAACACTAGCATGGTGAAATTTTCTTACAGGAAAACATAATGTCAGTGAAACTCTAGATGTTGCTCTTCATTGAAAAAAAAAGATTCATAAGTAAACATTAGAAATGGGGATGTGTGAAATACTTTTTTTATTCTATCAAAAAATACACCTAGACTATATATTCTCCTTAGGCACTGTAGCTGCTGCTGCTGCTGCTAAGCCACTTCAGTCATGTCCGACTCTGTGCAACCCCATAGATAGCAGCCCACCAGGCTCCTCCACCCATGGGATTTTCCAGGCCAGAGTACTACAGTGGGTTGCCATTGCCTTCTCTGGGGCACTGTAGGGGTAACAATAAAAGTCATGGTTGTACTTAAGGAACATATTATTGAGGAATAGGAGGCCTAATTTCTGTTCTATTTCCTTGGGATGGTAGAGGAGTAAATATGGATGTCAAACTCTGTGAAGAGTATAAAGTTTGTTACTCTGGGCTTCCTTGTGGCTCAGAGAGTAAAGAATTTGCCTGCAATGCAGGAGACCAAGGTTTGATCCCTGAGTCAGGAAGATCCCTTGGAGAAGGGAATGGCAACCTACTCCAGTATTCTTACCTGGAAAATTCCATGGGCAGGGGAGCCTGATGGGCTATAGTTCATGGGGTCGCAAAGAATCATATGCAACTAACACTTTCATTTCACTTTTCAAGCCAACAGTATAGCTGCCCAGCCTTATGTATGTTGGCAGAAAATATATGTCCTGGTCTAAAAAAGACTTTTACTCAGAACCCCAGGCAGCATGCGGTTTGTGTTTGCATTGGTTGACCTACCCCCGAGTTCCATGGGGAGGGTGTGGAGTGGTCCAGGTGCATGCTGTACATGCAGTGAGTTTCCATTGCAGCTGAATGACTTCCAGCTAAGAAAACCTCCCAGTGGTGCAGAACGGTTGCAAGCAAATGGGCCAGTCAATGCCCAGGAGAGAGACATTGTTTTTATTAGTTTCATCAGAAAACAAATCTGTCCTCTGTCTGGAGAGAAACACTGTTCACTATCGTTCTAAAATGTCTGGTATACAAAGATTCTTCAAAATATAATCCAGAAAAAAGGGGAAAAAAGAAGAAAGCCTGTGTTTAGAAGAAGAACAGAAACATAAGAGACTCAGCGAGAATTATCTTCCAACATTAACCACACCATGTTTCTAAACCATCTTGACTTTAGATAAGTTTGGCCGTGAGCACACTACTCTCTGTGTTACTCTAATTTATCCATTGAGCAGGAGCTGAAATGGAATCTGATTAGATCTTCTCAGACAGCATTGAACTAAGGTTGCAATCAGCAGGTGGCCCAGCATCAGGGTGAGGCCAGTCATCAGTGCCGACTTCAGTCATGCACTCCAGTGTCCTGGGTATACAAATTTATGAATCCCCCACTATTCAACATACAAAGCCACATGAGTGTAGGACTGAAAATTTCCACTTGTTTTGAGGATTATGCAGATTCCACCTTGACTATGGTCATATGTTAAAATTTTGGACGATGAGTTGAGTCTGCAAAAGTGCCTTCCAAGGTTCAGGTGGTATTTCCTTAAACATTTAAAGATATCTAGTCTAATCCACATAAGATGAAAATCAAGAGAGGCAATTTAATGCCTGGTATTCACACTGAAAGTAGAGTCCTAGGAGGCAAAGAATACACTGAAATGAAATTACTGTTCACACTTACTGGGGCTCCCCATGTTGGACTTGCATAGGGGGACATAGGTTGCGAGTACTTCCCACATGGTCATTCCCTGTATTAAATGCATTAAAGCTCCAGTTCCTTTTGGAATCAGTTCAGTTCAGTTACTCAGTCATGTCCTACTCTTTGTGACCCTGTGAAATGCAGCACACCAGGCTTCCCTGTCAATCATCAACTCCTAGAGCTTTCTCAAACTCATATCCATCAAGTTGGTGACGCCATCCAACCATCTCATCTTCTATCATCCCCTTCTCCTGAGTCAGTTCTTCGCATCTGGTGGCCAAAGTATTGGAGTTTCAGCTTCAGCATCAGTCCTTCCGATTAATATTGAGGACTGATTTTCTTTAGGGGTGACTGGTGAATCTTCTTGCAGTCCAAGGGACTCTCAAGAGTCTTCTTTAACACCACAGTTCAAAAGCATCAATTCTTCAGTGCTCAGCTTTCTTTATAGTCCAAGTCTCACATTCATACATGACTACTGGAAAAACCATAGCTTTGACTAGACAGACCTTTGTCGGCAAGGTAATGTCTTTGCTTTTTAATATTCTATCTAGATTTGTCATAGCTTTTCTTCCAAGGAGCAAGTGTCTTTTAATTTCATGGCTGCAGTCACCATCTGCCGTGATTTTGGAGCCCTCCAAAATAAAGTCTCTCACTGTTTCCATTGTTTCCCCATGTATTTGCCATGAAGTGATGGGACTGGATGCCATGATCTTAGTTTTCTGAATGTTGAGTTTTAAGCCAACTTTTTCATTCTCCTCTTTCACTTTCATCAAGAGGCTCTTTAGTTCTGCTTTGCTTTTTGCAATCAGGATGGTGTCATTTGCATATCTAAGGTTATTGATATTTCTCCCAGCAACCTTGATTCCAGTTTGTGCTTCAGTCCAGCCCAGCATATCTCATGATGTATTCTGCATATAAGTTAAATAAGCAGGGTGACAATGTACAGCCTTGATGTACTCCTTTCCCAACTTGGAACCAGTCTGTTGTTCCATGTCTAGTTTTTTTTTTTTTTTTTTTAATTTTATTTTATTTTTAGACTTTACATAACTGTATTAGTTTTGCCAAATATCAAAATGAACATGTCTAGTTTTAACTGTTGCTTCCTGACCTGCATACAGATTATCAGGAGGCAAGTCAGGTGGTCTGGTATTCCCATCTCTTTAAGAATTTTCCACAGTTTATTGTGATCTGCACAGTCAAAGGCTTTGGCATTGTCAATAAAGCAGAAATAGATTTTTTTTTTCTGGAACTCTCTTGCTTTTTCAGTTTTACAATGGATACTGGCAATTTGATCTCTGGTTCCTCTGCCTTTTCTAAGTCCAGCTTGAACATCTGGAAGTTCACGGTTCATGTACTATTGATTCCTGGCTTGGAGAATTTTCCTTTTAGAATAATTGAGTCTAATTATTCTTTAGGGGAACTTCCTGAGACCAGTTAGACTCACCTGTCCTGTTAGCCTATGCTACCAGCCAGGGTGGCATTTATGTACCCAAAGGAATGATGGAGAGTGTGGTTGGAGAAGACCTCCATAGGTATTTTAAGCATAGATACTATCTCTGCAGTTTCTGTCTTTTCTTCTTTGATTAACAGGAATGGCGATCAAAGCATGGTTAGAGTTATATGGCAGGACAGCAGACATAGCAGTCAATTAAATTTACTGCACATGTGCCAGTTTGAAAAGGATGTGCCATCTGAAGAATTTCTTTTGCCATCCACAGAATTTATTAGCAAATTATCACAACATTCTCAGGCACTAAGAACAGAAATGTCCCCCATGCGGTGTGCCTGACCCATCCAGGAGAGGTTCTGGGAGCACATCCATCCATAGCATAGTAGGTGGTGATATTTTCATCCTCTAGAGCCCAGTGCCTGTTCCACAATTCTGTAACCCTTTTGAGAAGTGAATAAGATAACAATCCCCATAGAGGATGATTGACAGTCAGCGCTGAAGTTCCTTTCATCACAGATTCCATTACCATTCTGATAAAGCCTAAGACTTAGGAAGAGTCTGTGCACAAGCCAAAGGCACAGAATCTAACTACTGCACTGCTATGTATGGTCACTGGATCCATATGGCCATACATGTTAATTACAGTGTCAATAAACCTAGGAACTCAAGAACTGCTAAAGATCGCAGTGTTGCAAGCACTGATTATCTTCCCCAGTGGCAGTTCTCGAAGACTGTTGAGATGGAAAGAGTGATTAGGGTATACAGGAGGATGGAGTGGTCTTGTTCCACAAATGACATTTTACATTTACTTTCTATTTTGAGCAGCACATTGTCTACTTTTACTTAATTAAGTAAACTTTTCAGTTCATACAGAGCTCTACGTCCTCATTGCTGATATGATTTACTTCATCTTTGGGACCCCTTTGACCCTCCCTTCTCCTACCAGGAGGAAAGCATCCCAAGCACCTCCTGTTTCGGTACTCACTAGCAGATAGATCCCTCTACCAGTCCTTCTTGTGAACAACTTGAGCAAGAACCTTTGAGGCTGCATCTCAGGGAGTTTTCTCATATCTCCTTTACCAAATAGCCATTATTATTTCTGATTGAGAAAGGTGTTTCTCTTTCAGTAACAAATCTTCATCACCAAAATGGTCAAGGACTGGCAAGGGTCTACAATTTATGCTATTTGCTAGATAAAAAATTAGCTTGCCACAGTTTTATGGGCACTGGCAGAAGATGCAAGAACTTGGGGTGAAGACAAGCAAGACTCTGTTACCCATAACAATTACTGTAGCACTTGGAGTTTTACAGAGCAGTGGTTTTGATAAAGGTTTTGCAGTTGCTGGAATCGTGGGGTATAGTCCCATGGGGTTGCAAAAGAGTTGGAGAGGACTTAGCAACTAAAGAACAACACTTAGTTTACTTAAAAAAAAAAAAAAAGTGACAGATTCAAGTCAGTTATCAATTCAAGGAACAGCTCAAAAGCCAGAAAGTCTTTATGACAACATTTAGAGAGAGACCTACATCATCTGCAGTTAAAGGTCATATTATGCTAAAAATCATTTATGACTGTAAGGATTATATCAGAGAATCATGAAACAGACCAAATGCCCGGCTTCAGTATGTCTCCAGTGCTGAAATCAGAGTGCAGTTTCTCCATATTATATCCAAACCATGGTATTCTCAATGTTTTCAGTTTTATCTATTCTAGTGAGAATAGAGTGAATCTCATCACAAACTGCTTACTATACAAACATCCTTGACAAGAATCTTTAATAAAACACACCAACCTTTTGCTCAGAAGATGAGCAAAAATGCAAGAGACCCATGGAGAATTGGCTCCCAACAGTGGGCAAGTCATTTTTCCTTTCAGTGAACATTGGTTGCCCATTGATTATAAACTTTAAAATCTCATGCTATTTATATCCGAGAGATGTTCTGAGAAACAAATAACCTAATGCATAATAGAAAGGAAATGAATTTCTTTTACTTGAAGTGTTACTAAAAAGTTTAGAGTAATTATAATACATTTGTATAGTATTTTTAAATATATGAGTTATTATAAACTTTGCCTATTATACTTAATTTTTTAATTAGCTGCTTCAATTCTTATTTTGACAAGTATTAATTTATGCTGACAGATAGAAGGGAAAGATAAAAACTTCACATATCTTTTGAGATGGCTTGAACTTAATGACTGGTAAAGATATTCAGAGGCTTTGGATTAGACTAGTTATACTGCAATTGGATGTCCAGAAACTTCTCCAGGTATTATAACTATTCACAGAATCTAAGATGAGTGAACACTGAGTGTTCCAGTTCCTTGGGATAGAAACTAAAATACAAATATTATATTTGTATTAGAGATTCATAAATCATCACCCAGTTGAATAAGTCACTTTTGTGTATTTGTGTTAGTAAATGTGCAGTTCTTTCTTTTAAACAGTATTCTTTTAAATAATAGTTATCTACTTTCTTGCTGTTTAGAAAGCATGAACGTTGATGTGGAAGAAATAGAAAATATTCAAACATAGGATACAAATCACTGCATGATAGCAGCTTCTCTTCTCAGAACAATGTCGACTCTGAACTTCTTATTTTTATCACAGTGTGATCAAAGAGTGAGATTTTTCATGGCCAAAGTGTTAAATTGACTTGTTGCAGTGTCATCTGCCTAGATAATGAAAAATGTTCTCAAGTCAAGATCGGCACCAATGTGTTCAAAACAGGCTTAATATGCCTGTGCTCTGACTGTAGGTTACAAGTGACGATTTCCTTACAAGTTTCTGCTTATCTTGTAGATTTGCAAAAAAGTTTTCCTTGCCTGTAGAAAGTCAAATGGAATGGCTCAATTTAGATCCAAACATCACAAATCACAAGAGATTATAAACACTATGAACAGTCTTATGGACTCTGTTGGAGAGGGAGAGGGCGGGAAGATTTGGGAGAATGGCATTGAAACATGTAAAATATCATGTATGAAACGAGTTGCCAGTCCAGGTTCGATGCACGATACTAGATGCTTGGGGCTGGTGCACTGGGACGACCCAGAGGGATGGAATGGGGAGGGAGGAGGGAGGAGGGTTCAGGATGGGGAACACATGTATACCTGTGGCGGATTCATTTTGATATTTGGCAAAACTAATACAGTTATGTAAAGTTTAAAAATAAAATAAAATTTAAAAAAAAAAGAATGTACAAGGAAAAAATAAAAAAAATAAACACTATGTTCCTTCAGTATTTGTGTTTATTAGGCTTGATTCATGTTTGACAGAATTACTGCTTTGATATGGCATTTTCATTTGGGATGTGCATGGTCCTCATATTTGTATCTTGGCCTGTGTAGTGAGTAATAAGATTTAACCTTATGCTTTTGGCTTTCCTTTCTGTAATCTTCCCTGTGAAAATCAAGTTCAAAATGAAATAGCATTATTTAAAAACACTTCTCTGCCCTGTACTGGTTTACAGGCTTAATGGAAGAAGATGAGGTCATGCTTATTTCTTTTTAAAATTTTCATACTAGTCTTAAAAATATATTTTCATAAAAGTGAATCATTTAGGAGCTGTGCCACAGCAGAGCACGGTGATAGCACAATTATTGTTTCTGTCTTCTAGAACTGTGAGGTGAAATTTAATATGATAGGTGCAGCTTTTCTTTCAAACATTTTCATGGTGAATATAATAGGTTTCTTCCCAAAAATGTTATATCATTTTTATAATTAAAGTAACAATAAAAAATAAGAATAGACAATGGACAAGTTCAAGAAGGTAAAGTAATAGGAGACAGATTCTTCTACCTTATAAGAGAATCTTTTTCAATATAGGTATTTTCCTATCAAAACTTACATACTTAAAATGAAAAACTAATTTAGTGTATAGTAATAAAATTATTGGCAATCAAAATAGATAGAAAACATACTCCAAGGTTTATTCATGTCATATTCACGTAAGGAAGAGCAATGTGGCTCTAACTAGAAAATTAATTGCCTAAGAGTTCACTTTTCTTTTAAAGTTAAGAAGGCTTGTACATCACAATATATACAAGAGTACATAAACTCTTGCCTAACACATATATGGCAGGACTTGCTTGTTTCTTTATTCAGATGATTTAGTACTTAATATTCTAGGCTCTGAAGAACAGTATATATTTTTAAAACTCCACTTTCAATGTGAATTATTTATAATGATACATTTGTAGAATATATTAGTTTTAGGTATTTCTCTGGTTTTTAGCTCCTTCATCTCCAAAATAGAAAACTAAATGTAGCTGCTTCATTAATCTTCTGTGACAAATAAAAGATGGAAATAAAATTTAAAATAATTTATACTCATAAAGCACTTAAAACAGTTCAGGGTACACAGGAGGGAAAGAATTAATTCTGAATGATAACTATCAGCTAGATGTAGTTAGAGTTAAATTTTCATAATGATAGTAGTATAGCAGCAGTAGTTAATTCAAAATTATGTTTTAAATGGCAACCATAGGAACTCATTATGAAGGTGAAAGTCACTCAGTCGTGTCTGACTCTTTGCCACCCCATGGACTATACAGTTCATGGAATTCTCCAGGCCAGGATACTGAAGTGGGTAGCCATTCCCTTCTCCAGGGGATCTTCCCAACTCAGGGATCGAACCCAGGTCTCCTGCATTGCAGGCAGATTCTTTACCAGCTGACCCACCAGGGAAGCCCAGGAACTCATTATAGTTATAGTCAAATTTATAAATATTACTGAATCTACAACACTAGGTATATTTTATCTCTGAAATGTCACTCAGATGTGAAGCCACACCGTTTCTGCAGTAATTTAAATGTCACTAAAAAATTAACTTTCTGCGTCACAGGCCACTTCCAGGACTAGAGAACACTGAGACTCTTCTAGCTGGAAATCATGTTCATACCTCTCTTTCTCCCATAAGACTAATGCCCCTTGAGAGCAGCAACTTTTCTGATTCAATCAGGTTAAGGAACTGCAGTTGCTGATTGATTGAGCTAATGACATACTCTTTATATTTTAGAGAGGAATTGGACACATTTAGTTGTTCACACGGACTGAAGGTTTAAAGGCCATTTGCCATTGCTAGCATTTCCGTCTGCAACATCCACCAAGTTGGGATCCAGTCTCTTCTTTTTTCTTGGCCTTTTGCTCATTCCTCTCCTTCCCACTTCCATTATTTCCACTTTCCTGCCCAGGCCTTGTTTATGTGTATCTAACTGTCCCTTTAGTTTATTATTTTTTGTGAACTGACTGAAGATGTCTCACTTGAGATGAAAAGGACAAAATAATAAGTGTACAACACAATGTTACCACAAACTGAGCATGACTCAGTTCTAGAAATAAACTATTAATAATTCCAGAAGCCCATGAAGTTGCCATCTTGCCCCTTTTCAATTGCAAATTAATATTTCTTTCCTTCTTCTATAGGTAATCCTAATCTTGACTTTAACATTACTTTACACATACTATGTATACATATTTATATATTATATAATGTGTGTGTTAGTCACTCAGCCGTGTCCAGCTTTTTGTGATCCCCTGGACTGTAGCCCACCAGGCTCCTTTGTCAGGCAAGAATACTGGAGTGGGTTGCTATTACCTTTCCCAAGGGATCTTCCTGACCCAGGGATCAAAACTGGGTCTCCTGCATTGTGGGCAGATTCTCTACCATCTGAACCACCTGGAAAGCACAAATGCATTCATGTATACATATATATTCGGTGTAGTACTTTTATGTAATTATATATAAACCACAGAATATACATATACATATATATAAGTAATATCTGGCTTTCATGCAACATCATGTTTATGAAATTTATCTCTGTCTTTAAATGTAGAAGTAATTTTTTCATTTAATTGTGTTTTAATATTGTAATGAATGAATTTATCATTTCACTAATGATGAAAATTGGATTTTCACCATTATTTTCTTATTGGTTTCTTTATGATATTGCTACGAACCTTCTTGTACCTGTCCATATTTGCACAAATGTGTTCTCTACCTAGGGGCAGAATTGTTAAGTTGTAAGACTTATATATTTCCAACTGAAATGGATTGGATCCAGACGTTTTCAGTAATAGTTGAATAAGTTGCACATTTATATTTTCTTTATCCGTGTAAGAGAGTTACTACTGCCACATATTTGGCAACACTTGACAGTATCTGTCAGGTTATTTGGTTTTCTTTACTTTTAATTTTGCAATTTTGGGGGTTTATATTAGCATTCACTTGCTTTTAATATGTACGTCTCTGTTCATTAATGAAATTAAACAGTTTTTCATACATTTAGTGAATATTGGTATGTTCTTATAGAATGTTTTCCTCACACTTGTTCTTTTTTCCTAAGTTCTCTTTTACTTAATTATGCATTTGAGTTCTTGATTATTCTGGCAACAGTAAGTTACTCGAAATATTGAAATAAATTCTCTCTCTTGATGTTTGTTTTTTCCTTTTTAATGGTGAATTTAATAAAACTTTGTAGTTCTTAAGGTATTGAATTCATAAATCTTTTTTATTATTGTTAGGTCTTGTGTCATATAAAGAAATCTGCTTATATAGTAGTCCATGATGACATTCTCTTGTGTTAACTTCTTGAAGCTTTGTTACACTGTTTTACATTTTACATTTAAATCTACAGTCCAACTAATTAATATTTTATGGAATATAGTTATTGGTGAAGATTTATTTATTTATTCCTCTTTAGGACTATCCATACATGACCACTGGAAAAGCCATAGCCTTGACTAGACGGACATTTGTTGGCAAAATAATATCTCTGCTTTTCAATATGCTATCTAGGTTGGTCATAACTTTCCTTCCAAGGAGTAAGCGTCTTTTAATTTCATGGCTGCAATCACCATCTGCAGTGATTTTGGAGCCCAGAAAAATAAAGTCTGACACCGTTTCCACTGTTTACCCATCTATTTCCCATGAGTGATGGGACCAGATGCCATGATCTTCGTTTTCTGAATGTTGAGCTTTAAGCCAACTTTTTCACTCTCCTCTTTCACTTTCATCAAGAGACTTTTTAGTTCCTCTTCACTTTCTGCCATAAGGGTGGTGTCATCTGCATATCTGAGGTTATTGATCTTCTAGTCAAGGCTATGGTTTTTCCAGTGGTTATGTATAGACATGAGAGTTGGACTGTGAAGAAAGCTGAGTGTCGAAGAATTGATGCTTTTGAAGTGTGGTGTTGGAGAAGACTCTTGAGAGTCCCTTGGACTGCAAGGAGATCCAACCAGTCCATCCTAAAAGAGATCAGTCCTGGGTGTTCATTGGAAGGACTGATGCTGAAGCTGAAACTCCAGTACTTTGGCCCCCTCATGCGAAGAGTTGACTCATTGGAAAAGACCCTGATGCTGGGAGGTATTGGGGGCAGGAGAAGGGAATGACAGAGGATGAGATGGCTGGATGGCATCACCAACTCGATGAACATGAG
Source organism: Bubalus kerabau (assembly GCF_029407905.1). Classification (NCBI taxonomy): domain Eukaryota; kingdom Metazoa; phylum Chordata; class Mammalia; order Artiodactyla; family Bovidae; genus Bubalus; species Bubalus kerabau. The sequence goes on along the minus strand of NC_073630.1, from coordinate 36,170,175 downwards.
TTTGAGTGAACTCTGGGAGTTGGTGTTGGACAGGAAAGCCTGGCGTGCTGCGATTCATGGGTCGCAAAGAGTTGGACACGACTGAGCGACTGAACTGAACTGAGGACTATTCAGTTGACCCAGCACTCCTTATTGAAAAGATCATGTTTTCTCCACTAGCCTGTATTGATAAGTTAATTATCAATATTTCCATGAATTCTATTTGCATATCCATGTGCCAATATGATACTATTTATTATTATTATTTATAGTAATTCTTATTATCTTGAAATGTGTCCTGTCAGATGAAGGATATTTATAAGAAAATAGCAAATAACATACTCAGTAATATAGTGCTGAAACCTTTCTTCTGCGATTGGAAGTGAGACAAGCAAGTCCCACCTTTACTTCAAGAAATCCTTGCTAGTCATGACTGTGGAATCACTATATAAATAAATACTATACCAAGTTTGTGTGTGTGTGTATATATATATATATATATATATATATATACACACTCACTTATATATACATGTATATATACACACACACAGATTTTTTATTTTAATAACTTTGGGCAAAGCAAAGTTGTTTGTACTTATATCTGAGCTAATCATATCTTCTTTGATAGAATGTATCTGCCTCTTGAGAAATTTGTATGCAGGTCAGGAAGCAACAGTTAGAACTGGACATGGAACAGACCTGTTCCAAATAGGAAAAGGTGTACGTCAAGGCTGTATATTGTCACCCTGCTTATTTAACTTCTATGCAGAGTACATCATGAGAAACGCTGGGCTGGAAGAAGCACAAGCTGGAATCAAGATTGCCAGGAGAAATATCAATAACCTCAGATATGCACATGACACCACCCTTATGGCAGAAAGTAAAGAGGAACTAAAAAACCTCTTGATGAAAGAGAAAGTGGAGAGTGAAAAAGTTGGCTTAAAGCTCAACATTCAGAAAACGAAGATCATGGCATCTGATCCCATCACTTCATGGGGAATAGATGGGGAAACAGTGTCAGACTTTATTTTTCTGGGCTCCAAAATCACTGCAGATGGTGACTGCAGCCATGAAATTAAAAGACGCTTACTCCTTGGAAGGAAAGTTATGACCACCCTAGATAGCATATTCAAAAGCAGAGACATTAGTTTGCCAACAAAGGTCCATCTAGTCAAGGCTATGGTTTTTCCTGTGGTCATGTATGGATGTGAGAGTTGGACTGTGAAGAAGGCTGAGCGCTGAAGATTTGATGCTTTTGAATGTGGTGTTGGAGAAGACTCTTGAGAGTTCCTTACACTGCAAGGAGATCCAACCAGTCCTTTTCAGCCCTGGGATTTCTTTGGAAGGAATGATGCTAAAGCTGAAACTCAAATACTTTGGCCACCTCATGAGAAGAGTTGACTCATTGGAAAACACTCTGCTGATGGGAGGGATTGGGGGCAGGAGGAAAAGGGGACAACAGAGGATGAGATGGCTGGATGGCATCACTGCTTCAATGGACGTGAGTCTGAGTAAATTCCGGGAGTTGGTGATGGACAGGGAGGCCTGGCGTGCTGCGATTCATGGGGTTGCAAAGAGTCAGACATGACTGAGCAACTGATCTGATCTGATCTGAAGCTCTAAGTTAATTTAAATGCTTGCAATTTAGTTTTAAGACAGTAAAAGCACATGTAGAAACACTGACTTCATGATTCATGATTGAAAAATATTGAGCTACCGTATACATATTTACCCAAACTCTGTTTCTGTAAACTCAAAACACTTATACATAAAATATTAGAGCCAACAAAAATTTTTTGAAAGAATATCATAACCTGCTCCAAAAAACTCCTCTTGCCTTACCCTAACAAATGTCGGTCAGATGTTTTTCACCAGAACCCAAATTTCCTACCTCTTTGTCTCACTGAATTTCCAGATTTTGGCCCTTTCAAATTATTTTCAAAAATTCTGAACCCTTAAATTTGCTGACCATTTATAATTTACTTTAGGACACAGTGGGCTAGCTTTACTTTTCATCTTCCCATCACATAAATCACAGGCTTTGTCAGTGAGATACTTAACAACTAGAATAGCTGCAATAAGCTCAATTCTCAACAGTGTTTGGGAATTCAGATTATATATAAATACTTTGAATATTGATTTAAAGATATGTTGCTGCTGCTGCTGCTGCTAAGTCCCTTCAGTCGTGTCCGACTCTGTGTGACCCCATAGATGGCAGCCCACCAGGCTTCCCCATCCCTGGGATTCTCCAGGCAAGAACAGTGGATTGGGTGGCCATTTCCTTCTCCAATGCAAGAAAGTAAAAAGTGAAAGTGAAGTCGCTCAGTCGTGTCCGACTCTTAGTGACCCCATGGACTACAGCCTACCAGGCTCCTCCATCCATGGATTTTCCAGGCAAGAGTACTGGAGTGGGGTGCCATTGCCTTCTCTGTATATTATTTAGGCATTTTAACAAAGATGGAACCCTTTGAATATGTATATTATAAAATGAAAAAGAAAATTCATACATAAGATATTGCTTATTATTTTTGCTATTCACAAATACCTAATAAAACTTTAATAACTGTATATTAAATATAATGTCCCCTCAATTCAGTTCAGTCACTCAGTCATGTCCAACTCTTTGCGACCCCATGAATCACAGCATGCCAGGCCTCCCTGTCCATCACCAACTCCCGTAGTTCACTCAAACTTACATCCATCCAGCCGGTGATGCCATCCAGCCATCTCACTGCCTCCTATTTTTAAAAGGAAATAGACTGCATTTAATGGCCTGTTTAGTAGCTTCCTTGGTGGCTCAGAGGTTAAAGCATCTGCCTCCAATGTGGAAGACCCGGGTTTGTTCCCTGGGTTGGGAAGATCCCCTGAAGAAGGAAATGGTAACCTACTCCAGTACTCTTGCCTGGAGAATCCCATGGATGGAGAAGCCTGGTAGGCTACAGTCCAAGGGGTCACAATGAGTGGGACACGACTGAGCAACTTCACCTTCTTTCAATGGCTTGTTTACCCAATCATACATAATGTACATATGTAAAATAGGTGTGTATTCATGTTTGTGTGCACAATTATATTCCAAAGATAGATATATACAAAGTCAATACATATAAATCCATATGCTATAACAATATACACTCTGATAGTAACTTTGATTTGAGAAATGCTGAGGCAAAGTAAATGTTTTGATGGAGCTAGGCTTGTATACAAAGGAGTAATTATAAGCTATATAGCTATAATTTGCTAGAATATGGTCAGTGCAGTGGGAAATAGTTTATGGCTTGCAGATTTAGTTTTCTAATTTTGAAAGGAAGGAAGCAATAGATCACAAAGCTTAATCAGAGAAAGTCTTCAGAGCCAAAGCTCCTCTGGGGCAGAATTTACTCTGATGAAATAGGAGGCTATACTGAGTATATTTATCAACAGAACAACAGACTTATCCATCTGCAGCATTCTTGTTAAAATATATGCTAAACATATTACTGTATAGCCTAGAATTTTTAATCCTCACATCAAATAATAAGGTCAAATTCTCTGCCCTGGTGTGGATCACCACACAAGTGGCAATGATATTGAGAAAATGGTTTCTTCCTTATCAGCTTGTCTCTCTTCAACCAAGAATAAGTTCTCAATTACAGGAAAGGCTGAAAACTGACTATTTTGATGTCTGCATGCACACTCTTTGTTTTTACTTATTTTTCAAACTTAATAAATCCCCCCAAGAGCTTACACATTTGAAAAGAAAAAATTAAGACTTGCTTCCTTTACTTTTTGATCTGTCCTACAATTATCCTGAGGATATTAAATATAGAGATAGCTGACTTCTTTAAATAAGACAAAATTGACATTTTTAGGAAAAAAATTAGTAAAGTCTTAAACAGTATTCATCCTGTTATGATCATATTTCCTCTTTCCTGAGAAGGTACAAATGAAACTTCTCTCTACATGGTATCACATTCTCATTCAGTGCCTCCTCATTGCAAGTTGAGGGTAGCGGGGCTTTCCAGGTGGCACTAGTGGTAAAGATTTGCCTGCCAATGCAGGAGACTGGGATTCGATCCCTGGGTCAGTAATATCCCCTGGAGGGGGGCAGGGCAGCCCACTCCAGGATGAATCCCGTGGACAGAGGAGCCTGGAAGACTACAGTCCATAGTGTCGCAAAGAGTTGGACACGACTGAAGCAACTTAGCATGTACACAAGAGCTAAATGTTTTCTCAGAGTACATTCAGACATCAGGAATTATATAAAACCTGGGTGCTTTACAGAATTGGGACATGATTTTTTATGTAAATTATATTAGATATAGTACTTCCTCTTACCTCCAAGAACATCTAATCAGAGTTTAATTCAGATGTATAGCAGTAGATCCTATGATTCTTCATCATATTATCTCATTTAAGCACAAAAAAAATCAGTCTTTTTTCTTATATTACTTCTTCAAATATGCATAGGTGGTGGCTTAGAAGACAGGAGACTCATTTTCGTTGTCTCTCTGCCTATATATACTGTTCCTGGTTTGTCTTGCCTTTTTTGTTTTGAAAATCAGAAGCATGGGCTGTACAATTTTCATTGCCATCTCGACATTTGGAATCCTTCTGACTCCAGTGGGATTATCTAGTTATAGTGTGTGGCATCTCTGCCAGGAGTAACAAAGGTCATGTAACCAAAAATCCAATTAAAATTTAAACTTTGTTAATAATATGTTACAAAGAAATCCCAACATTTTCAGAAGTTACTTTTCTCAAATCAGGTAGCACAGCATCCAGATAATTAATGAGCAAGAAATAAAATTTCAATCAATGAGACTGTCCTTCCTTTGTCTCCATGGCCTCTCTCCCATGACATCTTACCTAATTGTGCCCCCTTCATGAACCAAAAGAGGAAATGAATTAAAACTAAGGAAGAAGAGGAAATGATTTTTTATTCTCTCAAAAGAATACGAATAATTACTTTTAGAATTTAAATGTGTACACTATGCCAATTCTATCTTCTTCTGTGAAGGCTACTCCTATAAAAAGAATTAGACCCACTAATGAGTGTTTGTAAAAGCCCAGTCTAATTTCAGGGCCTCAATTAAATACTGAAATGATAGTGCAGTAATTTTATGAGATAATTTCTGAGAAATGTGTGGTTTCTGCAGCTGTTGCTTTAGGAAAAGGCACTCACATGCATCTTTGAAGAAAGATATAAAATAGCTACCTGAAGGAAGATGAGAAATATAATGTTATACTATCCTGATGGAAATCAAGTTGTTAAAGGGAGAACGTGTCCCCTGTTAATTTTCAAAGAATAAATAGCTTTATCCTATTTCTCCACTGAGTATGGTGCATTTACACAAGTTCAAGCAAATAATTTCTCCAAGATAGCTCTTCATATGTAAAGTGCAGTAACAGTTTTGTCTTATTCCTTACATTTTCTAGAAATCATTTCTATAAAACCTCTGATTTCAAATCATTTATTCTTCAGATACAATCTTTCAAACACTATCCACTAAGGATGAAAGTCTTTATCCACAGTCAAGACAAATGTATACACAAAAAAAATTATTGGATCTTTTCAAGTGACACTGTAAACAGGACAAGTTTAGAGGCACAGATGGTTAAATTTGGAGAGCGTTAGCAGTACTACAATAGTCAGATTGCTCTAAAAGGCAGTGCTGATTTGATTCTCAGCAAGAGAATGACCAAAGTGCGTCATTATTAAGCCACATTTTCCAAAATTGTTACAGTGAATAGGCAGGGCTTTCAGAGTGTTGCTACTTCATTTACAATCCAAAAAAATTCCCAACTCAATTCAGTAATTTGTTGTTTTGTGCATGTGTACTGTGCTTAATCTTTCGGTCATATCTGACTGCCACCCCATGAACCATAGCCTGCCAGGCTCTGTCCATGGGATTCTCCATGCAAGAATACTGGAGTGGGTTGCCATGCCCTCCTCCGGGGGATCTTCCCAACCCAGGGAACAAACCCAAGTCTCCCGCATTGCAGGTGGATTCTCTTATGTCTGAGCCACCAGGGAAGCCCATTTTTATTCATGTTTCACCTTAATCACCCATGCAGTGATTAGAAGTTATTGCTATACTTACTAACTTACCTTTTGTATTCAGAAAGAAATAAAAATACTATTAGCAGAGCCCTCTCAGAGTCTTATTTACAAATATTGGAGAAGGCAATGGCACCCCACTCCTGTACTCTTGCCTAGAAAATCCCATGGATGGAGAAGCCTGGTGGGCTGCAGTCCATGGGGCCCCTAAGAGCCAGACATGACTGAGCAACTTCACTTTCACTTTTCACTTTCTTGCATTGGAGAAGGAAATGGCAACCCACTCCAGTGTTCTTGCCTGGAGAATCCCAGGGACGGGGGAGCCTGGTTGGCTGCCGTCTATGGGGTCGCACAGAGTCGGACACTACTGAAGAGACTTAGCAGCAGCAGCAGCACTTACAAATATAATTTATTTTATTTTTAATCTATAATTGGAATTCTTCAATACATATTTTAGATGATTGGTTTACAATGCACATGCATGGTAGAATTTATATATTATTTATGTAAGTAATATTAAAGAAAATTTAATATCCTCAAGAATAGTTTGATAAAATCTATGGAAAGCTTCTTCACATGAGCATATCTATCATTAATAGAAGTTGAGTTTGTAATATCAAAATTTAAACCTATTATATCACATCTTAAATTTGAAAAACCCATGAATCCTATAAGGAAGTGTTCATCAAGAATACAGGCTGGTGTAAAAATGAAATGAAACTGAATCTAAATTGACCAGAATGGAAGAATGGGTTCAAATTCAGAGTAATTATATTCTCAAACCAGTTGTGATGAAGCCACTCTACTCTCAGTAAAGCAAATATATTGTCCTTCCACCTAGGAACCACTGCATGGTTGAGAAAGATGCAAAAGGAGCATATTGCAGTAGAGAAACAACTGGTATTCTTATGTCTGCAGTTCAGTTCAGTTCAGTTCAGTTGCTCAGTCATGTCCGACTCTTTGTGACCCCATGAATCACAGCACGCCAGGCCTCCCTGTCCATCACCAACTCCCGGGGGTTCACTTAGACTCAGGTCCATTGAGTCAATGATGCCATCCAGCCATCTCATCCTCTGTTGTCCCCTTCTCCTCCTGCCCCCAATCCCTCCCAGCAGCAGAGTCTTTTCTAATGAGTCAACTCTTTGCATGAGGTAGCCAAAGTACTGGAGTTTCAGCTTTAGCATCATTCCTTCCAAAGAACTCCCAGGGCTGATCTCCTTCAGAATGGACTGGTTGGATCTCCTTGCAGTCCATGGGACTCTCAGGAGTCTTCTCCAACACCACAGTTCAAAAGCATCAATTCTTTGGTGCTCAGCTTTCTTCACAGTTCAACTCTCACATCCATACATGACCACAGGAAAAACCATAGCCTTGACTAGATGGACCTTTGTTGGCAAAGTAATGTCTCTGCTTTTCAATATGCTGTCTAGGTTGGTCATAACTTTGCTTCCAAGGAGTAAGCGTCTTTTAATTTCATGGCTGCAGTCACCATCTGCAGTGATTTTGGAGCCCCAAAAAATAAAGTCTGACACTGTTTCCACTGTTTCCCCATCTATTTCCCATGAAGTAATGGGACCAGATGCCATGATCTTCATTTTCTGAATGTTGAGTTTTAAGCCAACTTTTTCACTCTCCTCTTTCACCTTCATCAAGAGGCTTTTTAGTTCCTCTTCACTTTCTGCCATAAGGGTGGTGTCATCTGCATATCTGAGGTTATTGATATTTCTCCCAGCAATCTTGATTCCAGCTTGTGCTTCTTCCAGCCCAGCGTTTCTCACAATGTACTCTGCATAGAAGTTAAATAAACAGGGTCACAATATACAGCCTTTACGTACTCCTTTCCCAATTTGGAACCAGTCTGTTGTTCCATGTCCAGTTCTAACTGTTGCTTCCTGACCTGCATACAAATTTCTCAAGAGGTAGGTCAGGTGGTCTGATATTCCCATCTCTTGAAGAATTTTCCACAGTTTATTGTGATCCACACAGTCAAAGGCTTTGGCATAGTCAAGAAAGCAGAAATAGATGTTTTTCTGGAACTCTCTTGCTTTTTGCATGATCCAGCGGATGTTGGCATTTGGTCTCTGGTTGCTCTGCCTTTTCTAAAACCAGCTTGAACACCTGGAAGTTCACGGTTCACATATTGCTAAAGCCTGGCTTGGAGAATTTTGAGCATTACTTTACTAGCATGTGAGATGAATGCAATTGTGCGGTAGTTTGAGCATTCTTTGGCATTGCCTTTCTTTGGGATTGGAATGAAAACTGACCTTTCCAGTCCTGTGTCCACTGCTGAGTTTTCCAAGTTTGCTGGCATATTGAATGCAGCACTTTCACAGCATCATCTTTCAGGATTTGAAATAGCTCCACTGGAATTCCATCACTTCCACTAGCTTTGTTCGAAGCGATGCTTTCTAAGGCCCACTTGACTTCACATTCCAGGATGTCTGGCTCTAAGTGAGTGATCACATCATCGTGATTATCTGGGTCGTGAAGATCTTTTTTGTACAGTTCTTCTGTGTATTCTTGCCATCTCTTCTTAATATCTTCTGCTTCTGTTAGGTCCATAACATTTCTGTCATTTATCGAGCCCATCTTCGCATGAAATATTCTCTTGGTATCTCTAATTTTCTTGAAGAGATCTCTAGTCTTTCCCATTCTGTTCTTTCCCTCTATTTCTTTGCATTGATCGCTGCAATTAGCACAAGTCTAATAATTATTGCGCTTGCTCTTTCCACACAAATTTACTTCAGAAGAGCTTAAAGTGCTTTCCTAGTCTATTTTACCTTTAGCAAATCTGGCTAGTGCCAATTACAATGATTAAAATATTCTGTAATTAGAAACGAAATGCCATAAGTATACATTTTTCCCAAAGTTAGAAAATCTGCAATGCCTTTGGAAATACAGTATTGATTCATTTGTATTTGTCTATCCATTGTCAATGTCTTTTATATTATAGTTCTTAATAACTAAATTAAAAACTAACATCTTTCTATATGATAGATATTAACATTTCCTGACAGTGAAGTCATATTACAGTTTTTTAATATATTGATGTTGTCATAATTATACAGATATAGCAGTTTTGTTCTAATATTGTGGTACTTATATCTGGAACTGGAAAGGAAAAGAGACTAAGGAACTGATGCTTACTGAACATTGCCACAGATTTTACATTTGTAAAAAAATAAATCCTAATTATAAGAAAGTGGGGCTCAGGCAAATTAAAAAACTGTATCATAATCATATTTTAAGAAAATGTAAGTATTCTGAATCTAGTGTTTGCCATCTCAGAACCTGTGGTCTTTCAACCAGTACAGATGAGGCAAGTGCTTAGAGCAATAATATCAACCACTTACCCACTTTGTTCCTAATCCCCACTTTGCTTATCTAATACTAGACATCCACATATGTGGTTCTCTATGCCTGAAGATGAGGCCATAATTTTCATAGTGTTCCTGATCAATTTATTATAATAGACCTATGAATTAAAACTACTCTTTGCCTAAGAACTGTATGTGTACTTGGAAATTTAAGAATCCATGACCACAATTGTTCCTAGATATAGGAAGAAAGTTGAAGAAATCTGGAGATGGGAAATCTATCAGATCTAAAAAAAGATTCAGTATGATAGTTATGGGGGGAAACAGGGTGCTTGACTAGAATGTGAGTTCTTCATTGAGATGGAAGCTTCAGATATTCTGGGATTGCAGAGCACCGAAGTTAGTTCTGAAGGATCTATTAACAGGAAACAATTATAGCACTTCACAGGTGTTGTACATTTCACAAATGTGTGCATCACACTAACACAAATGAGTGCAATTTGTAGGGAAATGGTTTAAAAAAACACTAATCAAATGTTTGTATATTCTTATTAATGAAACTAGTCATTTCCCTCTCCACTTTATGACGGCTTGAACTAAAAATAAATAAGAATATTTTAGGAAAAATATCTAACTATTTTCCATATCCCAATTACTTGATGAAAGAACATATAGAAAGTTGGTAATAGTTTTCCATCTCTGTTTTCCTTTTATTTATTCTATTTTGATTAACTAGTGAAGCACCTATATTTTGTCTCTCTCAAAATCTTCAGGTCCTAATGCAAGACTTTCTAAATAATGATTACCACATTTTCTCAAGCAGTATATCTAATAAATGGTCAGTCACTAAAATTAACTTTAAGAACAAAACTTTATCCCAGATATGGTGTACTAAAATTATTTATAAATACAGTATAGAAACACTCTTAATCTACATGTATTTGGCTTCCCTGCTCTTTCAGGTTTTAAGCCCTGTTTTTGGTAATTTTCCAACATAATGCAATGCTTAAAGCAAACTAATTTTGTCCTGAGGTTATATCGACTTCAGTGAAAGACCATGTAACATAATAAGACTGCACAAAAATGCTCATACTCCATCTCCCGTCCTATTTCTTTTATCATCTCCATGGGGCCATCACAACTAACGCAGGGGGTGAAAAACCCTGTTTCCACATCAAAACCATTTTGAGTTTCCTGTTACAAGCCATGAATTCCACTCGTGTTGAGATGTCAGTTATTGAGCCATTGTCTGTTGGAACAGCATCACATATGTACGCAATCACATATACATGCAATCTATATTTTGGACCCACTAAAATGTGATGTAGGGTAGCCTTGGAGTTGATGGCTCTGTCAGTGAACACGCCTCACTTCCTCAAAATCCTCTGGGCCTTGAGCGGTAGAACAAGCTTGCTGAAAAAGGCACTACTCCTACAGAGGTGAGAATTGCTATTTCCCCACCCTCTGTGTAAACCTGTGGATTAGAGAATTAGCCTTATAATGTGCAAAATTAAAAGAGCAGTAGGAAGGAAAAGGTATGTTTTAAAGAGAATTTTAGACTGAATGTGGGCTTATTCAATGACACATATAAGAAGACTAAATTTTAAATTGATTAAAAGGAACAACAAAATGTCTCAAATTCTAACAATGTTCAGAATGTAGGAGAGAACAAAGAAGACACATTCACTTTTGAATGTACTGTATTTTTAAATAGATTTTATTCCATGTGAAACTGACATTTATGAGTAATAGTTACTGCATTTAAGAATCAGAGAAAAAAGGGGATTAGAATCGTGATTTCCAATTTTAATCTAAAAGAGTGTCACAAAGAAAGAACCATTCCTATGTAACCCATAATTTTCAAGCTGTAGGTATTAGCAATTTTGGAAGCAACTAGATGAAGAAAATAATAATAAACATCCAAATAGCCTTTAGAACCAAGGAATCCTGCCTCTGTATGTGTGCGCTAACATTTTAAAGTGCCAAGAGTAAAAAGGAGTAATAATCTTTCCTCATTCAGTTCCAATGAATAAAGTAATTAGCCATCAGTCTTATTATTAAGATGTAAATCTAGATAAATTACTTCTAAAATTGCCCCTTTTTTTCAGAATTTCCATCCTATTCCTATACACTTAAAATTAAATTCCTTCTAAAATTGCATTTTTGTCTTCCTTCATTTTAAGTGTGCATATATTTGCTTGTAAAATGTAAGCATATGTATATCTGCAAACATATGTTGTATATATTTTATACATTGTATGTATGTATATACGCAGTGGAATAATGCTTCTCCTTTAGATTTCTATTCAGATAATTATCTATATAAAAGTTTATTTCATGTTTTGGGAAACATTACCCAGAAAAACAATCTCATATTCTAAGTTCATTCATTAGATTGATTTATACATGGCACATTTTGAATAGGGCATCTCATTTTTTTTATATATAGTAACATTAAGCCATCACTACCTAAGACAACTGATAAAATGATATGTGGGAAAACTATAGTTTTTGCATTTGGAATTTTTGGCAAATGTAGTTATAATATTTCATATTCTCAAAATATATTCTTACAAAGCATAGCATACAAAAGCATACAAATTCAAAAATGGCCACACATGCAGTAAGTTACATACTTTTATCCTCTCTCGATGTCAATCCAGTATGTATAGCTGTTGCAGTAAGGGGAACCCCTTCCAGGGCCCCAAACTGGGCTCTTATCTAACACTCAGAAATGAATTGTTCGAGGAGACACATGTGCTGACAAAGTAAGAGATTTTATTGGGGAAGGGCACCACGGTGGAGAGCAGTGGGGTAAGGGAAACCAGAAGAATAGCTCTGCCACGTGGCTCACAGTCTCGGGTTTTATGGTGAAAGGATTAGTTTCCGGGTTGTCTTTAGCCAGTCATTCTGACTCAGAGCCCTTCCTGGTGCTCCATGCCTTGTTCAGGCAAGATGCATGCCAGCAAGAAGGATTCTGGGAGGTGGTCAGACATGTGGTGTCTCCATTTGACTTTTCCTGAACTCTTCTCGGTGGTGGTGGCTTATTAGTTCTGTGTTTCTTACCAAGAACTCCTGTCGTAAAACAACTCATGCAAATAGCTACTATGGTGCCTGGCTAGGGTGGACGGTTTCAGTCAGTGTGCTTCCCCTAACATAGGCGTTACAAACGTGAATAATCCAATGATTTTTCACAGGTGTCTCATAAAAAGGACTTTTAAGAGTCTGATCCAGTTCACTTGTTTTAAAAAATTAACTGATCATTACAAATAACTGCTGAAAGGATCTACTGAAATCATTTGATCCTCTCACAATGAATAGTATGTGAATTTCATTCACGCTAACAAAATTTTCCTTAAATATAAAAATTTCTTATAGATACATTTTGGAAAAGACTAACTCAAACTAAACTGAAAGGCATTAATCTAGCCTATGAATGCTTGAGAGTCAAAAGATTTTTTGAAACTATTTTTAGTGACTAAAATATAGGTTCTCCAAAGAAATTTGCTGGTAGTAGTTCCACTGAAAGTAAGTTGCTTAAATGTAATTCTTTTTCAGACATTTCCTCCTGCAGCCAAACTAACAGCTGCCTATTTTATTATGTAACTTCATAGCAGCCCTGCTGTTACAGATGACGGATAAATTTGCAGGCTCAATTCATAATTGTTTAAAGAAACCCAGATTGTTATAGTGAGTTAGAATAGCTTATCACCACTCTGTGCCAGGAGTGGAGCCTCGTGGTTTTCCTATCATTCGACCTCTTGGCAAGCAAGTATCCATACGGAACTGTGCAGGACATTGGGGGATTTCTTCTGCTGTCTTTATGCATTTCAAAGGCCTGCCAGAGAACTGTTGCCTGAAATTGGAAATCACTTACTAATTACTCAAAATTTCAGAGTAACAGTTGGTCATTGAGCAAATATACTACAACCCAGATTCTTTACTTTCATAATTTTGTTACTGTATATGGCATGGGAAATAATTAAAATGTAAGAAAAAAATTGCATATTTGAAGAAGTCTAGTTTGCTATGCGGAGAAGGCAATGGCATCCCTCTCCAGTACTCTTGCCTGGAAAATCCCATGGATTGAGGAGGCTGGTAGGCTGCAGTCCGTGGGGTCGCTAAGAGTCGGACACGACTGAGTGACTTCCCTTTCACTTTTCACTTTCATGCATTGGAGAAGGAAATGGCAACCCACTCCAGTGTTCTTCCCTGGAGAATCCCAGGGACGGGGGAGCCTGGTGGGCTTTCCGTCTATGGGGCCGCACAGAGTCGGACATGACTGAAGCGACTTAGCAGCCGCAGCAGCAGTTTGCTCTTTCATGAGAATTGTATACTGTTTGATCAACTCTTCCAATCTTTGGTTCCAAGGAAACTGAGATGCTTAAAACTGAGGCAGTGTTAATGATGATTTTATATACAGCACCTACAACTTTAGGTTAGATTTAAGACAAGTTGAGAGAAAATCGCTTTCCAATATATACAAACTGTGCTGGCTGTCTAGGTGGCATCTTGTGGATTTTGTTTTAATCTTATTTAAGATGACTCAGACTTTTTTGCTTTTTCCCTTGTGGTGTAACTTTATTCATCATTTCCTTCTTCAGGATCCTTTTGCAATGATAGTAAAACTGTATTAATCATTACATGTGTGCATACAATTGGTATATTAGTGACAGCTTACATACATTGTGATCTGAAAAATTTTGCAGTATGATAAAATTGGCATGGTTTCTGTAAAACTATTTGTGAAATATTTTGTGTAAAAATTGACTATCATGAGTTATTATTTTATCATTTAAGTTTTCCTGTTAACTTAATATGTTTTCCATGCTCGAATTAAGGCTAGGATCACCAACATTTTTATGATTCCTTCTTATATATGTATTACTCTACTTTTCCCACATTTTCCAATGAGAATTCTGTCCATTGCTTCTGTGTTTTCTTACTACAATTTCCTCTGGACTCTGTGCAGTGTAGCCTCTCTTGTATTACTTGATTAACACTTAATTAAGACAATTGTAATACACTTCTTATTCAAATCATTATTTATTAAAATTCAATTTTCTCTTTTCTCTTTTTAGTCACATTTGATATTTAGCATGTGTTTTAAAATTTTCCCTTCTTTGATTTTCATGCCAAAACAATCTCTTTGTTCTCTGTTACATCTCTGAAAAATCCTTATTAGCTTCCTTCAGATAATTCTTTGAAGAATATAGTTTATATTTCCCAAACTCATTATAACATTCTGATATATGCTTTTATATCTCCACTCAGTTCCCATGTGTGAACAATTTTTTGTTGTTTCAACTGTCAACTCTCCTCTGATTATTCCCTGCTGAATAGTCTTTATATAGAAAAGCCACAATGTCTACAAATTCAATCCAAATTTCTTAAACTATAATTCCACACTGCAACAAAGAAACATACAAGAAAAATATCTCTAATTGAACATATTTATATATAATAACATTTTCCTCTTTACCTTGAATTGCCTGTGAAAACAATAGCAATTCTTTCCTAGTAAGCTATTTCTTTTAGAAGAAATATAATTTCATTCTGTATATTTGTTATCTTACAAATATTTTAAAATCTTGTATCTCTGTTTAACATTAATATTCAAATTTCAAATATCTTTGGTTATATTTTTGATCTTTTCTTTCTTATAATCACCATCACTACAATAGTATAATTTGTGAAATAATTATTAAGAAATTAGGAATAACTATTTTAGTGACGAATATCAAATGGAACATTAATCTGAAGTAAAATAAAGTAGAAAATTAGAAAATATGTTAACAAAGGTCTAGGGAAATGATTGGTAAAGAATATTCTGCATGCTAACTCACTTCAAACATGTCCTACTCTCTGAGATTCTATGGACAGTAGCCTTCAAGGCTCCTCTGTCCATGGAATTTTCTGGGCAAGACTACAGGAGTGACTTGCCACGCCCTCCTCCAGGGGATCTTCCTGACCCAGGGATCAAATCCACATCTCTTATGTCTCCTTCATTGGCAGGCAGGGGTCTTTACCTCTAGTGCCACCTGGAAAGCTCATTAAAATTTTAAAATAAGCTAAAAGATAATTCCTTAATATATATTTTACAGAATTGCAGTGGCCTTTATATTATTCCAGCTCTATTTAATTATTATTTTGTAAAATTTAAGTAAGAGTTTCAGAATTATTTATAATGTCATTGATTATTTTCCAGAAAATAAGTAGTTTTGATACAGATTTTGAAAATCAAAAAAAAAAAAAAAAACGATCTGCATATTTAGCTTAAATCCTGAACTTTGTATAAGAAGTTGCTCTGATAATTGCCCTCTCTGCAATATTTCTACAGACATTTCCAAGGCTGGGAACCATGGCCTTTAACTGTTTTGTCACAGTGGCAGAATTAATTTTACAACAGATGTAATATTCCAACCAAAAATTACTGAAAATGACATCTATGTAGACAAATTTATCAAATAGTTTGAACTGCCAGGAAAAAAGAGAAGATATCAATAAACATATAGGAAACAAAAAAAAAAGTTACCTATTTAAAGAAAAATAAGAGAACAAAAGTAGAACTAGACGTTTTTGAAGCACCAATATCGAAGAAGCTAGAAAGATTTTTTTGCAAAGTGTTTAGACCTACTGTGTCATTTTCACTGCCATTATTTTTAACTTGTAAACATAAAGGGAAGTTTTAAATAATTTGAAAATATTTAAAATGTTTATATTTTTATGTTTTATAGTTTAAAATGTTTATATGTAAAATGTTTATATTTTATATGTATTCATGTTAATGTGAATTAATCTGGCCAAAACTTTGTGAACTATTCCACTGGCTTCCCTAGAATTCAAGCAAAATGGTCAAATAATGAAAAAGGGAGGTTAAGCATTTATAATACATGAAAACAAAGGAAAGCCTACAATTGTAAAGTCAGTGCAAAAATCAGACCTGACAAATACTTGAAATCTATACTAAATACTAGAGTGACTGATGGTAAACTGAGAGATGAAAAAGCTGCTCCCTAGACCTTGAATAAGAAAGAGATTTCTCCAGAAGGAAGTGTCACAATAATAAAATTCTGTTCAGTGATACTTGACTAATTTGAGAACAAGGACAAAGATAGGAGTAAGAAAACCAGAATATGCTTCTAAAATATCCTCAGAATACATTCCTTCTATAAAAAATATAAAATGAATCCATAAAACCTAACAATATGCTATGAAAAAAGAAACAGGAAGTAAGAAATAGGTCATGGAAAATAAAAACAAAATTGTCTAGAAAAAAATCAATTTGTATGAGAAAATAAAGCTTAGGAAATCCACCCACATCTGTCTAATAGAAGTTTCTGAAAAAGAAAAGAGTGATAGTGAAATAAAGGAAATAATCACAATAATAATGGAATACATTTTCACAAAGTGAAAGAAAGGCTTTGTACTTTATTTAAAAGGCTCTGTCAGATGTTAGAGCCTTTAAAAATAAATATGTAGACACATTCTCCTAAAATTTGAGGATTCAGAGAATAAAGATAGAATCATAAACCCTTCCACAGGGCGTGGGGAAACAGGTGCCAGCTGACGGTCACGTGCACACATGAAATGTACCGCGCATGACTGGAGACCAAGTGCTGCGGCTCTGAGCGTGGGCAGCCCCTGCCACTGCCATGCCTTCCCTCAGTCCCAACTTCCGACTGCCGGCACCAGACCGTCTTTGCCTGAGAACTTTCTCATCTAATTGGTGCCCGTGCCAGGAAATCCAGTTCCACATCTAGTGAACTCCATATCTGATGCCTGGAAAAAATTGGGGAATAGACCCCCTAGACCTTCACTCCTCAGATGGATTCACTTTAAGGAACATCATCTTAGCTGAACCTGAGGGATACTCTGTGGGATTAGGTAGGCTTCAGTTACCCAGGATGGTAACTCACTTGATAACAAACCTTCTACTGGCCACCTTCCCTTATCTGTACAGCTTACTCTCTCTGTTTAAAGTGTTTTTTAGGTTCACCTATAATATCAACTATCTAAAATCAAATGCATGCCTCAAAGTCTGCCCTGAGGAAATGTAAACTACAAAAAGAAGTTTTATTAACTTTTATCAGGATTTTCATTAGTAGTCATAGAAAAAAGCAAGGCAAGCAAAGTTCTCAACAAAAACAAATTTCCACCTGAAATAATATGCCTCATCATTGGCGTATGGATAAAATAATATAAATGACAATATGCTAGGACACAGATACATTTCTTAGGTGCTGAAATATGACTTAAAAAAAAGAGCTAAGAAGACTAAAAATATTGGAATTAAAAATAGCCCAGATATGTATGTATTGAAATGAAATATCAGGACAAGAGTCATATAACTCACTTGAAAGGAAGTCAGTAGACACTTATTTGTTTTATCAAATAAAGATGCTTGTGACTTATTATTGTTCTATCTTAATAGCAAAATAGATGTGAAAGGGAAAGGAGAAAAGGAAAGATATACACATTTGAATGCAGAGTTCCAAAGAATAGCAAGGAGAGACAAGAAAGCCTTCCTCAGTGATCAATGCAAACAAATAGAGGAAAACAATAGAATGGGAAAGCCTAGAGATCTCTTCAAGAAAATTAGAGATACCAAGGGAACATTTCATGCAAAGATGGGTTCAATAAAGGACAGAAATTGTATGGGCCTAACAAAAGCAGTACTCTTGCCTGGAAAATCCCATGGACGGAGGAGCCCGGTAGGCTGCAGTCCGAGGGGTCACTGAGTCAGACACGAATGAGTGACTTCACTTTCACTTTTCACTTTCATGCACTGGAGAAGGAAATGGAAACCCACTCCAGTGTTCTTGCCTGGAGAATCCCAGGGACGGGGGAGCCTGGTGGGCTGCCGTCTATGGGGTCGCACAGAGTCAGACACGACTGAAGTGACTTAGCAGCAGCAGCAGCAACAGAAGCAGAAGATATTAAGAAGAGGTGGCAAGAATACACAGAAGAACTGTACAAAAAAGATCTTCATGACCCAGATAAACATGATGGTGTGATCACTCGCCTAGAGCCAGACATCCTGGAATGTGAAGTCAAGTGGGCCTTAGGAAGCATCACTACCAACAAAGCTAGCGGAGGTGATGAAATTCCAGTTGAGCTCTTTCAAATCCTTAAAGATGATGCTGTGAAAGTGCTGCACTCAATATGCCAGCAAATTTGGAAAACTCAGCAGTGGTCACATGACTGGAAAAAGTCAGCTTTCATCCCAATCCCAAAGAAACTCAATGCCAAAGAATGCTCAAATTATCAGACAACTGCACTCATCTCACATGCTTGGAAAGAAATGCTCAAAATTCTCCAAATGAGGCTTCAACAGTATCTGAACTGAGAACTTCCAGATGTTCAAGTTGGATTTAGAAAAGACAGAGGAACCAGAGATCAAATTGCCAACATCAAGTGGATCGTGCAAAAAGCAAGAGAATTCCAGAAAAATGTCTACTTCTGCTTTATTGACTACAAGGCCTTTCACTGTGTGGATCACAACAAACTGTGAAATAATCTTAAATTGATGGGAATACCAAACCACCTGACCTGCCTCCTGAGAAATTTGTATGCAGGTCAAGAAGCAGCAGTTAGAACTGGACATGGAAAAATGTCCATGGACTGGTTCCAAACAACTGGACTGGTTCCAAATTGGAAATGGAGTATATCAAGGCTGTATATTGACACCCTGCTTATTTAACTTATATGCAGAGTACATCCTGTGAAATGCTGGGCTGGATGAAGCATAAGCTGGAATCAAGATTTCTGGGAGAAATGTCAATAACCTCAGATATGCAGATGACACCACCCTTATGGCAGAAAGCAAAGAAGAACTAAAGAGCCTCTTGATGAAAGTGAAAGAGGAGAGTGAAAGAGTTGGCTTAAAATTCAACATTCAGAAAACTAAGATCATGGCATCCGGTCCCATCACTTCATGGTAAATATATAGGGAAACAATGAAAATGATGACAAACTTTATTTTCTTGGGCTCCAAAATCTCTGCAGATGGTGACTGCAGCCATGAAATTAAAAGACACTTTCTCCTTGGAAGAAAATTTGTAACCAACCTAGACAGAATATTAAAAAGTAGAGACATAACTCTGCTAACAAAAGTTCATCTAGTAAAGGCTATGGTTCTTCCAGTAGTCATGTATGGTTGTGAGAGTTGGACTTTAAAGAAAGCTGAGCACCAAAGAAATGATGCTTTTGAACTGTGGTGTTGGAGAAGACTCTTGAGAATCCCTTGTACTACAAAGAGATCCAACCAGTCCATACTAAAGGAAATCAGTCCTCAATATTCAATGGAAGGACTGATGCTGAAGCTGGAACTCAAATACTTTGGCCACCTGATGTGAAGAAGTGACTCATTAGAAAAGACCCTGATGCTGGGAAAGATTGAAGGCAGGAGGAGAAGGGAACAACAGAGGATAAGAGAGTTGGATGGCATCACTGACTCGATGGACATGAGTTTGAGTAAGCTCTGGGAGTCGGTGATGAACAGGGAGGACTGGTGTGCTGCGGTCCATGGGGTTGCAAAGAGTTGGACACAACTGAGAAACTGAACTGAACTGAATAGTAAAATAATGGGAAATTCATAGGAAACTTTGGAGAAAGTGGGGTGTGGAAAAGAATATGTAGAAGAAAGTGAATAATTTTAAATTAGGTAAATTAAACATTTTAATTGGTTGAAAAAGTGTCAGAAAATATGCTGCACCTGATTTTTTAAATTTGAAACAGCGTCCTTAGTGACATACAATAATATTTACATATCTATGATTTCACTTTTAACGTTCACTCATGCATTGGAGAAAGAAATGGCAACCCACTCCAGTGTTCTTGCCTGGAGAATCCCAGGGATGGGGGAGCCTGGTGGGCTGCCATCTATGGGGTCGCACAGAGTTGGACAAGACTGAAGCGACTTAGCAGCAGCAGCAGCATGATTTACTTATATTATAAATTTAGAGAATCTTTATATAATAGGAAATGATATCTGAAACTAGGTAGACTTAATCAAGTTATAAGTTTACTGCATGTAACTATTTTGATGATGTAAACATAATAGAAGAACAGACAGAGACTGAGAGCTAAAAAGGGAGAAAACAGTTGGAAGGAAATGGAGAAGTACTATTTTCTTAATTGTACAGAGTGGTAGATAAATAATGTCCAAAACTGAATAGGAAGTAGAGGTCTAAATGTAATATTTTAAAAAGATAACCAATAGAAAATATTAATTAAAATTAATAAATATTTCAGGTTATGGTAAGAGAGATTATTTTAACCAAACAAAATTCCACAGGTTTCTTAGTGAAAAGTTAATTAGAGTTAACTGAGTTGAAGAATCAAGAAATCAATGTCCTGTTGGCACAGTTAAATAAGCAGCTCTGAAATCACACTGATTGTAACCTTTGGAAGAGAACTTCTCTCCTTCTTGTGCTTTGTTCTTTACATAATAGGGATAATAGTAGTAGGTACATAATAGGGCTATGGTGAGTACAGAATGATTGCTGTTCTGTTGCTCAGTCCTGTTTGACTCCATGCACCACAGTACGCCAGGCTTTCCCTGTCCTTCACTATCTCTGGAGTTTGCCCAAACTCATGTCCATTGAGTCAGTGATGCTATCCTACCGACCATTTCATATGTAAAAAACTTAAATGTGCCTGCATATTGTAATAAAACAATATATATGACAAACCATGAATTAGTTTGTTAGGACCACTGTAACAGAGTATCACAGACTACATGACAACATCAGAACTTGTCTTAGAGTTGTGCAAGCTAGACGTCCAGGATCAAGGTGTAGTTCAGTTCGGTTAAGTCGCTCAGTCATGTCCAACTCTTTGCCACCCCATGAATCGCAGCACACCAGGCCTCCCTGTCCATCACCAACTCCTGGAGTTCACTCAGACTCATGTCCATCGAGTCAGTGATGCCATCCAACCATTTCATCCTCTGTCGTCCCCTTCTCCTCCTGCCCCCAATCCCTCCCAGCAGCAGAGTCTTTTCCAATGAGTCAACTCTTCGCATGAGGTGGCCAAAGTACTGGAGTTTCAGCTTTAGCATCATTCCTTCGAAAGAAATCCCAGGACTCATCTCCTTCAGAATGGACTGGTTGGATCTCCTTGCAGTCCAAAGGACTCTCAAGAGTCTTCTCCAACACCACAGTTCAAAAGCATCAATTCTTCAGTGCTCAGCCTTCTTCACAGTCCAACTCTCATATCCATACATGACCACTGGAAAAACCATAGCCTTGCCTAGACGGACCTTTGTTGGCAAAGTAGTGTCTCTGCTTTTGAATATGCTATCTAGGTTGGTCATAACTTTCCTTCCAAGGAGTAAGCGTCTTTTAATTTCATGGCTTCAGTCACCATCTGCAGTGATTTTGGAGCCCCCCAAAAATAAAGTCTGACACTGTTTCCACTGTTTCCCCACTATTTCCCATGAAGTGATGGAACTGGATGCCATGATTTTCATTTTCTGAATGTTGAGTTTTAAGCCAACTTTTTCACTCTCCACTTTCACTTTCATCAAGAGGCTTTTTAGTTCCTCTTCACTTTCTGCCATAAGGGTAGTGTCATCTGCATATCTGAGATTATTGATATTTCTCCCGGCAATCTTGATTCCAGCTTGTGTTTCTTCCAGTCCAGCGTTTCTCATGATATACTCTGCATATAAGTTAAATAAGCCTTTATAATAATAAGTTATAATAAGCCTATAAGGCTTTTATATAGCCTTGACATACTCCTTTTCCTATTTGGAACCAGTCTGTTTTTCAATGTCCAGTTCTAACTGTTGCTCCCTGACATGCATAGAAGTTTCTCAAGAGGCAGGTCAGGTGGTCTGGTATTCCCATCTCTTTCAGAATTTCCCACAATTTATTGTGTTCCACACAGTCAAAGGCTTTGGCATAGTCAATAAAGCAGAAATAGATGTTTTTCTGGAACTCTCTTGCTTTTTCCATGATCCAGCGGATGTTGGCAATTTGATCTCTGGTTGCTCTGCCTTTTCTAAAACCAGCTTGAACATCAGCAAGTTCACGGTTCACATATTGCTGAAGCCTGGCTTGGAGAATTTTGAGCACTACTTTACTAGCGTGTGAATTGAGTGTAATTGTGCAGTAGTTTGAGCATTCTTTGGCATTGCCTTTCTTTGGGATCGGAATGAAAACTGACCTTTTCCAGTCCTGTGGCCACTGCTGAGTTTTCCAAATTTGCTGGCATATTGAGTGCAGCACTTTCACAGCATCATCTTTCAGGATTTGTAATAGCTCAACTGGAATTCCATCACCTCCACTAGCTTTGTTCATAGTGATGCTTTCTAAGGCCCACTTGACTTCACGTTCCAGGATGTCTGGCTCTAGGTGAGTGATCACACCATTGTGATTATCTGGGACGTGGTGTGGTAAGGCTATGCTTTCTATGAAGGAGCTTGGGAAGGGTCTGTTCAGGCGCTCTTCACACTTGTGGTGGGGTGAGCTGATAAAAGCACAACTCCAGTCTTGACAGGATGTTCTCCTTCCAAAGTGTCTGTGCCCATATTTCTCATTTTGTATAAGGACACCAGTCGTACTTGGGTTAGGGGCCCATTTTACTTCAGTATGACCTCATTTTAACCAATTCGATCAATGACAGATCTACTCCCAAACAAGGTCACATTCAACATCCTATGGGGCTTCCTGTGTAGCTCGGTCAGTAAAGCATCTGCCTGCAATGCGGGAGATGTGGGTTCAATTCCTGGGTTGGGAAGATCCCCTGAAAAAGGAAATGGCAACCCACTCCAGTATTCTTGCCTGGACAATCCCATAGACAGAGGAGCCTGGCGGGCTGCAGTTAGTGGGATCAAGAGTCGGACACGACTTAGCACTATATTTCTTTCTTTTAACATACTATAGATTAGGACTTCAACATATGAATCTGGAGAGGGAGGTACAATTCAATTCCTAAAAAATCACTTTGGAACAGCCACATAATATACTATTTAGAGTTACAGATTGAACTGTCAGACAAACTAGAAACAGGAAAGGACAAAAATGAGCTGAAGTTACGGCAATGGCCAAAAAGAAGACTACTTTCCTCACTGTGTCCACTGAGATGGTGTCCAATTTAAACACTTAAAACGTACTTATATCCCTTCAATAATCATAAAAAGGATAATATGAGAAACTGTTCATTTTAACCAACTAAAGATTAATGGTAATTATGAGACACAATCTGCAGATAAATACAATCTTAGGATTTTAGCAGCATTTTTCGATCATGGAGTGATTTACTTTGCAACTTGATCTGAAAATCTTGTTAAACTAAATCTTATATTACAACCTGTGGCATACCCAAAGCTCATATTTTAAGGCCATAATTTATTTTTTGTTTTAAATTTTGACAAATAACTTTGAAATACAGGCACCAGAATTGAAGCATTGGCCTTTTCTACTTGTAAATTTGACTGAACAGTTTATTAGATAAGTTCAATTTATCTGTCAGACATGATATATATTTGTAACATAATTTTTAAATTGCAACATGGTATTTTTATCACTTATGCCAGTCAAAAGCATGTGTTTGAAGGCAACTACAGTTTTCAAATGATTTTAGCAGAACTGGCTTTTTTCATCATCAAAGAGGCTTTCCTGACCTAAACTGTCTCCATAATCCAAAATGGTCTCCTTCTATCTGTAAAGGAGGTTGAGCATGAAGAATTGATGCTTTTGAACTATGGTGTTGGAGAAGACTCTTGAGAGTCCCTTGGACTACAAGGAGATCAAACCAGTCAGTCCTGAAGGAAATCAGTCCTATTGGAAGGACTGATGCTGAAGCTGAAACTCCAATACTTTGGCCACCTGATGCGAAGAAGTGACTCATTTAAAAAGACCCTGATGCTCAGAAAGATTAAAGGCAGGAGGAGAAGGGGGTGACAGAGGGTGAGATGGTCAGATGGCATCACCAGCTTGATGGACATGAGTTTGAGCAAGCTCTGGGAGTTGGTGATGGACAGGGAAGTCCATGGGGTCACAAAGAGTCGGACATGACTGAGTGACTGAACTGACTATCCATCCATAGATATTTTCTTTCCCATTATCCTAATTTTATGTTTAATTTATTTTTAAATTTTATGTATCACTTATTATGTGAAATACCATTATGTATTGTTCTTGTCATTTACTGTCTGCCACTGAATTATAAATGCAATGAGAGAAAATAGTTTGTCACATTTCTGTTGGTATCCTTAGATCTCACAGTGGCATGTGGTATGAAAAAGGACATATTGCTATAAAGCACAGTAAATAACTATTTAATAGATAAGAGTCATGCAAAAGAAAAAATAAGGATAATTTTAACTAATTTTTCTATTAATATCCTTATTTTTGTTTCAAGTTTAAACAGATAAAAAAGATTACTTATAGGGCAATCTTGTAAGAAAAGATCTTTCTTTATATCTATTCAAATGTGAATTATTCAGATTATTTCAATGAAAATTTTAAGTAAAGTGAAATCTTTTTGTATAAATATAAAACTTTGTTCTCCAACTCTAGTTTTAACTTATTTTTACAAATTTTTAACTGTTAATAAAAACTACCTCTAAATTTCAAAACAAGCAAAAAAATCTGATTGGTATATCTTTATAATATTGTTTGGGGGGAAATGTAGGAGACTTAAGAGACCCAGGTTCGATCCCTGGGTGGGGAAGAACCCCTGGAGAATGGTAGGGCAACCCACTCCAGTCTTCTTACCTGGAGAGTCCCATGGACAGAGCAGCCTTGGGGGCTACAGTCCATAGGGTTGCAAAAGAGTCAGACAGAACTGAAGTGGCTTAACACACATACATGCATGAAAGAAAAAACCATCTAAACGTTGTGATTTATAATATTTAAATTTAAATGTGAATCATACCCAGAAAATCTTATTATAACATGCCTTTATTAAATACATAGCTTTTCAAATACTTTAAATTGATCTGAATATCTTTCTGAGTGTCTCCTTTGTTAATGAATGAAAGAAAATTTTTGACACATTTTCAAATTTTATATTAGCATTAAGGTCATAATTTTACCTTTTTTTGAAAATTGTCCTATAATAAAATTAGGAATATATTACAGAATGTATTTAATAGTTATGTTAATTTTGAGAGAAATAATGAACACCTACACAGTTTAAGAATAAGAATATTACCAATAGCATGAAGACCTCTCATATGCTTCTAAATGATGTCCTCTCTCCATCTCAGATGTATACACTCTCCTCTAAACTTTTATATATGCATTTTCCTGTAATTTTTGGATGCCATAAGGTTTGTTCAGATAAACTCTAAAAATCACTTGGTATAAATATTTTTTTTCTTAAAAAAATACATCCTTAAGAATGTAAGGTCCTTTCACTATTTTGAGCTTCCCTGGTGGCTCACACAGTAAAGAATCTGCCTGCAATGTAGAAGACCTGGTTTAATCCCTAGGTTGGAAAGATCCCCTGGAGAAGGGAATGGCTACCCACTCAGAAAGTCAGATAGAACTGAGCACCTAACACTTCACTATTGTAAGTTTCTCAAGCCCCTTAAAAAAAATGCAAAATACTAAAGAAGTCAAGATATGTAATGGAATTCAATGCTTCAGGAGAAGCCTGGACTTACACAGACTTTAACAAAGGCAAGCTGAAAGAAGATGCAACATGATGCAGTTGTCAAGAATATAGATCATTTTAGTTGTTGTTTGTCGTTTAGTTGCTCAGTCGTGTCTGAACCTTTTGCAACCCCATCGACTATAGCCTGCCAGGCTCCTCTGTCCATGGGATTTCCCAAGAAAGAATATTGAAGTGGGTTGCCATTTCCTACTCCGGTAAGATTTTAGACTGTGTTTAAAAATATATCATCACCAGGGAAGGAAGTGACATTTATTTTGTGCTTCATTGCTATTGATATTTAGTCACTAAGTCCTGTCCCACTCTTTATGACCTTATGGACTGTAGCCTGCCAGGTTCCTCTGTCCATAGGATATTCCAGGCAAGATTACTGAAGTGGTTTGCCATTTCCTCCTCCAGGGGAACTTCTGGTGCTATTAGGATGATTAGAAATACAACTTACAATAAATATATATTTTATAATATGTTAAAAATATACACAAACACCCACCATTATCAAATATCATGAATTTTTTATTCAGAAGTTTAAAAATAGCCTTGTTTTTACTTAGTACTCACCACGCACAAAATAACAATGTGTTTGCTACCCACACAAAATAGTGGATTAGAGGCTAAAATAAACAGAACATTTTTAACATATAATTTATAGTAAGCAACTATGTTTATAAAACATATAAAATGGCAGCTGAGTGCCAAGGTCCAGCCCCAGCTGATCCAGGGTATTCGAAGGGGAGACGGCTTTGGTGACCTATTTATTTATTTATTCATCAAAGATATAAAGAATAATAGAATGAGGATAGCTCAGTAGGAAAATTCAGTGGAGAAAAGAGGCTGAGTAGCTTGGTTTATGCGGAAGATCCATATAACCTGTGACACCAGGTTAGCTCTGACCACGGAGGCCGCAGGCACCCTCTCGAATAGCAGAAGGTGCCCCACCTTAGACACCTTCTCGAGTGGGTCTTAGAAGCCCAGGCAAATAAATGGTCGCAGAGGATTTCCATGCTCCAGATGGAGACTCAGCTGGAAATTGAGGGGAAGAATGACATGGGGAGACCAAGCTTTGGTGAGCAAGGCCCGTAGCTTTATTTTCAACAGGGGCTTATATACCCTAAGTTACACATAGAGGATAATAGGGGATGCAAAGTCAGCAGTCTTTGATCCTTATCAAAAACTAAGGTTTCTATCCTGCAAATTTATCGTATACAAATGGTTTAGGTGATGTACATCATCTTCTGGCCAGAAGACCTATTAACATTTTATGACTCTTGACAAAGATTTATTTTCTCTAAGAGTAATTATTTTAAGGTTTGGCGCCATCTTCCGAAGGTATTAGATAAAATTGCATTCCTATAGGGCGGATGTGTAACGGGTTTACAACAAAGGAAAGAATTTATTACCTTAAAGATCTAAAGTTGCTAACACTAAGGCCACTACTTATTTTTTCTACATAACAACTATATTAATTAATACATATTCAAGGATATAATACAGGGAATGTGAAAACTTGGCAGCAAGCATTGGCTCATCAATGAAATCTTTTACTAGTTTTATACTGACAGTTTCTAACTCTCTGAGAGGCTCTAAGCTATTTGAATATCTTAAGCTTCTGGTGCCTCTCGAGGCTAGGAGACTGTAAACAATCATAGCTGTAGGAGTCTGGGTAAACTTGTCAGCCGAGTTAGAGAGCTATCTGAGTGGTTTAGATTTAAACACTCCTAATGCCCAGGAACTTATTAATTGGAGCTGTAAGTCAACTGTTTGACAGAGAGAGCAAGATGGTGGTGGGGGACAGCCCCCAGTAAAGTCAGAGGTGAGAGCACAAAGCAATAAAGTAGGCAGACTCTGGTTTTTTGGGCGTAGATGCTCGAGAATATCCAGGGGGACTCCTGAGGCTCGATCCCGCCTTTGCGTATGCCGAGCCTCCTTCCTCATGACCTTTGTCATGAGTGGAATGCCTCACTGGCTCCCGGCAACTGAGCAAACTGTAAAATTGACTGTAAACAAACTAAAGTATATTGCTTCTGTTGCAATGACATACAAACATTTTTCTAATTACATATTGAATCTGTTGATAATAAAGAATTTCACTTATAATAACCTCCAGGTCTATCACAAATGATAGGACTTCTCTTTTTTATGGCTGTGTACTATATTTATTACAATGAAGCAATGGTGTGAAGTGATATGTGAATCACATTTTCTCACTCCATTCATCTGTTGACAAACACTTGCCTTTTTCATTAGTAATATATTCTGGGTTTAGGTGAATGATTAATCAAAATAAAGCACAAATAATTTAAATATCTATTTTATCCATGTATGACTGTGTGATTATATTCTGGCTAAGGAGATACAAACAGAAGTGGTTTTGCACAACTTCTAGAAAATACCTTTAAAGGGAAAGATTAAAGCCCTCTCCTCTCTTTCTACTTGTAGAAAGTATTCTAGCAGCCACACAGATCAGGAGTTGACCTATGGAATGGCCATTTATGGCAAAGTAATAAAATTAAAGGATATCAGGAGTCTGACTTCATGGAGAACTGATCACACTAGCTCTGAACTTACTACTTTTAGAATTTCAAAACTTGAGAAAAGATTTATTTTGTTAAAAAAAAAAGATTTATTTTGTTATACATGGTTATTTTGGTTTAATCTGTTACATTCAGTTAAAACTAATCTTAGCTAATATAAAACCCTTTTTAAAAAGGTTTTGAAACCTAGCTTTTAACAGAGTGCAAGTGATGGTTGAAGAATTAGTACTCTATGGACAAGTAGGACTTTCCAAAAAATTAGATGGAAAGTATAATGTAAGAATATCTATCAATATATACTCCCTTACTAATAGGTTAAACAGTTGCCCTGGTTCCTTAGTTTACAAGGTTTCTTGAGATACTGGATTTCCAGGGCTAAAATTGGAATAGTCTTGTGCAACATGGAATATTTGGTATTGTCTATTTAGTCTATCAGAGAAGGCAATGGCACCCCACTCCAGTACTCTTGCCTGGAAAATCCCATGGATGGAGGAGCCTGGTAGGCTGCAGTCCATGGGGTCGCTAAGAGTCGGACACGACTGAGAGACTTCACTTTCACTTTTCACTTACATGCATTGGAGAAGGAAATGGAAACCCACTCCAGTGTTCTTTCCTGGAGAATCCCAGGGATGGGGGAGCCTGGTGGGCTGCCATCTATGGGGTTGCACAGAGTCGGACACGACTGAAGCGACTTAGCAGCAGCAGCAGCATTTAGTCTATACAATGTACAAAAGAAGGAAATAAATGAGTAATTCATTATATTTAGAAACAACAATTAATGTAAAACATTCATTCTTAATTAAAAATGCCATTCTTCGGGTTATGGCATATTAGTTTATTTCTGACATATACTTACTAATAATAACTAGAAAAGGTAGAAAAATAAACAAACAAGCAAAAAGAACTTTGTTGAAGACCTCAGAGAATGAGGAAGAACCCAATAACTTGTAAGGCAAGAGAAGAAAAAGAAGAAAATCCTGGAGAAGTGGGCCAAATGGGGCCTCTTGCCTGTGGGAGGCATTTACAAGGAGTTCAGGAATTGACCCAACTTCTATAGACATTTGCTAGAGATAAGGAAATGAAGACCTCGCCAACTATATGTTACATGAAAAAATAATCTGGTCCCAATCTTCCATCATTTGAAAAATCATCTCTTATTGGACTCAGATATAAATGAAAAGGAAAAAAATGTAAAGTCTCTCAAAGATAATAATGTAGTTCAGTTCAGTTCAGTCGCTCAGTCTTGTCCAACTCTGCGACCCCATGACTGCAGCATGCCAGGCCTCCCTGCCCATCACCAACTCTTGGAGTACACCCAAACCCATGTCAAACATCTCATCCTCTGTCGTCCCCTTCTCCTCCTGCCCTCAATCTTTCCCAGAATCAGGGTCTTTTCAAATGAGTCAGCTCTTCACATCAGGTGGCCAGTATTGGAGTTTCAGCTTCAGCATCAGTCCTTCCAATGAATATTGAGGTCTGATTTCCTTTAGGATGGACTGATTGGATCTCCTTGCAGTCCAAGGGACTCTCTTTCTCCAGCACTACAGTTCAAAAGCATCAGTTCTTCTGTGCTCAGCTTTCTTTATAGTCCAACTCTCACATCCATACATGACCACTGGAGAAACCATAGCCTTGAATAGATGGACCTTTGTTGACAAAATAATGTCTCTGCTTTTTGATATGCTATCTGAGTTGGTCATAGCTTTCCTCCCAAGGGGTAAGCGTCTTTTAATTTCATGGCTACAATCACCATCTGCGGTGATTTTGGAGCCCAAAAAATAAAGTCAGCCACTATTTACACTGTTCCCCTTGTATTTGCCATGAAGTGATGGGACTGGATGCCATCGTCTTTGTTTCTGAATGTTGAGCTTTAAGCCAACTTTTTCACTCTCCTCTTTCACTTTCATCAAGAGGCTGTTTAGTTCTTCTTCAATTCTGCCATAAGGGGGTGTCATCTGCATATCTGAGGTTATTGATATTTCTCCTGGTAATCTTCATTCCAGCTTGTGCTTCCTCCAGTCCAGAGTTTCTCATGATGCATTCTGCATATAAGTTAAATAAGCAGGGTGACAATATACAGCCTTGATGTACTCCTTTTCCTATTTGGATCCAGTCTGTTGTTCCATGTCCAGTTCTAACTGTTGCTTCCTGACCTGCATACAGGTTTCTCAAGAGGCAGGTCAGGTGGTATGGTATTCCCACTTTTTCAGAATTTTCCATAGTTTATTATGATCCACACAGTCAAAGGCTTTGGCATAGTCAATAAAGCAGAAATAGATGTTTTTCTGGAACTCTCTTGCTTTTCTGATGATCCAGTGGATGTTGGCAATTTGATCTCTGGTTCCTCTGCCTTTTCTAAAACCAGTTTGAACATCTGGAAGTTCACTGTTCATGTATTGCTGAAGCCTGGCTTGGAGAATTATAAGCATTACTTTACTAGCGTGCAGATGAGTGCAATGGTGCGGTAGTTTGAGCATTCTTTGGCATTGTCTTTCTTTGGGATTGGAATGAAAACTGACCTTTTCCAGTCCTGTGGCCACTGCCGAGTTTTCCAAATTTGCTGGTATATTGAGTGCGGCACTTTCACAGCATCATCTTTCAGGATTTGAAATAGCTCAGCTGGAATTCCATCACCTCCACTAGCTTTGTTCGTAGTGATGCTTCCTAAGGCCCACTTGACTTCACATTCCAGGATGTCTGGCTCTAGGTGGGTGATCACACCATCATGATTATCTTGGTCATGAAGATCTTTTTTGTACAGTTCTTCTGTGTATTCTTGCCACCTCTTCTTAATATCTTCTGCCCCTGTTAGATCCCTACCATTTATGTCCTTTATTGAACCCATATTTGCATGAAATGTTCCCTTAGTATCTCTAATTTTCTTGAAGAGATCTCTAGTCTTTCCCATTCTATTGTTTTCCTCTATTTCTTTGCATTGATCGCTGAGGAAGGCTTTCTTATCTGTCCTTGCTATTCTTTGGAACTCTGCATTCAAATGGGTATATCATTCCTTTTCTCCTTTGCTTTTTGCTTCTCTTCTTTTCACAGCTATTTGTAAGGCCTCCTCAGACAGCCATTTTGCTTTTTTGCATTTCTTTTTCTTGGGGATGGTCTTGATCACTGTCTCCTGTATACAGAGACAGGGATCCATAGTTCATCAGGCACTGTGTCTATGAGATCTAGTCCCTTAAATCTATTTCTCACTTCCACTGTATAATCATAAGGGATCTGATTTAGGTCATACATGTATGGTCTAGTGGTTTTCCCCACTTTCTTCAATTTAAGTCTGAATTTGAGAATAAGGAGTTCATGATCTGAGCCACAGTCAGCTCCCAGTCTTGTTTTTATGACTGTATAGATCTTCTCCATCTTTGGCTTCAAAGAATATAATCAATCTGATTTCAGTGTTGACCATCTGGTGATGTCCATGTGTAGAGTTTTCTCTTGTGTTGTTGGAAGAGGGTGTTTG
Organism: Bubalus kerabau; assembly: GCF_029407905.1. Classification (NCBI taxonomy): domain Eukaryota; kingdom Metazoa; phylum Chordata; class Mammalia; order Artiodactyla; family Bovidae; genus Bubalus; species Bubalus kerabau. The sequence continues at coordinate 36,138,210 of NC_073630.1, read as the reverse complement.
CTATGACCAGTGCATTCTCTTGGCAGAACTCTATTAGCCTTTTCCTGCTTCATTCTGTATTCCAAGGCCAAATTTGCCTGTTACTCCAGGTGTTACTTGTGTTCCTACTTCTGCATTCCAGTCTCCTATAATGAAAAGGACATTTTTGGGGGGTGTTAGTTCTAAAAGGTCTTATAGGTCTTCATAGAACTGTTCAACTTCAGCTCTTTCAGCGTTACTGGTCAGGGCATAGACTTGGATTACCGTGATATTGAATGGTTTGCCTTGGAAACAAACAGAGATCCTTCTGTTGTTATGTCATAATGTAGACCTTTAGTTAAATAGGTATATCTTTATCAAAACACAGGAAATAATCACTACAATTGTAAAGAATCCTATGTTTGGTTTATTCAAAGATATCATTAATAGGGCAAAAATGCAAACTTGTGGCTGGGAGAAAATATTTTCAATACATAAAACTGACAAAAATACTTTTCCACCCAAAACAAAACAAAAAGTTAACCAAAAAAAAAAAAAAACAAGTGATAAAGGTCTAATCACATGAGTTGACATGTCACAAATAAAGATATATTAATGGATGTTAAACATTTAAAAAGATGTTCAGACCATTATCAAGGAAATTTAGGTAAAGGCCACAGTGAAATATAACACACCAACAAAATTTTAAAATGAAAGAAAGTATTAACACTGAGTTAGCAAGGACAGTGAGCAATTGAAGGGGAATTGGGTAAAATCACACTGAAGACATTTCTTGTATGTTACAGATTATTATACTAAGAAATGGTGATTACTCTTTTTTAATTTATTTACTTTTTAATTGAAGGATAATTGCTTTACAGAATTTTGTTGTTTTGTCAAACCTCAACATGAATCAGCCATAGGTATACATATATCCCCTCCCTTTTGAAGCTCCCTCTCCTCTCCCTCCCCATCCGACCCCTCTAGGTTGATACAGAGCCCCTGTTTGAGTTTCCTGAGCCATACTGCAAATTCCGGTTGGCTATCTATTTTACATATGGTAATAGAAGTTTCCATGTTACTCTCTCCATACATCTCACCCTCTCCTCCCCTCTCCGCATGTCCATAGGTCTATTCTCTATGTTTGTTTCTCCATTGCTGCCCTGCAAATAAAGTTTTAAAGGACATAGGACAAATATGGATAGGCATATTTGTCTGCATTATTTCCTTCAGAACAGTACTGTTTTTATTTTTTTATGTTGCTTTAAAAAATTTAATCCAGATATCTCAAAATTTTAAATATTTTAAACATTGCCATAATGTTATCAATATCTTTCCAGTATGTTAAAATTAAAATATATATATATTTTAGTCACAGATATAATTCCACATTTAGCCAATGGGAGCTTGCTTTACCTAGATAGTTAAATACTTGTTTAAATTGAAATTTGGCAATTTATAGAATGCATCAAAGTGTTATTATGATACTTGAAATCACAAAATTGTAACTATTTTTACTGGAATTTTTTGATAAAATTCCTTATACTCAAAAGGGCAACAGGTGACCTTTCCTGATTTACTATTTTTGAGAGGCTTTGTTAATTTAGTCAAAATTATGTTTGCCACTCATTAAGACAAAAAGCCAATTTGTAAATAGTCTCATGAAAAATATTTTCTTTTACTTAATCATTTATAATTAATGTCTGTCTCCAAATATACTCTGTGTAATTCTACTTGCTTATCTTGGAAATGACTACACATGCTCATAACATTTAACAAATTGCTGAAAGTCCCTTGTGATTGAAATTGTATCCACTGAAATATGCCAAATTTTTTATATTTGGGTATCTCCTAAAAAACAAAAGCTTATTGTGACCTATTGTTGCTGTCTTTGAGAAATCTGTGGGTTGTTACTAACACCTCCCATGCATTTTTAAAGGTCATGCAGATGTCTTTTGGGTTATTTGTTGTTGTTCAGTCATTCAGTTATGTCCGACTCTTTGCAACCTCATGGACTCAAGGGTTCCCTGTCCTTCACCATCTCCTGGAGCTTGCCCAAACTCATGTCCATTGAATCAGTGATCCCATCGAACCATCTCATCCTCTGTCATCCCCTTCTCCCCTGCCTTCAATCTTTCCCAGCATCAGGGTCTTTTCTCTTGAGTTGGCTCTTTGTATCAGGTGGCCAAAGTATTGAAGCTTCAGCTTCAGCATCAGTCATTCCAATAAATATTCAAGGTTAATTTCCTTTAGCATTGACTGATTTGATCTCCTTGCAGTCCAAGGGACTCTCAAGAGTCTCTTCCAACACCACAGTTCAAAAGCATCAATTCTTCAGTGCTCAGCCTTCTTTATGTTCCAACTCTCACATCCATACATGACTACTGGCAAAACCAAAGCTTTGACTGTACAGACCTTTGTTGGCAATGTCTCTGCTTTTTAATATGGTGTCTAGGTTTGTCATAGCTTTTCTTCCAAGAAGCAAGCGTCTTTAAATTTCAAATAATTGGGGGCATTACTTGGTAATAAAGAAAACTGAAGAAACAATTCAAAATAGAGTTTTTACAATCCCATCTCCTTTCTGAAAATAGAAAAAATATTTCACTGTTTTCCAAGAAAACACAAGTGTGATTAAAATAGGGATATTTTTACCAACACCTGGCCATCTATATTGGTCCTAAGCTCCACAATTCTTCAAATCTTTTAATTAAAATAATGGTATTTTTGTGCATCTATCCTTATCTGGTCCTTTCAAGCTAGTTGTATAACATACATTTTAATTATTCCACAAATGTTTTCATTTAATATGTTTGTTATTTGTGGGTCTTTATTTGGTTGCTTGTCAGGTATCTGAACTAAAACACCTTACAGAAAAAATAAATAAATAAATAAAACACCTTAGAAAGTTCAGCCTTTTGTATGGAGTTTTTCATCTTTCATAGTTGTTGTGTAGTATTCTGTTGAATGTGCCTGCTGCAATTTTTGGGTCAGTTCTAATGAGGTGGATGAACCTAGAGCCTATTATACAAAACGAAGTAAGTCAGAAAGAGAAAGATAAATACTGTGTACCCACTGCAATTTTTAATCCATTCTCCTAGTGGTAGAATTGGAGGAGGCTCACCGTGTTGGGGGATGCCGATTAGAGGAGGAAGTGCTGCCTTGGTGGCTTTGTTATCTATGAATGGATATCATGCTATTGTCAGAGTGGGAAAAAAATGGGTGACAGAACTGGAATAATAATAATTTGAAAAAAAAAAACACAAAACAAAACAAAGCAACAAAACTCAAAGGGAATTACAAGTTGAGTAATTTCTGGCATCAGTGTTTTCAGAACCCCATATTGGAAAATCCTATAATGGAGCTAGCTAACAAGGGAGCTTTATTATTTGTAAACCATAGCCCCAGCATCCTCAAGTACAACATAGTAGAGTGGGTTTCAAGTTGAGACAGGAGTATTTAATATCCAGTAAGGATGTCAGTGGCCTGCTTCTCATCATTGTTGGGAAGAGATAATATTTGGGGTTATGGGTTTGAACAAGCTTGCTTCCCCATATCTCAGGGTGAATGTAAGCTACTTCAGTGTCTCTCCTAATATCTTGTCAGTACAACCTCTCTGGAGAACAGAATGCCATTTTTCTACCTCCTTTTATTCTTCCTTTATGAATAGGTTAGGAAAAACTGTATCAAATTGTGCTTCTTTATTTTCTTGAACCCCAAAACTTATATTACAACACTTCCCAGTAAGTCAGAGGACCTTGTTTGGAAGTCAGGCTTGTTTTTCGTGATGAAGACAAATGTCATCTCTGCCTTAGGTTCAGTGTTAAAAAAGGAAGAATGGTTAGACTGATGTTCTATTTAAATTGCTGAGTTTCTTGTGCCTTGTTTAACCAATGACTTCTGGATTAGAAATATTGGGAGTATACTTTGGAAGAAATTTTATCTTTGATCTTTTGTACTAGGACTTCAGACATACAAATATCCAATCCCTTGTCTCTTATTTATTGAAATATGCAGTTCACTTGAAATCATCCATTCTTATCTTTTCAATATGTTTATGCATGCACACATACACATATTAAAATATTAATGGGCTTTAGTAGACAGGGGAAGTAGACATTTTGATTCAGATCAGCATCTTGATACATTTACTCTTTTCCCTAACTTGAAGCCATAAATTGTAGCTACAAAGTATTTTCCACATCAACAGTATGTGAATAGATTTTAACAATAAGAGCCCAAGGATAGGAGAACACAATGCTATTTGAATTATGGTATATTTTAGATTATGTTGGGTAAGCAAGGTTCTTGATAGGAGTAAAAGCTTAAATTGAGAGGTTATAAATTAAACAAAAGCAAACATCTTAGAAGAAAATAAACATGTTTTCAGGTATATTTATAACTGCCTAGAGCTTCTAATGCTTTGGGCTGATTTTTAGGCAATAAATTCACAAAACTACAAATCATAAAGGAGATTATTTTATATTGTATACATGGTGACAGATACAGAAAAAGAACCAAAAAAGATTAATTATTTTCTTCATTGAAAGAAAGCCTTGATAATTTAGGCTTAGGATAATATTAAACCAGTTCAGTTCAGTTGCTCAGTTGTGTCTGACCCCATGGACTGCAGCATGCCAGGCTTCCCTGTCCATCGCCAACACCCAGAGCTTACTTAAACTCACATCTATCGAGTCAATGATGCCATCCAACCATCTCACCCTCTGTCATCCCCTTCTCTTCCCACCTTCAATCTTTTCTAGCATCAGTGCCTTTACCAGGAAGTCAGTTCTTCACGCCAGGTGGCCAAAGTATTGGAGTTTCACCTTCAGCACTTGTCCTTCCAACGAATATTCAGGACTGATCTCCTTTAGGATGGACTGGTTGGATTTCCTTGCAGTCCAAGGGACTCTCAAGAGTCTTCTCCAACACCACAGTTCAAAAGCATCAATTCTTCAGCGCTCAGCTTTTTTTTATTCCAACTCTCACATCCATACATGACTACTGGAAAAACCATACCTTTGACTAGATGTACCTTTGTTGGCAAAGCAGTGTCTCTGCCTTTTAACATGCTGTGTAGGTTGTCATAGCTTTCCTTCCAAGGATCAAATGTCTTTTAATTTCATGGCTACAATCACCATCTGCAGTGATTTTGGAACCTCAAAAAATAAAGTTTGTCACTGTTTCCATTGTTTACCCATCTATTTGCAATGAACTGTTGGGACCAGATGCCATGGTCTTAGTTTTCTGAATGTTGAGTTCTAAGCCAACATTTTCACTCTCCTCTTACACTTTCATCAAGAGACTCTTTAGTTCTTCTTTGCTTTCTTCCATGAGGGTGGTGTCATCTGTATATCTGAGGTTATTAATATTTCTCCTGGCAATCTTGATTCCAGCTTGTGCTTCATCCAGCCTGGCATTTCACATGATGTATTCTGCATAAAGTTAAATAAACAGGGTGACAATACACAGCCTTGAGGTACTCCTTTTCCGATTTGGAACCAGTCTGTTGTCTCTTGTCTAGTATGAACTGTTGCTTCTTGACCTGCAACATTAATCCAGTTGTTCCCAATTATTTTGAATCAGAATAACCTGAGGGCCTGTTTACACACACACTTTGGGGCACCTATCCCTGGTTTCCCATTCCATTCTGAGCTCTGTGGTGTCACTGAAATTGCATTTCTGAAAAATTCCCTGATAATACTGATGCCACTATCTGAGGACTCCATGTGGAAGACGACTGCTGTAAAATAATCTTGCAGAATATAACATATATATATATATCATGCAGAAAGATAAACTTTACTCAATAATAAAATACATAATTAAAACTATATACAAAAAGACTTTGTATACTTTGGAAAATGTTAGATATCATCTAATTAGTTTAATATTACCTCATCTAAGTATATACCTATGTGCCTATCCTCTAACTCTTTGAATCTATCATCTCAGCATCATTCCCCTGACCTTTTAAAATTTCAGCCTGTAGAAAGCCTCTGAGGGAGATGCAAGGATCAGTGAGTAGACTGAAAAAATGAAAATAACACAATTTAAATATATACAATATACCAAATAAAAAAGTAAAAGGTAATTATTTTATTTATGTACAATCATTTTTTCCTTTTTTTTTTTCTGTGCTTGAAATCATTATATATAAGATCTATGCATATGCTACTTCTGCAAGTCTGTAAAGGAGGAAAGATTCAGGAAGTACATGCAGAATGCAAATATGCATGGTTACAGAATGCAACCATGAAAAGAGTGAAAATTAATTCAAAGCAGTCTGCCTTTAATTGTTTTATAAATAGAAGTAGAAGGTTGTTTTTAATTTTAAAATCATTTTAGATATTATGTTTTATGTTAAAAATATCCATCATCACTTATGAATGCTGAGAGAGAAAAACTTTAATACCTATTGTGGAACAAATCAGGTCAATTCATAACTATGCTCAAGGGCTGATTTTTGTTTATACTAGTTGGGGTCTGGGTAGTTGATTATCAAATGACCAGAGAAGGGACAAACCCTAAGGTTCTGAAAGCAAAGCTTTTTGTTATGAGGAAGAAGGACAAAACAAAAGCTGAGGGAAGAGAAACTGGAAAATAAATGATAACTTGTGACCAGGTGGCATTAGGCAGGAAACAGTATTATCTAGTAATAAGTATCACTTGAGAAATTAACAGACTCATCCATTCTTCTTCCAAAGAAGGAATCGGAAGAAATTAATAGAGATTGTCATTCCTTTTAATGAAGAATGTCACCACTACCACTTGTAAAGCTCTTTTGTGCCCCTGTCGACTTAGTATTCAGTGGTAGAAATACTGGGAAATGTCAGAGAGAGACTCATTAATATAGCCCATAGAACCAGGGCATAGCAACCCCTATCCATGCTTCTCATCAACACAAAACCTGACCTCTAACTAGAAGTGAAACAAGGTGATAGTAATTAGTTTTTAATTGAGATCATATTAAAAACAACAAATGAAACTTTGTTAAGGGAAAAGGAGAAACAAAAGTGCTAAAGAATAAGGGGTCTTCTTGTGGAAGAGGTTCAGTTTTCCCAAAGGAGAGCAGTAAGAATAATAGTTTAAGAGCTAAAGGAAATGTTACTGGTGAGGCAGGAAAGTGCGGTCAGGAACAGAAGGAGGAAATGCCCACCAGAGACTTCTTCAGTGTGAAAATCTAGGCATTTAAAAATTTATTAGTTCCTGTTTAGCTGTAAGTGAAATTTCAGGATACCTTGTATTAAATGGTCCTTTCTGTTTGAGAATTAGTTTCTTTTCTTTAAAAAAGAGTCTTGCACATTTAATCCTGTGGAGGCCAAGGCGAGGAAGCTAGACAAGTGAAGGGGAAGCAATATAAAGCAATATAATAATATAAATATATAATATAATATAAATATAGACTATAAATTCTCCCAGCTCCAGGGACCCAGGAAGGAGGTCTGTGCCGCTGTTACCATCACAGATCATGATTACTAAAAGCAAGAAGATTGAGAAAGAGCTACTGTGATCTGTAGTCTTAAGGGAATGCTCTCTGAGGAAAAACATTCATGGAAAAGAGTGAAAGAAAGTCTTCTGATTGTCCCAAAAATGTATTCAGAGGTTCCCCTGGGGAGAGCCTCAGGAAACTCTTGGGAGAAGCAAATGGAGCTTTGCAAGACGCACATGTGAGTGTGCATGTGTCTGCATTCCTTCCTGGACCTGTGACACACCTTTTCAGGGATCTTAGCCTAACTGGGAAAATATGGAAAAAGAAGTTAGGGCACTGTGATACAAAAAAAAAAAAAAATTAACTTTATTAGAATAAAAAAAAATGGGCAATATTCTGCTTCTATTGTTGAAAGCATTGCTAAATTTGCAAAAAAACAAAACTAGCTAAAAATCCAAGACCTGAATCATGAGCAATAAGCAGACATAAAACTAGAATTATAGTTTTATAGGATAGAAAACCGAGTCTAGGGCCAGAGGCAATGTGTAGGACCCAGTCCTCAGATGCTTACATTAACTAGCACACATGTAGCATAATAAAATGCTCCCCACCCATGCACATTCACTTCCAGTAAAAAATAAACCTAAAATGCTTTTAGAATAACTTTAGTTTCTTAGCATTGCCACCAACTGGGTACAATCAAATATGTAGTACCACTGTAAAAAAAAAAAAAAAATATATATATATATATATATATATATACACCATTTAAGAATATGTTTTATACATGAGTTTCAGCAAAACTATAGATATAGATCTTTAAAGAGTTTATATTTTGGAATTATATAAAGAATGAAGGAAAGCTAAATCCAATCACTTAAATATAGAATTAAAATAAGCAAGCAAAAGGAGAATTGTCAATTGGAAGACAGATGTGAAAAAATAAAGCAGAATAGAGGGCAGAAAGGCAGTGTGATGGAAAATGACGAGAGCCTAGCAGTTTGGAGGATAAGCAGGGAGATGGGACCTTGAATTTGAAGGAGCACATGGTGAGCTTAAAAGTCATCACTGATGTTCAGCTTTTATACATGAGGGCTCACAAAGGTTCATGATATTAGTATTATCACACAATATTCAATCAGTAACAGCACCATATTCCCTCTCTCTCTCTCTTGTTTGCTCTCTAATAATTATAACAAAGCAAGACAGCAAAGAAATGCTTTTTGAAGGAATCTTAAGATTTTCATTGTTAAATGTATTCTTAGAATATATGTATAAGACAAAGGAGGCGAAATGACTATACAATATTAAAAGTAAGCCCAAAATTTAATGCTGCAGAGGGTGGCTTAAGTTTCTTGATTTTTTTTTTTAAATTTTATTTTATTTTTGAATTTTACATAATTGTATTAGTTTTGCCAAATATCAAAATGAGTCCGCCACAGGTATACATGTGTTACGCATCCTGAACCCTCCTCCCTCCTCCCTCCCCATTCCATCCCTCTGGGTCGTCCCAGTGCACCGGCCCCAAGCATCCAGTATCGTGCATCGAACCTGGACTGGCGACTCGTTTCATACATGATATTTTACATGTTTCAATGCCATTCTCCCAATTCTTCCCACCCTCTCCCTCTCCCACAGAGTCCATAAGACTGTTCTATACATCAGTGTCTCTTTTGCTGTCTCGTACACAGGGTTATTGTTACCATCTTTCTAAATTCCATATATATGCGTTAGTATACTGTATTTGTGTTTTTCTTTCTGGCTTACTTCACTCTGTATAATAGGCTCCAGGTTCATCCACCTCATTAGAACTGATTCAAATGTATTCTTTTTAATGGCTGAGTAATACTCCATTGTGTATATGTACAACTGCTTTCTTATCCATTCATCTGCTGATGGACATCTAGGTTGCTTCCATGTCCTGGCTATTATAAACAGTGCTGCGATGAACACTGGGGTACACGTGTCTCTTTCCCTTCTGGTTTCCTCAGTGTGTATGCCCAGCAGTGGGATTGCTGGATCATAAGGCAGTTCTATTTCCAGTTTTTTAAGGAATCTCCACATTGTTCTCCATAGTGGCTGTACTAGTTTGCATTCCCACCAACAATGTAAGAGGGTTCCCTTTTCTCCACACCCTCTCCAGCATGTATTACTTGTAGACTTTTGGATCGCAGCCATTCTGACTGGTGTGAAATGGTACCTCATTGTGGTTTTGATTTGCATTTCTCTGATAATGAGTGATGTTGAGCATCTTTTCATGTGTTTGTTAGCCATCTGTATGTCTTCTTTGGAGAAATGTCTATTTAGTTCTTAGGCCCATTTTTTGATTGGGCCATTTATTTTTCTGGAGTTGAGCTGTAGGAGTTGCTTGTATATTCTCGAGATTAGTTGTCAGTTGCTTCATTTGCTATTATCTTCTCCCAGTCTGAAGGCTGTCTTTTCACCTTGCTAATAGTTTCCTTTGATGTGCAGAAGCTTTTAAGGTTAATTAGGTCCCATTTGTTTATTTTTGCTTTTATTTCCAATATTCTGGGAGGTGGGTCATAGAGGATCCTGCTGTGATGTATGTCAGAGAGTGTTTTGCCTATGTTCTCCTCTAGGAGTTTTATAGTTTCTGGTCTTATGTTTAGATCTTTAATCCATTTTGAGTTTATTTTTGTGTATGGTGTTAGAAAGTGTTCTAGTTTCATTCTTTTACAAGTGGTTGACCAGATTTCCCAGCACCACTTGTTAAAGAGATTGTCTTTAATCCATTGTATATTCTTGCCTCCTTTGTCAAAGATAAGGTGTCCATATGTGCGTGGATTTATCTCTGGGCTTTCTATTTTGTTCCATTGATCTATATTTCTGTCTTTGTGCCAGTACCATACTGTCTTGATAACTGTGGCTTTATAGTACAGCCTGAAGTCAGGTAGGTTGATTCCTCCACTTCCATTCTTTTCTCAAGATTGCTTTGGCTATTCGAAGTTTTTTGTATTTCCATACAAATTGTGAAATTATTTGTTCTAGCTCTGTGAAGAATACTGTTGGTAGCTTGATAGGGATTGCATTGAATCTATAGATTGCTTTGGGTAGTATACCCATTTTCACTATATTGATTCTTCCAATCCATGAACATGGTATATTTCTCCATCTGTTAGTGTCCTCTTTGATTTCTTTCACCAGTGTTTTATAGTTTTCTATATATAGGTCTTTAGTTTCTTTAGGTAGATATATTCCTAAGTATTTTATTCTTTTCATTGCAATGGTGAATGGAATTGTTTCCTTAATTTCTCTTTCTGTTTTCTCATTATTAGTGTATAGGAATGCAAGGGATTTCTGGGTGTTGATTTTATATCCTGCAACTTTACTATAGTCATTGATTAGTTCTAGTAATTTTCTGGTGGAGTCTTTAGGGTTTTCTATGTAGAGGATCATGTCATCTGCAAATAGTGAGAGCTTTACTTCTTCTTTTCCAATTTGGATTCCTTTTATTTCTTTTTCTGCTCTGGTTGCTATGGCCAAAACTTCCAAAACTATGTTGAATAGTAATGGTGAAAGTGGGCACCCTTGTCTTGTTCCTGACTTTAGAGGAAATGCTTTCAATTTTTCACCATTGAGGATAATGTTTGCTGTGGGTTTGTCATTTATAGCTTTTATTATGTTGAGGTATGTTCCTTCTATTCCTGCTTTCTGGAGAGTTTTTTTTTATCATAAATGGATGTTGAATTTTGTCAAAGGCTTTCTCTGCATCTATTGAGATAATCATATGGTTTTTATTTTTCAATTTGTTAATGTGGTGTATTACATTGATTGATTTGCGGATATTGAAGAATCCTTGCATCCCTGGGATAAAGCCCACTTGGTCATGGTGTATGATCTTTTTAATGTGTTGTTGGATTCTGATTGCTAGAATTTTGTTAAGGATTTTTGCATCTATGTCCATCAGTGATATTGGCCTGTAGTTTTCTTTTTTTGTGGGATCTTTGTCAGGTGTTGGTATTAGGGTGATGGTGGCCTCATAGAATGAGTTTGGAAATTTACCATCCTCTGCAATTTTCTGGAAGAGTTTGAGCAGGATAGGTGTTAGCTCTTCTCTAAATTTTTGGTAGAATTCAGCTGTGAAGCCGTCTGGACCTGGGCTTTTGTTTGCTGGAAGATTTTTGATTACAGTTTCAATTTCTGTGCTTGTGATGGGTCTGTTAAGATTTTCTATTTCTTCCTGATCGAGTTTTGGTAAGTTGTACTTTTCTAAGAATTTGTCCATTTCTTCCACGTTGTCCATTTTATTGGCATGTAATTGTTGGTAGTACTCTCTTATGATCCTTTGTATTTCTGTGTTGTCTGTTGTTATCTCTCCATTTTCATTTCTAATTTTATTGATTTGATTTTTCTCCCTTTGTTTCTTGATGAGTCTGGCTAATGGTTTGTCAATTTTATTTATCCTTTCAAAAAACCAGCTTTTGGTTTTGTTGATTTTTGCTATGATCTCTTTTGTTTCTTTTGCATTTATTTCTGCTCTAAGTTTTAAGATTTCTTTCCTTCTACTAACCCTGGGGTTCTTCATTTCTTCCTTTTCTAGTTGCTTTAGGTGTAGAGTTAGGTTATTTAGTTGACTTTTTTCTTGTTTCTTGAGGTGTGCCTGTATTGCTATGAACTTTCCCCTTAGGACTGCTTTTACCGTGTCCCACAGGTTTTGGGTTGTTGAGTTTTCATTTTCATTCGTTTCTATGCAAGTTTTGATTTCTTTTTTGATTTCTTCTGTGATTTGTTGGTTATTCAGCAGCGTGTTGTTCAGCCTCCATATGTTGGAATGTTTAATAGTTTTTCTCCTGTAATTGAGATCTAATCTTACTGCATTGTGGTCAGAGAAGATGCTTGGAATGATTCTTGAGAATTTACTGAATACCAGCAGTAGCCAGTGTTCTAATTACTAGGTAGACAAAAGTAAAAGAGACAAGTTCCTAGAAGATTACCTTCTAGGTTAAAAAAAGAGAAATTTTAAATGATGACTAAATGCATAATAAGCTATAAGAGAGTGTGTTATGGAGAATAAATAATTAGAAAATGAATTGGGTATGAGGAGGATATAGTCTGTTCAGGCTGCCATAACATAATACCAAATACTGAGAGCTTAAATAATAGAAATCTATTTCCCGTAGTTAAGAATTAGGTTGAAAGACCACTATGAAGGGGTCACCAAAGTAGCTTTTACTCTGAGGCCTTTTCTCGTTGCTTATAGGCAGTCATCACCGCTGTGTGCTCATGCAGCATCTTTTTTGAGTAGATGCTAAGGGCTGGTGTGGGGGATCCTCTCTGGTGTCTCTCCCTACGAACTCACCTATTTCACCATAGAAGTCCCACCGTCATGACCGCATCTAAACCTAATTATCTCACAAAGACCTTATCTTCAAGTATTATCACATTGCAGGGAGGGGTTTAGCATCTCAACATACAAGTTCAGAGAAGATACAAATATTCCATCCATAATAGAGAGGGACATCAACAATGTTACTTTAGGAAAAATGAGTTCTCTGGCTCTTTCAGAATTCAATCAGATGTAAAATAACATATTATAGATATTATTTCTCAACTAAATTCCATCATAGGAAAAAATTTTATTTTAACATATTAAGAATAAATATTTCCACATTTATTTATCTATTATATTCAGAATCCTTAGTAGGCCTGATGACAGTATCTTCCATAAATTGATGTTTTTGGTTCAGTCGCTAAGTTTTATCCAACTCTTTGTGACCCAATGGAGTGCAGCATGCCAGGCCTCCCTCTGCTTCACTATCTCCCGGAGTTTGCTCAAACTCATGTCCATTGAGTCGGTGATGCCATCCAACCATCTCATCTTCTAATGCCCTCTTCTCCTCCTGCCCTCAATCTCTCCTAGCATCAGGGTCTGTTCCAATAAGTTGGCTCTTCACATCTGGTGGCCAAATTATCAGAGCTTCAGCTTCAGCATCAGTCCTTTCAATAAATATTCAGGATTAATGTCCTTTAGGATTGACTGGTTTGCTTTCCTTGATCCAGGGATTCTCAAGACTCTTTCCCAGCACCACAGTTCAAAAGCATCAATATTTCAGTGCTTAGCCTTCTTTATGGCCCAACGCTCACATCTGTACATGACTACTGGAAAAACCATTGCTTTGACTATATGGACCTTAGTCAGCAAAGTGACATCTCTGCTTTTTAATAAACTGTCTAGGTTGGTCATGAGTAAGTGAAGAGTGAAGTCACTCAGTCCTGTCCGACTCTTTGCAACCCCATGGACTGCAGCCGACCAGGATTCTCTGTCCATGGGATTTTCCAGGCATGAGTACTGGAGTGGGTTGCCATTTCCTTCTCTAAGGTTGGTCATAGATTTTCTCAAAAGGAGCAAGAATCTTTTAATTTCATGGCTGTAATCATCATCTGCAGGGATTTTGGAGCCCAGGAAAATACAATCCGCTACTGTTTCCTTTGTTTCCTCATTTATTTGCCGTGAGTGATAGAACTGGATGCCATGATCTTTGTTTTTTGACTGTTGAGTTTTAAGCCAGTTTTCTCACTCTCCTCTTCCACTTTCATCAAGTGGCTCTTTACTTTCTGCCATAAAATTTGTATCATCTGTATATCTGAGGTTGAGGTTGCATGTTCCATAAATGCTTCATCATTAAAATATATGTATAAATATATAGATATACAATGTATTGATATGTGTAAATATATACACTCTTTCATTTTTCTTTATGCTTTCATTTTAAAGTGAGGAAGAAGAGTTCAGTTAAACTTAATATGAATGTATATCTTTTACTTCATCATGCTTGTACTTCCTATGAAGCTGTCGTGACATCTAAGATCTGTGTGTATGTAACACTAAGAATTACACAGAAATCAGTGATAAAATACTAAAATCAAATTGCAATGGATGTTGCCTATTTAAACAGTTTGGTAATATTTATCATAAATGCTATTTATAGCATAGGCATTTTTTTTTCAGTTAATGACTCTGAAATGAGAGCAATATTTGGCTAAGATGATGTCACTTGCATGGTTGTATTAGATTTTGGATTTCTTTTAACTTCAAATTTCAGATATGATGTTCAAGTACCTTGTAGTCCAGGAAGTAGCAAGGAAGGGCCAAATAGTTTCCTATTGCAGAATGTGGCTCAGTCCTCTAAAAAAATAGAAAGCACATTCCCATAATCTTAGATCAGGAAAATAAGACAAAGAACAAGACACTGAAAAGGCAGATGAAAGTAACTTGTCAGCATATTGGAAGCCAAGAATGGATTCATTTTCACCTGCCTGAATATCACCAGCAGGATTAATTCTAATTTTTCTCTCTGGCAAAAAGATTTCTCTTTAGTTTAGAGAATCCTATGTTTATAATGGAAAAAGAGCAGGGAAGAGGGGACAATTCTTTCAGGAAAGGTTTTCACAATTTTTAAATTTTATGTGCTGTTGAAACGTGGTTAATCCCTAAGAGAGCACTTATTTTTGTGGCATTGTAAAAAAATCAATTAGATAAGTACATTATTATAATAATAGACCTCACTAGAACTCACTGGGCAATTGGTATGTGCCAGACACACATATTTTAAATACATCTGCATTTAATTTTCATAAAATTCAATGTGTAAATATTATTATTCTCATTTTGAAGGTTATGAACCTAACAAGTCAAGATTTAAGAGTGTTAATTATAATGACCAGGATTACAAAGCTAATAGTACAATTGAAATTGAAATACTTTTTTTTGAAAAATAGACGTTACTTGGGGACATTGTAAATTTATAGAAAAATGAGCAGAAAGTTCCCTCCTAGTTTCTCCTATTAACTTTTTGCATGAGGATGACATATTTGTAATAATTGGTGAGATAATGCTACTATATTATTAATTGATAAATTAGGTATCCCTGGTGTCAGACTGTAAACAATCTACGTGTGGTGCAGGAGATGTGGGTTCAATCCATGGGTTGGGAAGATCCCCTGGAGAAGGAAATAGAAACCCACTCCTGGGTATTCTTGCCTGGAAAATCCCATGGACAGAGGAACCTGGTGGACTACGGTCCATAGGATATCAAAGAGTCCAACTCAATTAGAGACTAACACTGTCACTTTCATTGTTAACTAAAATCCATATTTACAAATAGCTGAGAAAAGAGAATTGAAAAGCAAAGGAGAAAAGAAAGATATATCCATTTGAATGTAGAGTTCCAAAGAATAACAAGGAAAGATAAGAAAGCCTTCCTAAGTGATCAATGCAAAGAAATAGAGGAAAATAATAGAATGGAAAAGACTAGAGATCTCTTCAAGAAAATTAGAGATACCAAGGGAACATTTCATACAAAGATGGGTATAATAAAGGAAAAAAATGGTATGGAACTGGCAGAAGCAGAAGATATTAAGAAGAGGTGGCAAGAATACACAGAACTACACAAAAGATCTTAATGACTCAGATAACGATTATGATGTGATTGCTCACCTAGAGCCAGACATCCTGGAGTGTGAAGTCAGCTGGACCTTAGAAAGCACCAATACGAACAAAGCTAGAGGAGGTGATGGAATTCCAGCTGAGCTATTTCAAATCCCAAAAGATGATGCTGTGAAAGTGCTACACTCAATATACCAGCAAATTTGGAATACTCAGCAGTGGCCACAAGACTGGAAAAGGTCCGTTTTCATTTCAATCCCAAAGAAAGGCAATGTCAAAGAATATTCAAACTACTGCACAATTGCACTCATTTCACATGCTAGCAAAATAACGCTCAAAATTGTCTAAACTAGGATTCAGTGTTGCATATGGTAAAAAATCCACCTGCAGTGTGGGAGACCTGGGTTTGATCCCTTGGTTGGGAAGACCCCTTGAGGAGAGCATGGCAACCCACTCCATGCTCTGGAGAATCCTATGGACAGAGGAGCCTGGCGGGCTAGAGTCCATGGGGTCGCAGAGAGTTGGATATGACTGAATGACTAAGCATAGAACAGGCTTCAACAGTACACGAACTGAAACTTCCAGAAGAAAAGGCAGAGGAACCAGAGATCAAATTTCCAACATCCATTGGATCATAGAAAAAGCAAGGGAATTCCCAAAAAACATCTACTTCTGCTTCACTGACTGTGCTAAATCCATTGACTGTGTGGATCACAACAAACTGTGGAAAGTTCTTATAAAGAGATGGAAATATCAGACCATTACCTGCCTGCCGAGAAACCTGTATGCAGGTCAAGAACCAACAGTTAGAACTGGACATGGAACAATGGACTGGTTCCAAATCAGGAGTGTGTCAAGGCTGTATGTTGTCACCCTGCTTATTTAACTTCTATGCAGAGTACATCATGAGAAATGCTGGACTGGATGAAGCACAAGTGGGAACCAAGATTGCAGGAAGAAATATCAATAACCTCAGGTACACAGATGACACCACCCAGATATGCAGAAAATGAAGAGGAACTAAAGAGTCTCTGGATGAAATTGAAAGAGGAGAGTGAAAAATCTGGCTTAAAAGTCAACATTCAGTAAGGGAAGATCATGGCATCCAGTCCCATCACTTCATGGCAAATAGATGGAGAAAAAGTTAAAACTGCCAAACTATCTTCCAAAGTGGCTATTCCATTTTGCACACCTACCACCAATGAATAGGAGTTTCTATTGCTGCATATTCTCACCAACATTTGATGTTTTCAGTGTTTTAGATTTACACCCTTCTATGACAGGGAGGCCTGGCGTGCTGCGATTCATGGGGTTGCAAAGAGTCGGACTGACTGAGCGACTGAACTGAACTGAAAAATTATATATCTCATTGTCTTAATTTGCCACTCCTTAATGACATATGACCTGGAAGAGTATTCTTCCATGGAGAATCCCATGGACAGAGCAGCCTGGAGGGCTACAGTTCATGGGGTTGCAAAGAGTCAGACACAACTGAAGTGTACACACACACAATGGTATATGATATTGATTTTTTCACATGCTTGTTTGCCATCTGTATGTGTATATATATGTGTGTGTGTGTGTGTGTGTGTGTGTGTGTAAACTCCCTATTCAGATATTTTGCCTGTTTCTTTACTGGATGTTTGTTTCTTATTGTTCAATTTTAAGAGTTTTCTGTATAATTTAGATACTAGTGCTTTATCAGACATATACTTTGGAAATATTTTTTCTCAGATTTTGACTTCCCTATTCTTAACTGTCTTCTGCACAGTAGAGGTTTTAAATTTTGATATATATTCAAGTTATCAATTATTTTCTTTCACAGTTATGTTTTTGGCTTATCTAAAATGTCATCACCCAACACTTGGTCACATAGATTTCCCTAATATAATTTTGCTAATGAATCTATAAGTTAAATACATAAATAACTTATTTCTATCCATCTAGAATTATTTTAAATTTAGTTTTTATGTGTCATTTTGTTTTGAAGTTTGTATTATATATTTTAGGCTGAATTGAGAAATTTAAGTGTGTATAAAATATGCTATAGATGATGTGAAAATATTTCCACTAAAATTTTAGAAATGTTCCTCCCAAAATATTAGAATGTGGTTTATATTAAAGGACTGAGCAAACACATTAACAATAGAGAGGATTCCTGCCGGGAGCCAGCGTGAGGAACAGGTGGCAAAGGTCATGAGGAAGGAAGCTCGACATACCCAAAGGTGGGATCGAGCCTCAGGAGTCCCCCTGGAAATTCTCGAGCATCTACCCCCAAAACCAGAGTCTGCCTACTTTCTGCTTTGTGCTCTCACCTACACCTCTGACTTTACAGGGGGCTGTCCCCCACCACGTCTCTCTGAAAAAGAGTTAACTTACAGCTCCAGTTAATAAAGTTCCTGGGTGTGACAAGAGTGTTTTAGTTCACAACTGTGAAAGGCATGAGATGTTCTAAACTGTCTGAATACAGATTCCTTTGAGCAGTTAAAAGATTGATTAGAAATTGTATTGGTGAAGGGTTTTTCACTTGTTGGGCCAATGTTTGCTGCTAAGTTTCCATATCCCTTACCTGCTGTGTCCCTGGCAGTGTATTGATTAATATAATTGGTATAAGTAGTAGCTTTAATGTTTGTAACCTTGGACCCTTGAGTTAATTCTTTTTCTTGTTACAGCCCACCACACCTTTGCCCTATAGGAATGCAACTTTATCTAATGCTTTTGAAGGGTGGCGCCTGACTTTAGAATAATCACCTTTAGAGAAAAATAAGTTTTCTGAAGAAAGGGTCATAAAATGTTAACAGGCCTCCAGGCCAGAAGATGATGCAAATCACCTAAACTTTTGCATATGATAAGTTTGCAGGAAGAAAGCCTGGCTTACTGCATGACTCTACCCCTTCCCCCATTATCCTCTATGCATAACTTAAGGTATAAAAACTACTTTGGAAAATAAAGTGCGGGCCTTGTTCACCGAAACTTGGTCTCCCCATGTCGTTCTTTCTCTCGCCTTCTGGCTGAATTACTCAGCCTCTTTTCTCCACTGAATTTCCTCACTGAGCTATCCTTATTTAACCACTCTTTATATCCTTAATTAACGTTTAATTAAGCAATTGTTTCCTGACTCTCACCAACACCGTCCCCACTTCGAATTCCCTGGATCTACCGGGGCTGGACCCCGGCAGATTCCAAACAATATCTTAAGATATTATGGTTTTCTTTCTCTAAAGCTGTGTTTACCATTCGATATGAATTGATATTTTTCTGCTGTATTTATATCTGGAGTATGTATTAGATGAATGTCACTTTCCCAAACTTTCCTGGCTTGTAGTAGCCTAAGCTATCTGTAAGTGCATTTCTGACAAACACTTGGAGAGTTGATCCCAGCAAATACATTGAAGTTTTTGGATATTCTCTTCCTATAGTACAAAGAAAAAAACAATTAAAACATCAGCTCCTATTATATCTTATATATATGGCATAGATATATGCATTACTTTCCCTAAAAGATAAGTGACTAAATTCCTGTGAAAACTGTTTTCAAAGAACCTGAAAAAGAGGTGATTACTGATAGAGGTGATTACTAAGGAGAAACTGACTTTTCCTCATAATGAATATGTATTATTCAATTACCAAACTGTTCTGAACAAAACAAAGAATAACTTTGAGATAATTACATACTTGTGGTTTTATAATACTGTTTGAAATGTCATCTAGGTTCTCAAATCATTTTCTCTGTAAAAAGAAACAGACTTATCTAGTGTCCAAGTCCAAAGCACTCTTCAAATATTACATGCTATACCATTTAGAATTTATGTAACATTAAGGGATATTACTGAGCTGGAAAATAGAGAGATGCTCTTTTTTTCCAATTTGTTCTTCACTCATTTTCCAGTCTAAACTGCTCAGAAAGTGAAAGCCAGTAAAAATGCTGTAGGCTGTTCATAGTTTCCATTGGGAAGAACTCATAGAAATACTTGAAAAAAATTATAAATTCTGAGGCAAGGGCATCTTGGCGTTAGAAGTAAAATATTTTTAGAGCTGCTTTTGCAAAATAACTGTAAATATGCTCTCTCCAGATTGAAAACATGTCAGATGTGTTGTATAAATGGATTGAAAAAAACCAATATTATGCAAATTTTTCTAAATTAAGTTCATGGTTCAGTGATCTAAACACCCCACCAAAAAATTAAATGGCATTCTGAGGAATTCTGAATCTAATTAAATATCAGCAGATAACTGCTGGATAAGGCCTTGGACAAGTCAAATAATCTTTCTAGGATGTACATTTCTTTACAGCTCAATTTCTTTTCAGCTACAGCCGTGCTGTGATTTAATGAAACAGAATTTAATGAACAATTCTAGGGAGTGGTAAAGTGTGCTTCTCAAGCAAAGCATCCTTTGTTTGAATAGGGGGACTCTTTGCTCCTTCTGCATCTCCCCAGAAGTACAGCCTCCACTGCAGATGATTAGGAGTTCACCTCACCAGGTCCAGAACATTCTCCACTCTGGGTATCAGGACTCTGCTTTACTTGGTACTGAGCTACTTAGGCACTGCAAAAGTTATTTTTTCTGAAAGAAACCATTTCATTATACAAAGCTGAGTTAAATAGTATCTCATTCATAGAATTAAAACATCCAGGAAAATCAATTTATACTCATAAGAAAACTTGGATTAAACAAAAATCAACATTTTAAAAAATCATATATTTTAACACAATCTCTAGTCTTAGTATCTTTCTACATGGTTTAAGTAGTGCAATGTAGTTTTATAAGTTCAAGAAAGTTGAAGAGTTCTAATCTTTTTGTTTGATTTGTTATAATTTGTTAAGTGGGGATTTTCTTTTAATGAATATTTCTTGTGACATAATTAAACATAAAAGTTTGTGAATAACAGTGATTCCAATTTCAGAACCATTTGGTCATCAATCCACACCTCAAGTTTATATCTTATATAATCATTCACCAAAAAAAGAAAAACAGCAGAAAGAAAACTGTTTCTCTGAAAACAAAATAAAATACAGTATAACACACTGTAAATTATATTTACCCAGTTTAAGTTACATATTGATCTTGAATGTGTGTATAGTTCTACTGATAGTAGTTAAATGCCATTCTGAAAATTAGATAAGACTTATTAACAACCCTTTTTCTGCCTATATAGAGAGCAATTATATGATACTATTAGCAGGACCAATTAAGACAGATAAAGTAATAGCCTAATTGAATGCATGAGAAGTCTAATGGTTTTGCTTTCCTTGATAATGGATTGTACTCTATCCTCAAGTACAATAAGCCAGACACAGGATCAATAGAATTTTATGCTTAGAAAAACTACTAGCCTGAAGGATACCAATACCTAATTTAGGACTTATTATACAAATTTTTAATGTAATTAATTGAAATATGCCTGAAATTAAACAATTATCTCTGAAACCAAAGTTTATGTTGTTTCCTCCCTAAACACTGAGGCTTTAACATTTTTTTATTTCTATAATGAATAGTCCATCTTATAGCTGTACTATTCAGTTCAAAACTTTTGTCTTATGTCTTGTGATTTATGACATTTTTAGGTGCTATAAAATTAACTTGAGCATGGGCGGGTCAGTGCATCAACCTCCCAGTAGTTGCATAATTCAATTGCCCATGAAAATAATCTGAAGAAAAATGTGAAGTTATTGTAACTTGCCTGAGCACTCCCCTGGTGAAGTTAAACTTATTTTGGTGGAGAAACTAATCTTTATTTTGCAGAGCTTGTGAGGATATAGCGTCTCATATCAATCACTGCCTTGCATTCAAGTATAAAGCAGCCTTGGGAAAGCTTCAGGCTTCTAGATATTTCCCAATATTCTTGATGGACGCAATTCTGGGGAAGCAGAAAGGATGACAAAAGGAATTCAAGTAAAATTTATGTAGGCAACCCACTCAGATGAAGCTAGAGTATTTTTAAGCAACCGTAGATTGAACGAGCTTTGCCACAATCCAAGCTTTAACCACGACTTGGTAAAACTCATAAGCCCTGCTTCTTATACTTCCCTCAATATCTAAATGATTAACAGGATATACAAGAATGATAGTAAATGCATAGAAAAGAAAAATAGAGACTTCTTGTGAGAATATGCTTTATTATAGACGTCACAGTCCAAAGGTATACAGAATAAATGACACGGGAGCTTTCAGTCTCTAAGTATAGTATCAGTACTCTCATTTAGCACAGTATAATTTAAATTTATATATTCATATTGTAGTGGAATATGGGGCAATGGGCATAGTCAAACAATTAGTTGGGAGTGAAGATTGGTGTAAACTTTCTGGAGAGCTATCCAATACCATTTACTACCATGTAAAATTCACAAATTGTTGACTTAGCAATTCTGTTATAAAGACTTCCTGTGAATATACTCAAAAAGGAGCCTGGGGCTGGCTACAGTCTGTGGCATCCCAAGAGTCGAACATAGGACAGAGTGACTGAGCATGCCCTGATGAAAGTTTTCCAAGTTTTCCACTGTAATGTAGATTAGCACAAAATAGCAAAATTGGGATACAATTGAAATAAATAATAGAGCTAATAAATTAAATAAGTGATTATTAAATAAACTATAGTACTCTAATATTCTTGCCAGGAAAATCCCATGGACAGAGGAACCTGGCTATGGTCGATGGGATCGCAGAGTTAAACACAACCAAAGCAACTGAGCATACACACACACACACACACACAGAACATGCTCATGAGGCATATCTGCATGTACTCATGCACTGATACGGAATATTTTTAAAATTTATTGTTATAATTAAAAACTGAAGTGTAGATAAGATACAGTGTATGTACGATCCCACTGTAGAAACAAAAGTTATGAAAAGATAAAAAATAGAAAGTGTGACAATGTGATTTATTTTTCTAGAGATAGATGCAGAAATCGATTAAGGCAAGTTAATTTTATTGCTAAGGATTATAGTGTGCTTCTCTGGTTATCTTTTTAATCACATCTACATGCAAATTTTTAACAATATTACAATATCCTCATGGAATTATAGGCTAGTATTTTTAATGTACACATTGTTTAAAAATAATATGTATAAGCATTCATAAAGTAGCTATGTTAAGATAAATATTTATTCTCACATAATATTACAAAATATAATTTTATCTATTTTTTATGTTTTGGTAAGCAAAACCATTTTTAATTATGTAAGCATCTTTGTGAGATGATTCTTATCTGGTTCAGAAAATTTCAGTCCTGAGATATTTGACCATTTTGACTCTTTGAAAAAAAGATAATAAATCCATGTTTATCAAAAATAAAATAATAACATGATTATTTTCTTAAATAATTTTAATAAAATCAGTGTATAACATAAAGCTATATCAATCAAATAATCATTTGGACCTCTACAAATTATAAAGTAGTATCATTGAATGGGTTTAAAGATATATACATCAAATGCATTTTGAAATTACTTTAAAACTATTGGTAGTAACTAAAAAGGACTTCCCTGCCAGCCAGTGTTTAAGAATCCACTCTTCTACTGCAGAGAACACAGGTTTGATCCCTGGTCAGGGAACTAAGATCCCCACATACTGCATGGTGTGGCCAAAAATAACTAATTAAATAGATAAATGTGAATTTTAAAAAATAAAATTATTAGTAGTATCTTTGAATTTTAAACTCATAAAAATATTAAATAATGATACTACTACCAAGAATACATACTGTTAAGCATTTATTGAGCTGGCAATAAGACACTGAGCTAAGCACTTTAAATACAACATTATGTGGAATTAAGATGGGAATCATTCTCAAAGCAACCTGATAGAAAGAAAACCTAAGAATAAGAGGTGTTAAAGCTAACATATGGCTTAAAACCTCATGAAATTAGTGTTATTTTCATTAGTGGCATGCTGTGTATCTGTTAGCGGTATATCACGTTTAATGTTTTTTTGCAACATGAAGCAAGCACCATAGAGGACAGTCTTTGATAAATAGCTGTCAGGTTTTTGAATCATTTCTGAATCATCAAGTCTGTCATGCAGAGTATGTTACAGACAGTGTTTCAGACAATTAAATCTTCAATTAGAACCTGAAAGTCATCTCTACTGCCCTAATGTGGAAGATGTAATCTTTCATAATATACTTAAGTTTTTAATTTCTCTGTCTTCCATCTTTTATCATTTCCTAATAAAAAATCCTTAATTGGTCATTGAGATTTGGCCTTCCTTATATTTCCAAATATGATTGTGTCATTTTTAGAACTAGAATATGTATTTGGAAAATGCTATTCACTGTATTGACCTATTTGCTTTGTCAGATTAATAAGATCAAGCTTAAGTGTGTAATTTTTTTTCCTTGTCCTTTTATTTATTTATTTAATTGGAGGCTAATTACTTTACAATATTGTGGTGGTTTTTACCATACACTGACATGAATCAGCCATGGGTGTACCTGTGTTCCCCATCCTGAATCACCTCCCACCCCATCCCATCCCTCAGGGTCATCCCAGTGCACCAGCCCTGAACATCCTGTTTCATGCATCAAACCTGGACTGGTGATCTATTTCACATATGATAATATACATGTTTCAATGCTATTCTCTCAAATTATCCCACCCTTGCTTTCTCCCACAGAGTCCAAAAGTCTGTTCTTTACATCTGTGTCTCTTTTGCTGTCTTGCATATAGGGTCATCATTACCATCTTTCTAAATTACATATATATGAGTTAATATATTGTATTGGTGTTTTTCTTTCTGACTTACTTCACTCTGTATAATAGGCGCCAGTTTCATCCACCTCATTAGAACTGATTCAAATGCATTCTTTTTAATGGTTGAGTAGTACTCCATTGTGTATATGTACCACAGCTTTCTTATCCATCTACCTGCTGATGGACATCTAGGTTGCTTCCATGTCCTGGCTATTATAAACAGTGCTGCAATGAACATTGGGATACACGTGTCTCTTTCAATTCTGGTTTCCTTGGTGTGTATGCCCAGGAGTAGGATTTCTGGGTTGTATGGCAGTTCTATTTCCAGTTTTTTAAGGAATCTCCACACTGTTCTCCACAGTGGCTGTATTAGTTTGTATTCCCACCAACAGTATAAGAGGGTGTGTAATTTAATAGAAATTTTAATAGAAATGTTACCAGAAATTAAAACTTGATAGAAAAAAGTCTCTTTCTAAAAAGATATTTTATTGCAGTGCTCCTACTACAGAGAATGATACAGAGAATAATTATATAAGAGCAATTTTGTTCCCTTGTTATAGCACATAAGTGTACAACACATAAATAAAAGCAAAAATACTTTTTAAAATAAGTTTATTTAATATAGGAAATTTTGACTATATAGCAAACTATAAATAAATATTTGAAATTACTCACCAATCCAATCTGAAATTCCTATGAATTTTTAGCATTAATCTTGAAAGAAGAAAAAGTCCTTTCCTGATTAGAAGCCATGAGAAAATGGCAAAGAATATAAAAATCAACGTTTTCAGCAGTGTTTATTTAATAAAAAATGACCGAATCTCAAAACAGTGATCTTCATGGCATTTTAAAGTGTCCTAATTCTATATTTCACTCCCAGATCTGTGGCAGTCTTAAAAACCAGGACCTCTCAATTATAGTAACTTTGAAAACAAATTGTCAAGTGGTCCTGAACAGGGCAGAGCAAGTTTGGAGCTCCTCAAAATTCCTATCCTCAGATGTTTTCACTGTTTTACTTGTCTAGAAGCTTCGTGAAAAGCTTCCTTCTCAGGGCGTGTCTTTACTTAACCTGGTGCAGGTGGTGCTAGTGTTAAAGAACCCACTTGCCAGTGCAGGAGACTTAGAGACATGGGTTCAATCCCTGGGTTGGGAAGATCCCCTAGAGGAGGGCATGGCAACCCACTCTGGTATTCTTGCCTGGAGAATCCCATGGACAGAGCAGGCTTGCAGACTACAGTTCATAGGATCGCAAAGAGTCAGACATGACTGAAGTGACTTAGCACACACAGAGTTTACTCTGTGCAGAAATCTTATTCCAAAAGCATTTGTTGAAAACAAGTCACAATTGTTTAACATCACAAGTGTTAGTCACTCAGTCGTGTCCAACTCTTTGTGACCCCATGAACTTTAGCCACAAGATTCTTCTATCCATGGAATTCTCCAGGAAAGAATAATGGAGTGGGTTGCCATTTCATTCTCCATTAACATCACTACTGTTTAAAGTGAAAATATGTGTGGTATGTATGCTTTTCCTTCTGTTTGGTAACCTACATTAAAATTTTTTTCTTTATTCACTAAATAATAAATATGTTGTATTTTACATAATTATATCTCACTGGATAAAGTGGTCTTTTCACTAATGAGTGTTGTTTTTAAAAATAAAAGTTTAAACACATTCTCTTGACTGATAGTAATCTATCTTATATAGAAACAAACTTCAGGATTTACATAATTTTCAACATTTGGTTAATATCCTTTTGTTTCTTTTCTCTTTAGCTATTGAATAATTCCATAGAAAAGAGCAAATGATTGTATCATTAAAGTTATATAATTCTAAGCATGAAACCCAATGCAATAATTAACTTGTGTAATAGACATATTCTTCAACTAAGAATGTTAACAAGGAACTACCCAGTAGGATGATTTTTACGTACATGCAGTTGTAGGAAATAATGCAGAGAGATCCTGAGTAAGTCTACAGAGATTCCTCTAATGGTTATATTTTTTTCAAATTATAGTACAATATCACAAAAAGTATACTGACATGGATTTAGTTAAGAAACAGAACATTTCCATCACAAGATCACTCCTGTGATCCTTTTTGGCTACTCACAAATTATTCCTCACATGTTTAACCATTAATGTGTTCTTTACTTCATTCTGGGGGCTTTCCTGGTAGCCCAACTGGTAAGGAATCTGCCTGCAATGCAGGAGACCACAGTTCGATTCTTGGGTTGGGAATCCCCTGGAGATCCCCTGGAGAAAGGATAGGCTACCCACTCCAGTATTCTTGCCTGGAAAATCCCCATGGACAGAAGAGCCTGGCTGGTTACAGTCCATGAAGTCACAGAGAGTTGGGTGCAACAAAACATAGCATTTTATTTTTTTGTAATTTTAATATAAATGGGACAGTAGAGTATGTAACCAGTATTCAAACCAATTGGCTTATTTAACTCAACATCATTTTCCAAAGATTCATGTAAGTTGTTGCATACATCAATAGTCTGTTTCTTTTTAAATTGTTGAGTCATTCCATGGTATGAATGTAGCACAAGTTGTTTATTCAACCATTGAATAACATCTGGATTGTTGCAGTTTTGAGATATTGCTAATAAAGCTTCTATAAATATTTATGTAAAGGTTTTTAGGTGAACATAATTTTTCATTGCTCTGGGATAAATGTCCAGAAATGCAACTTTTATGTCATATATTAAATGTATGTTTAACTTTATAATAAACTGTCAAACCATTTTTCAGAGGAACACAGTCCCATTATCAAGACATAACTGATTTTTTTTCCACCTCCTTTAGAGCATTTGATATCATCATTTTTTTTCTTAATTTTAGTTGTTCTGATAGGCTGATTGTAACATGTCATTGCAAGAGTGTTTGCACTTCACTAGTGATTGGTGATAGAGGACATAATTTTATGTATTTATTGCATCTGTGTATTTTCTTCAGTGATATCCAAACATTTTCTTCTATTGTTGTTAAAGAAAGTTCTATAGTTTTAAGTCCATGGTCCATTTTGAGTTAATTTTTTATAAAGTGTGAGGTATAGTCAAGGTTCTTTTTCTTCTTATTTGCCTCAGTTCAGTTCAGTCGCTCAGTCTTGTCTGACTCTTGGTGACCCAATGAATTGCAGCACGCCAGGCCTCCCTGTCCATCACCAACTCCCGGAGTTCACTCAAACTCATGTCCATCAAGTCGGTGATGCCATCCAGCCATCTCATCCTCTGTCGTTCCCTTCTCCTCCTGGCCCCAACCCCTCCCAGCATCAGAGTCTTTTCCAGTGAGTCAGCTCTTCACATGAGGTGGCCAAAGTACTGGAGTTTCAGCTTTAGCATCATTCCTTCCAAAGAACACTCAGGGCTGATCTCCTTCAGAATGTACTGGTTGGATCTCCTTGCAGTCCAAGGGACTCCCAAGAGCCTTCTCCAACACCACAGTTCAAAAGCATCAATTCTTTGGCACTCAGCTTTCTTCACAGTCCAACTCTGACATCCATACATGACCACTGGGAAAACCATAGCCTTGACTATACGGACCTTTGTTGGCAAAGTAATGTCTCTGCTTTTGCATATGCTATCTAGGTTGGTCATAACTTTCCTTCCAAGGAGTAAGCGTCTTTTAATTTCATGGCTGCAATCACCATCTGCAGTGATTTTGGAGCCTCCCAAAATAAAGTCTGACACTGTTTCCCCATCTATTTCCTATGACATGATGGTACCAGATGCCATGATCTTTGTTTTCTGAATGTTGAGCTTTAAGCCAACTTTTTCACTCTCCTCTTTCACTTTCATCAAGAGGCTTTTTAGTTCCTCTTCACTTTCTGCCATAAGGGTGGTGTCATCTGCATATCTGAGGTTATTGATATTTCTCCCGGCAATCTTGATTCCAGCTTGTGCTTCTTCCAGCCCAGTGTTTCTCATGATGTACTCTGCATATAAGTTAAATAAGCAGGGTGACAATATACAGCCTTGACGTACTCCTTTTCCTATTTGGAACCAGTCTGTTGTTCCATGTCCAGTTCTAACTGTTGCTCCCTGACCTGCAGGGAGCAGGGAGATTTCTCAAGAGGCAGGTCAGGTGGTTTGGTATTCCCATCTCTTTCAGAATTTTCCACAGTTTGCCTAGAGACGTCCAATTGTACCAGCAAGGGTTACTTTTGACTCCCTCCTGGGTCTGTTTCTTTGCCTTTAACCCTTGTTTTTGCTCTTTTGTTATTGTAATCATACCTAATGACCTGCCTCAGAGAATTCCACCTCCTCTGCCTGACCTTTTTGTTAGCTCACAGGGAGGTAATCTGACTCTGTTGACCTGTGAACTACTGCAAGAAGAAGAAACTAACACATCCCCCTGACTGAGGCTTGTCATTCTAGGAGATATTTGCAAAAGTTAAATGGTCTTTTTACTTTGTTTCCTCATTCCACCCATCTCTGATCCATAAAAGAATCTGACATCCAGGCCCTGAAAACATGATTATTTTGAGACATTTGTCTGCCATCTTCTTGGTCAGCAAGCTTTCTGAATAATATCATATTCCTTGCCTCAACACAATTTGTCTAATGTCATTGTTTAAGAGTATCCTTTCTCCAACAATTGTTTTCACATATCTGTCAAAAATCATTTATTTTTCTTCCCCCTGGACCCCTCTACCAGTACCCTGGTAGGGAGATCGGAGCACAGCCTCTCTACCAGAGAAAGGTTGCTTTATTCAAGTTGATAGGAGAGGGAATATATGCACCCTCCTTGACACTTGCACCCAGTCATAGACACTGCTAGGCAGGAGAGTTGGAATATTGCCTGTTTTTGCCAGATGAGGGATGAACAGCCCCTTAGGGAAATGTGTGGGGATTGATTTCCATTGGTATTAGTTTGAGGAAGGATAGACATTGGCAAAAAAAGGTATCCTGTCCTTAAACCATTGTTATCCCAGCCCTAGACTTTTCTTGGAGATTTTTGTCTGTGTCTGTTGGCAGTTCCTGATAGAGGACCTCTGCAGTTTTCTGTCTGGGATATATGGAAGGCAATAAAAAATCCCAAGGAATTCATCACCAATATTGTTCATTCTCATCCTAGTCATCCATATTACTTTGCCTTTTTGTTTTTTATTTTAGCAATGTGTCTCAACTTTATCCTTTATGTATTTGGCTGGACTTTCTGCAGTGTTAAATCTGTTTACCTGGCTTCTATATGGATAATGTTGTTTCCTTTTTCATCCCTCCAATATTTTTGGAGGGTTTCTCTTCTTATCAGTTAATTTATTTCTCTATTTTCTTGATTCAGCATATTATGTCATTTATTAATTATTCCTTACATCATGTAATAGAGGTCTTTAATGCTACTGGAGAACATAGAATAGATTATATACAAATAATTTTTTCTTCTTCTTCTTTTTTTTTTTTTTTAAGTGTGCTCTTCTTTTTAGTTTTCAATATAGTTAGTTTGGTTGCTCAGTTGAGTCTGACTCTGAGTCCCCATGAACTGCAGCATGCCAGGGTTCCCTGTCCATCACCAACACCCAAAGCTTGCTCAAACTCATGTGCATTGAGTCGGTGATGCCATTCAACCATCTCATCCTTTGTGGTCCCCTTCTCCTCCTGCCCTCAATCTTTCCCAGCATCAGGGTCTTTTCCAGTGAGTCAGTTCTTCTCATCAGATGGCCAAAGAATTGGAGTTTCAGCTTCAGCATCAGTCCTTCTAATGTATATTCAGGACTGATTTCCTTTAGGATGGACTGGCTGGATCTCCTTGCAGTCCAAGGGACTCTCAAGAGTCTTCTCCAACCCCACAGTTCAAAAGCATCAATTCTTCAGTGCTCAGCTTCCTTTATAGTCCAACTCTTTTTCCATACATGACTACTGGAAAAACCATAGCTTTGACTAGACGGACCTTTGTTGGCAAAATAAGTCTCTGCTTTTTAGTATGCTGTCTAGATTAGTCATAGCTTTTCTTCCAAGGAGCAAGTATCTTTTAATTTTGTTAAATAGTTAGAGTAGGATAAAGGAGTTCAAAGTGGTGGTGGCTAAAAGACAAAGAAGGGGAAAACCCACAAAAATAGAACAAAGGAAGGTCCAAGGACTGGAGTGAGGACCTCAGGTAAAATAAACAGCCCTCCTGGCTAGCCCAATTTACATAGGGCAGGATCAAGGGGAGGAGAAAAAACAAATAAAAAGAGGAGCCAATCTTGAGCTGGGGGCTTCTCCTCTGTGTGTCTTTGGGTTGGTCCGCCCTCAGGCCTTGAGGATGTAGTTTGCTTGCCAATAAAACTGAGCTATAACAGTGGCCCGTCTGTTGCTTCAAATTTTTGCTACGGCAAGACAGAACTAAGGGAATTACAAACTCCCCTGACATCTACGGCACTGTTTCTTGGATTTAACCTGGTTGAAACAACCTCAGCTCAGCCCCAGCGAGGTGGAGGCCAAACACAGCAGAAGCCCAACTCGGCAAAACTCCTACTGTGGAAACTGAATGTGAAGAAACCCCAGCACAGTGGAAGTGACAAGAAGCCAGCATGCTGGAAACTGGGGCAGCAAAAACAAACTCGACAGAAAGCTCACACAGCTCAGTCTCAGATTCCAGAAGACCTCCGGTTGGGGTAGGAAGTACTTGCTGCTATGTCCAAAAGTACATATGACTAACAAAGTCTTAATTCCTTTACAATTTCTTATTTCTTGTTTCCTCGAATCCCCTCCCAACATGTGAGTGGCAGTGGGTGCCCCAGGGTGTCCTGAAGGCTCTACTATCTGCTGTGCCTTAGTAGCTGTTGGCCAAGCAGATGGGGGTTCTTCCATCCTTAATCTTTGTGGAAAAGATCAGGCCAATGAAAACGGTGAGCCTAGGTCAGGTATTTAGTAGATATTCCAGCAGGTTATGAAGTGGATTCCTTGGCACATTTTACCCCACTGCTTTTTCCCTCTTGTCCTTCAATACCTCTCTCCCAGGACCTGAGCCCAGCCAAAACCCATGGTGCCTAGCTTCAGGACCTAATGAAGCTCAGGCTCTGATGTCTCATTGCAGAAATTCAGTGAGAGACACAGCGATAGGTAAGAGGTGGATTTGTTAGAATTCAGAGAGAAGCACACCCCACAGGGTGTGGGCCATCACAGAGGAGAGTGCATCCGCCATGGAATGTGGTATGGTTAGGTTTTGTGAGCTGGGTGAATTCATATGCTAATAAGTGGAAGGATCATCCCAACAATTGGGGAACCACCCACTCCTCTGTCTTTTGACAGTGACTTGGAACTGTCCTGGCACCTCTGGGATGTCATTTAGCTTGCAGACTGAGGATCAAAAGTTCGTTGAATTTGTCTTGTCTTCTTGGACCCATTTGATTTTAATTGGTTTATAGCCCTTGCACTATGTCATTTTTGCAAAAGTTGTGCCCTGCCCCCTTCCCTTCTGTTTCCTGCTCTTTTCCTGAGCTCTGTTTGGGCCCACGATGTTGCCTCTACAATCTTCAGGAGAGACAGCCAGAAAATATCTGGTCTTTGGGAGAGAAATTCTGGATAATATCCAATCCTTCTAGATATTCAGGCCTTCATCTTCCATTTTTCCTACAACATGTGCAACAACAGCATCTCTCAGTGAACCCACTAGGGCAGATGGCAGGCATTCAATGCCTGCTAGAAGTCTTATATTGGTGGCATCCTTTCAAGGGCAATTCAGCTTCCAGGGATGTTTGCCACTTTGAGAGTTAGCCCTGTAGGCCATTTGGGCCAAAACCCTTGCCACCCTTCTCCTAAAGTTACAAACATACCCCCAGACCAAATCTCCACTCCACTTTTACAGAACATCTGATCTGTTGCCTCTTATCATTCTGTCCTTAAGCCACTTACTAACTCCTATAGCCAGGACCCTGCCCCCCTTGTAGGCAACAAGTCTCCTTTGTCATTGCTTCTGTTATTACCTAAAGTGGATCTATGACAATGAAATGTTTACTTTTGGAAACACCCTAATAGTATTATGAAGGACTATTATGAAGGACTTCATAAGGACTGCTCTTACGAAGGACTAGGGGAGGAAATCAATGACTTACATTCCCTCAGAACAGAGGATAAGGATTAAGGATATTTCACCAGGTTCCCAGTCTCAGGGCATAGGCTTGGATTGCTTTGCATCATATCTATTCCCATCAGCAGTGGACAAAATGCCAATGAGTTAAGATTACAATCCCTTAATACTACCCAGTAATAGTCACGCTGGGGGTCTTGGGGGACACCCAACTCCAGCCTCGGGTCCCAGGCTGTCGACCCGCCTAGGGGTCTGGTCCTTGGGAGGTTGTCACGCCTCAACCTGCTCGGGGATCCGCCAGTCTGGGGGCCCCAGGAGGTGGACATGTCTCAACCTGCCCAGGGACTAACTTCTCAGGAGGCTGACCTGCCTCAAGCTTCCTGGGGATTTGATCTCCAGAAGGCTATCACACCTCAGCCTGCCTGGGGATCTGCACCCTGACCTGGAGACGCCTGGTTCTCAGGTTGCAAGAGTACTGGGTAGGATAAGCTTCAGAAAGACTCACCCCTATGGAAGTCCAAGCATGGAAACAGAAGGAAGCCTATTAGTTGTGGGACTGTGCCTGGTCTCAGCAATAACTCAGGAGTCCAATGAAAACCTCATTGCCTTTCTGGAAAGACAAAAAGAGGCCCTCCAGAAGTTTACCAATCTAGACTTAGACTCTTATGAGGAACAGGTGATTTTAAAGGGCAAATTCCTGTCCCAGTGTGCATCAGACATCAGGATAAAGTTATGACAGCTACAGCAGCAGGACCCAGCTGCCTCTTTAGATGAGATGGTCCAGACAGCCACCAATACCTTTTATAACAGAGAACAGGAGAGGGAGGCCAATGCCCAGAAAGGGGAGAAAAGGAAAGAGAAAAGGCATGCCTATGTGCTGGCTACCCTCCAGAGAAGCCCTATGGCAAACACCGAGTCCTTGAAGGACAAGGCAAATGCCCAATCTGTAGACAAGCGGGACATTGGGCCAAAGAATGTCCAAACCATGACAAGTCTCCTAAAATGGCTTGCTACAAATGTCATCAACTGGGACATTTGGCACTCTGCCCTCAATACCCAAGAGCCTCAAGGTCAAGAGTCAAGCCTTCCCTCATGATGGTTCAACAGGAATGAAGGAAGCTGCCGGCTCCAGCCAGCCTGCCTGTCACAGATAACCATCACGGGGCTGGAGCCAAGGGTGCAACTGGATGTGGCAGGTAGGTCCAACAATTTCTTGGTTAACACAGGGGCTACCTACTCTGTCCTGACCTCCTATCCGGGAGCCTTCTCTTCCCAAACCCGAACAATTTGGGGTGCTACAGGAAAAACAATTACAAAAAGATTCACCCGAGCACTTCTTTGTTGTTGGGATGGACAAATATTTTCCTACCACTTTCTGGCAGTCCCTGAGTGTCCTACTCCTTTATTGTCCTACTCCTTTCCCTGCCTTTGAAATCTTGCAGCTATTGCAGTTCTGATAGAAGATGCTTTAAAACTCTTTCCTGGGGGCAAATTATTTTCACCAGCCACCAATTGAAACAACTCCTAAATAGGAGAGGCCATTTATGTATGTCTGATAAAAGGATCCTCAAATATCAAGTAGGGCTGATGGAAAATCCAAGCCTGACTACATCCCCTTGTGAGGTTCTCAACACAGCTACCCTCCTGCCTACCCCCAAGGTCTCGCTCCCCTTTCACTATTCCCTAGAAACCTTGGACCACTGGACAAAGCCCCGAGAGGGATTGTCAGAAAATCCTCTGACCAATCCTGAGGAAATCTAGTACACTGATGGAAGCAGTTTTATCTTGATGGAAAAAGAAGAGTTGGATATGAGGTAGTCTCCAATTTTGAGGCAGTAGAGGCTAAACCTTTGCCACCATGTACTTCAGCCCCATTAGCTGAGCTCATAGCCCAAACTCAAGTTTTAGAGCTGGGAAAAGGAAAAAGAGTAGCCATTTACACTGACTCCAAGTATGCCTTTCTAGTGCTACACACACATGCTGCTATTTGGAAAGAAAGAGGCCACTTGACCATCCGAGGGTCCCCAATCAAATATGGTGATCAAATCCTTAGACTCGTGGAGGGAGTCCATCTGCCTGCTGAGGTTTCAGTCTCCCTTTGTAAAGGACACCAAAAAGGGAGCATGGAAGTGGCACAAGGGAAACAAGCAACCAATCAGGCAGCTACAAGAGCAGCATCACAGAACAATGACCTAATGGGGTTGCCACCTTAGTTCCATAGACTAAGTTGCCAGAAACTCCTTCATATACTGAAGGTGAGACTTAAAACTAAGAGTCAGGGGCTTCAAGAAGATCACATGGTGTGGTTCCAAAGGGAGGGACCACTATAAGGCATATGGTCTCCTCTTGTCCCACTTGCCAATTAAACAACCCCCAAGGAGCTCCTAGAACCCAGCTGGCCCAGCTCATCCAATGACGTGGAGCTACCCGGGAGAGGACTGGTGGATGGACTTCCCCAGATGCAGTTTCTCAAAGGTATAAATACCTATTAGTCATGATAGATACATTCACGGGATGGATAAGGCTTTCCCACCCAGACTGAGAAGGCTGAGTTCAGTTCAGTTCAGTTAAGTTTAGTCGCTCAGTCATGTCCGACTCTTTGTGACCCCATGGAATGCAGCAGACCAGGCCTCCCTGTCCATCACCAGCTCCTGGAGCTTACTCAAACTCATGTCCATTGAGTCAGTGACGCCATCCAACCATCTCATCCTCTGTCATCTCCTCTCCTCTGACCTTCAGTCTTTCCTGGCATCAGGATCTTTTCAAATGAGTCAGTTGTTCCCATCAGGTGGCCAAAATATTGTAGATTCAGATTCAGCATCAGTCCTTCCAATGAATATTCAGGACTAATTTCCTTTAGGATGGACTCGCTGGATCTCCTTGCAGTCCAAGGAACTCTCAAGAGTCTTCTCCAACACTACAGTTCAAAAGCATTGATTCTTCTGCACTCAGCTTTCTTTATAGTCCAACTCTCATATCTATAATGACTAATGGAAAAACCATAGCTTTGACTACATGGACCTTTGTTGGCAAAGTAATGTCTCTACGTTTTAACTTGCTGTCTAGGTTGGTCATAACTTTCCTTCCAAGGAGTAAGCATCTTTTAATTTCATGGCTGCAGTCACCATCTGCAGTGATTTTGGAGCCCCCAAAAATAAAGACAGCCACTGTTTCCACTGTTTCCCCATCTATTTCCCATGAAGTGATGAGACCCAATGTCATGATGTTGGTTTTCAGAATGCTGAGTTTTAAGCCCACTTTTTCACTCTCCTCTTTCCCTTTCATTAAGAGGCTCTTTAGTTCTTTGTTTTCTGCCATAAGGGTGGTGTCATCTGCATATCTGAGATTATTGATATTTCTCCTGGCAAGCTTGATTCCAGTTTGTGCTTCATCCAGCCAGGCATTACACATAATGTATTCCACATATAAGTTAAACAAACAGGGTGACAGTATACAGCCATGATGTACTCTTTTCCCAATTTGGAACCAGTCTGTTGTTTCAGGCCCAGTTCTAACTGTTGCTTCTTGACCTGTATACAGATTTCTCAGGAGACAGGTCAGGTGGTCTTGTATTCCCATTTCTTTAGGACTGTTCGACTGTTTGTTGTGATCCAGACAGTCAAAAACTTTGGCATAGTCAATAAAGCAGAAGTAGATGCTTTTCTGGAACTCTCTTGCTTTCACAATGATCTAACAGATGTTGATTATTTGATCTCTGGTTCCTCTGCCCTTTCTAAATCCAACTTGAACATCTGGAAGTTCACAGTTCACATATTGCTGAAGCCTGGCTTGGAGAATTTTGAGCATTACGTTGCTAACGTGTGAGAAGAGTGCAACTGACCAGTAGTTTGATCATTCTTTGGCACTGCGTTTCTTTGGGATTGGAATGAAAACTGACCTTTCCCAGTCCTGTGGCCACTGCTGAGTTTTCCAAATTTGCTGGTATATTGAGTGCAGCACTTTCAAAGCATCATCTTTTAGGATTTGAAAGAGCTCAACTGGAATTCCATCACCTCCACTAGCTTTGTTTGTAGTGATGCTTCCTAAGGCCCACTTGAGTTCACATTCCAGGATGTCTGGCTCTATGTGAGTGATCACACCATCGTGATTATCTGGGCTGTGAAGATCTTTTTTGTACAATTCTTCTGTGTATTCTTGCCTCCTCTTCTTCATAGCTTCTGCTTCTGTTAGGTCCATACCATTTCTGTACTTTATTGAGCCCATCTTTTCCTGAAATATTCCCTTGGTATCTCTAATTTTCTTGAAGAGATCTCTAGTCTTTCCCATTCTATTGTTTTCCTCTATTTGTTTGCATTGATCACTGAGGCATGCTTTCTTATTGCTCCTTGCTATTCTTTGGAACTCTGCACTCAAATGGGTATATCTTTCCTTTTCTCCTTTGCCTTTCATGTCTCTTCTTTTCTCAGATATTTGTAAGGCCTCCTCAGACAGCCATTTTGCCTTCTTGTATTTCTATTTCTTGGGAATGGTCTTGATCACTGCCTCCTGTACAATGTCATTAACTTCCATAGTTCTTTGGGCACTCTATCAGATCTAATCCCTCAAATCTATTTGAATGCTTGAATGGTTCTCTGGAGACCCACAAGTCCTTCTAGAACTAACACCCCCAAAAGATGTTTTTTTCATTATAGAGGACTGGAATGCAAAGTAGGAAGTCAATAGATACCTGCAGTAACAGGCAAATTTGGCCTTGGAGCACAGAGTGAACCAGGGCAAAAGCTAATAAGGTTTTGACAAGTGAACACACTAGACATAGCAAACACCCGGTTCCAACAACACAAAAGAAGACTCTACACATGGACATCACCAGATGGTCAATCCTGAAATCAGACTGATTATATTCTTTGCAGCCAAAGATGGGGAAGCTCTATATAGTCAGCAAAAAACAAGATCAGGAGTTGACTGTGGCTCAGATTGTGAACTCCTTATTGCCAAATTCAGACTTAAATTGAAGAAAGTAGGAAAAACCACTAGACCATTCAGGTATGATCTAAATCAAATCCCTTACGATTATACAGTGAAAGTGACAAATAGTTTCAAGTAATTAGATCTGATAGTCAGAGTGCCTGAAAAACTATGGATGGAGGTTCATGACATTATACAGGAGAAGGCTGAGGAAGTGGTAAAATAAAAACTGCTCCATGAAATCATACCAAGATTTGGTCTGCCCAGGTTATTACAAATTGGCAATGGGACATCATTTACCTCTAAGGTCACCCAAAGGATCTCTAAAGCATTGGGCACTGCTTATTATGTGCATTGTGCCTGGAGGCTTCAGTCTTAGGAAAAGTAGAAAGAGCCAACAAATTCTTAAAAGCAGCAATAAAAAACAACCCAGCTCTCCTCCACTCCTATATTGCCCCTAAGGAACAGGTTGGTCTTAGTCCTTATGAGACGCTATATGGGAGACAGTTTGTTTATGTCAATGACCTCTTTCTAGATCTGGAGGCTCAGAACTTCCGATATTATACCATGGACATTGGGTAATTCCAACAAGATATACACTTGTGGGGTGTCAACCAGGACCCAAAAGATTCTAAAGAGTCACCACTATATGTTCCAGGAACTCAAGTCCTAATTAGAGTCTGGAAACATGGGTCCCCAACGGTTCAACTCCAGCCCACATGGAAGGGCCCTTACCCTATAATACTTTCTAACCCCACAGCAGTCAAGGTACCAGGGCATGACTCCTGGATTCACTACTCACAGGTCAAGGCACTAAGTAAAACAGAAGAGGACACTCAGTACATTGTGAGACCCTGGGAGATCTCACATACCTATTCAGGACCACAAATGAGTGTCATTCTAATGAACACCCCTAAGATTAAGTTTCTGGGGATAAGATTTCTCAGGATAGTTCTAAAGAGCCAACACTGCTTGGCAGGGGTTATACTCCAAAATAGACAGGAGATAGATCTCCTGATCTCTGAACAAGGAGGGACTTGAGCCATCTCGAATGAGACATGTCATTTCCCAGTAAATACCTCCAAAAAATATTCAGATCCAACAATATCTCAAAGAATGAGCTGGAGAGATCTTGGGGTGGCTACACAGTTTCTCTCTTCTCCTGGTGAAGGGGGATTTGGTGTTGGCTAATGCCCCTACTAATCCCTGTTATTACCCTATTGATGCTGCTTATGATTTCTCCATGTATTATCAATTGTCTAGCCCATTTTGTCTCTGCCCAGGTCAACAGGCTACAACATGCAGTGCCAGTTTAACAAGGATATATACAACTACAGCCGACCATAGAGAATATCACTCATCCTTGGACGGACACTGCTATACGGACTCTGAGGCTTAAGACTAGCAAGAAGGGGAGGCTCAGTGCCCCTCGCTGGCCCAGCTCAGCAGGAAGTAGCCAGAGAGACCTTGATGCCCCTATTCCCAAAGAAATGGGTCTCCCCTTTCTTGAGGGGGGAATGTTAGGTACTTAGAATAAGAAAAAAGAGTCCAAAATGGTGGTGGCTAAAAGAGAAAGAAGGGAAAAGCCCTCAAAAATAGAACAAAGGAAGGTCCGATTCCTTTTGGCCCAGTTTACATGGGACAGGCTCAAGGGGAGAAGAAAAAACATATAAGAAGAGGAGCCAAAATTGAGCTGGGGGCTTCTCTTCTCTTCACGTCTTTTGGGTCAGCCTGCCCTCCCACCTCCAGGATGTATTTTCATACGCTTGCCAATAAAACTGAGCTATAACACTGGTCCGTCTGTCACTTCAAATTTTTGCTGCAGCAAGACAGAACTGAGGAAATTACACACTTCCCCGGCAGTTTCATGGCTGCAGTCACCATTTGCGGTGATTTTGGAGCCCAAGAAAATAAAGTCTGTCACTGTTTCCATTGTTTTCCCATCTATTTGCCATGAAGTGACACAAATGGATTCCATGATTCCAGTTTTTTGAATGTTGCATTTTAAGCCAACGTTTTTGCTCTCCTTTTTCACTTTCATCAAGATTCTTTAGTTCTTCTTCTCTTTCTTCCATAGGATGGTGTCATCTGCATATCTGAGGTTATTGATATTTCTCCCTGCAATCTTGATTCCAGCTTGTGCGTCATCCAGCCAGGCATTTCATATGATGTACTCTGCATATAAGTTAAATAAACAAGGTGACAATATACAGCCTTGACATACACCTTTCCCGATTTGGAACCAGCCCATTATTCCATGTCTGGTTCTAACTGTTGCTTCTTGACCTGCACACTGATTTCTCAGGAGGCAGATCAGGTGGTCTAGTATTCCCATCTCTTTAGGAATGTTCCACAGTTTGTTGTGATCCACACAGTCACAGGCTTTGGTGTAGTCAATAAAGCAGAAGTAGATGTTTTTCTGGAAATCTCTTGCATTTTCCATGATTCAACGGAAGTTGTCAATTAGATCTCTGGTTCCCCTGCCTTTTCTAAATTCAGCTTGAACATCTGGAAGTTCATAGTCCATATACTGTTGAAGCTTGGCTTGGAGAATTTTGAACATTATTTGCTAGCATGTGAGATGAGTGCAATTTTGTGGTAGCTTGAACATTTTTTGACATTGCCCTTCTTAGGGATTTGAATGAAAACTGACCTTTTCCAGTCCTGTGGCCACTGCTGAGTTTTCCTAATTTGCTGGCATATTGAGTGCAGCACTTTCACAGCATCATCTTTCAGGATTTGAAATAGCTCAGCTGGAATTCCATCACCTCCTCTAGCTTTGTTCGTATTGGTGCTTTCTAAGGCCCACTTGACTTCACATTCCAGGATGTCTGGCTCTAGGTCAGTGATCACACCATCGTGATTATCTGGGTTGTGAAGATCTTTTTTGTACAGTTCTTCTGTGTATTCTTGCCACCTCTTGTTAATATCTTCGGCTTCTGTTTGGTCCATACCATTTCTGTCCTCTATTGTGCCCATCTTTGCATGAAATATTCCCTTTGTATCTTTAATTTTCTTGAAGAGATCTTTAGTCTTTCCCATTCTGTTGCTTTTCTGTATTTCTTTGCATTGATCACTGAGGAAGTCTTTCTTATCTCTCCTTGCTATTCTAATTGTTTTTAATATATTTCCTTTCAAATGTCAGCATTATTTATAGGCCCAAGTTTTCTTTTCTTTTTTTTTTAAATTTTATTTTCTTTTTAAACTTTACAATATTGTATTGGTTTTGCCAAATATCGAAATGAAAATATATGGAATGCTTCACGAATTTGTGTGTCATCCTTGCGCAGGGGCCATGCTAATCTTCTCTGTGTCGTTCCAATTTTAGTATATGTGCTGCCAAAGCAAGCACTAGGCCCAAGTTTTTATATTTTTCTAAGTGACTAAAAGTTTTCTCTATGTCACCAGGCATGGTGCACTGTTTAGTCTTATTCATTGCCTGGTTTTATGATCCTCCCCTTTGTTCCTTAGATTCAGGTGTCTCTAGTAGT
The DNA here is from genome assembly GCF_029407905.1 of Bubalus kerabau. Classification (NCBI taxonomy): domain Eukaryota; kingdom Metazoa; phylum Chordata; class Mammalia; order Artiodactyla; family Bovidae; genus Bubalus; species Bubalus kerabau. The sequence goes on along the minus strand of NC_073630.1, from coordinate 36,097,286 downwards.
GAATCATTGATGTAGTTCATTCAAATAAAAGGTTGTCACCAACCCTTACTGCTCTTTCCTTCAAGTTAAAAAGAAGAATGTATCTTTCAAAATATCTTAGAAATTTAATTATTTTCCAAACATGCAGAGAATGAAGAAGACTCTTTCTTAACCAGGGCTCTGCCTGTAGAAAGGTGTCATCCAAGAGCATAAGGTGTTGTTGGTCTGGGTAGGTTGAAACAGAGCCCTGATTAAGAAAGAGTCCTTCAACCTACCCAGACGAGCAACATCTTATGCTCTTGGATGACACCTTTCTATGTGCCGAGTAGTATCCTCATTTTCTCCAGCTATAACCTGGTGAGAGCCTAAGTACCGCAGAATCTGGATGGATGATAAAAGTATGGTTGGCGCATTAAGAGAAAAGAGGAGGCGAGAAAGAAGGTTTAAAAAAGGATACTATATTGATCATTTAATAAAGGCTGATAGAGTCTTTTTCAGGTTCAATTTCTTCATCAAAATATTTATCTTAACGGAGGGGGGAAAGTAGTTAAGGCCAAAATCTTACTATTTCTACATCCAGTGTAATAATGCTTATGTACATCCAATGAGTTAACATTCAAACCCTTCATCATTTTAACTGTTAAAGTTTATTGCATAATCTCACTATTTTTCCATGGTAGTGTGGTAGTATTTTTTATAGTTTTGTTGTGCTCAAGGACACTGTGATGTGGAAACAGGAGTAAATAAACCAAGATCTACCATTCTGGTGTTGTTTTAATTCAGAACATAATGCACATTCCAAAAGATATATAAGAAATGTGTTAGAATCTTTTGGAAAAGTATATTACATAATATACATACTCAGCTGTATGATTAAGTTATTCTTTTCAAATAAAATAGGAACCAGATTTTACTCTGCTCCGAAAAGACAGATTTTATTTAATAGCTCATTATGTTAGACTTGTTTATTGCTCTAGAAAATGTCATCATTGTACTGGAGTCAGGCAGATAAGCAAAAATTAATTTAAAACCTATCATGTACTGACAAATCATACCAACACAGGGAAACTTTTAGAAGACAAAAAGAAATGTAAGTTTGAATATTGTATTCCATGGCATCAAAATTTGGCAGTAATTTAACAAATATCTCAACAGGAAGTGGGGGTTTGTCTGTTAACAGTACAGTAAAAATATGAGAAAATGCAGTGTGTGAATCACTGCATGATTAACTGAAAGAGAGGGAATCTGACATGAAACAAAAGTAAGAATGGAAGTCTGTGGATCCCAATATATATTCAGTATGACAGTCAAAAAACTGGATCCTTGCAAGTTGCCATTTGAGAGCAGTGAGTACATATGATTATCATTTTATATTAATGAAAAATTGTGAAGTGATTGGAACAATTATAGACTTGGTATAAATAATTCCCAAAGGTTTTTACACTTTAGGTCTAAGCATAAAAATAAAACACTTAGTAGAACATTTCATTTCTACATGATTATATAGTCTTGGCATTTTAATCTTATTCATGGAACAGGTATAGGCAGCTAACTTCATATAATCTACTAATTTTAAGGAGTGCTTTTGTAGTGCTTAATTGTTATTTAGATTTAAAAAAATTGAAAATAGATTTAAAGTGTGCATTTTGGAAAAATATTTAATAAAACATTGACACATTTGTAGGCAGCATGACACTCCTCAGCAAACTACTGACAGCTGGAGAGCTTCATCAACCCAGTTTGCATTCAGCTGTTTCAAATAGCATAAATTCTCCACAAAACTTCATAGATACATTTATCAATTTCTGCAGACTGTGAATTATAAATTCTGTTTAAGACTGTGTTAGGTACACAAACTCAGAGAAAAAAAAATGAGCTGACAGTTAAAAACTACTGATTTTGTAATATCTAGAACAGTTGTTAAGCATTTAAACTTAGAGCTAATTTATTCAGTGTGTCAAAGATACCAATTTATGAGGGATAGTTTTTATAATATATAAAATCTTAGTAAAGACAATTTTATAAATTTGGGAGATCAATAACACATCATTCTTCATACTATTTGTTGTCTGGCTAAATCATGATAGGAGAATATTATGATATCAATTTTCTGTATTTTTCTCACCAAATTATATACTGTTGTGACAGAGATAGCCTGTTTTCACTAAAATTCTTTCTCTACACTTTCCATTAAAAAGAAAAAAGAACTGTGTCTGGATATATTACTGCTCAGCTCAACTATCCTTTCCAGCCTTCCTTACAGTTAGAAATGGTGAATAAATTTTTGCTAATTGAATGTAAACCAAAGTGATATCTGTCACTTCCATGTTTGAATGTTATTAAGCCACTATACTGATTCCATACTTCCTTTCCTCTCCTTCACAGTGAAACTCAGACATGGTGGTGACCAAACTTCAACCATGCAATAGTAGCATTGCCCTAGTACAGGAGTTGGCAAACTGCTGCTTACAAGTAAATTTCTACCTTCTGCCTGTTAAACAACAACAACAACAACATTATTGTAACATAACCATGTCCATTCATAGCATAGAGTCTATGACTACAATGGCTGGGTTGAGTGGCTGCACCATATACCATATAACCTGTGAAGCCTGAAATGCTTACACTCTGAGCCTTTACAGAAAATGTTCACAGATCCCTGCCCTAGAACACAGTGGAAGCAGTCTGTGTCCCTGGATGAGCACACTGTTTGATCAGGGCTGCACCACTACCTTGGGTCACCACTGCAGGAGTGTTATGGGAAGATAAACGTTATTATTTTTTTTAAGTCACTTATTATTGTGGAAACAATGTCAGACTATATTTTTGGGGGCTCAAAAATCACTGCAGATGGTGATTGCAGCCAAGAACTTAAAAGATGCTTACTCCTTGGAAGGAAAGTTATGACCAACCTAGATAGCATATTCAAAAGCAGAGACATTACTTTGCCAACAAAGATTCGTCTAGTCAAGGCTATGGTTTTTCCTGTGGTCATGTATGGATGTGAGAGTTGGACTGTGAAGAAAGCTGAATGCCAAAGAATTGATGCTTTTGAACTGTGGTGTTGGAGAAGACTCTTGAGAGTCCCTTGGACTGCAAGGAGATCCAACCAGTCCATCCTAAAGATCAGTCCTGGGTGTTCACTGGAAGGGCTGATGCTCAAGCTGAAACTCCAATACTTTGGCCACCACATGCGAAGAGCTGACTTATTGGAAAAGACCCTGATGCTGGGAGGGATTGAGGGCAGGAGGAGAAGGGGACGACAGACGATGAGATGGCTGGATGGCATCACTGACTCAATGGACATGAGTTTGAGTAAACTCTGGGAGTTGGTGATGGACAGGGAAGCCTGGCGTGCTGGGATTCATGGGGTTGCAAAGAGTTGGATACGACTGAGTGACTGAACTGAATTGAACTGAATATTGGGTCTTTTAATTACCAGCAGCTTGGTATTTTGCTAAATCAAGTCACTCTGAAAAGAATATGAAAATGAAAAGCAATAATAAAATAAGTTCCCAAAATAAAAGCTAAGTATCTAATCAACACTGTCCTAAGTGTAGAACATGACTTACTTCATTCTAGAAATTCTGTCTCGTTAATAATAAGCATCATAGAGACAAGGACATTATTTTGCTATAATTCATATGCCAGTAATATAGCTAATTAGTTTTATGGAGGATATCCATTTTGCTAACAAATGTTTGTCCTATTTACTGTATAATAATTAATGTCTTTTAAATTTAATATAAAAAATTATATGTGCAATTTTAGTATAATTGGTCTTAAGTTCTATAATCAACATCTTTTTATTTGTTCAAAGAGAATATATGATTTATCTGATATATAAACCAAGTTACTATTGTCAAAGTTAGTCTATTAAATATTCCCAGAACTTGAGAACCATATAGCTAGAGAAAGGTCACTGATACTTTTCTAGCTTTAAGAATGATTTAACAACAGAATATCCTGTATCAATGGCATCCAGTGTCCTGAAAACAATGCAAGAACATAAATACCAGTTATTGAAATATCTGTTTATCTTTTCTAGCTATGCTGCTGCTGCTACTAAGTCACTTCAGTCATGTCCGACTCTGTTGGACCCTATAGACAGCAGCCCATGAGGCTCCCCCGTCCCTGGGATTCTCCAGGCAAGAACACTGGAGTGGATTGCCATTTCCTTCTAGCTATAGCGTTTCTAAAATGAAAGTATGAATTTGAATTTTATCTGTGTATCTGCCAGGTTTTGCCATCAGTTTGTCAAATTTTACTATCTGAAATAAAATTTCAACAAGAATGTATAGTGTTGGTAACTTTGGCAGGAGAAATACAATGGTTCTGGGCGGTCAAGATTGCCTTTTCCAAAGGAACCTAAAATAAAGAGAATTTCTTGAGCTAAAACAATGAGCTAAAGACTAAATATAAGCATTTTACATTTAAAAAAATACAAAAATTTGTTTAAGAATGCATATAATTCAATTGAATAGTCAATAATTTGCAATATAGGACTACTCTTCATTTACCAAATTCAAAAACAATGCTGTAACCCAAGACAGTTGTACCTTGCTAAAAAGTCCTTTCAAAATAGTTTCTGAATAACTTGAGGACCTTTAGGAGTAGCTTATCAAATTGTCCTCAAGACAATCTAAAGCCTATGAATTATAAAAAATATCCCCCTCATAAACACACACACACACACACACACACACACACACACAGACTGCATTGGACAATAATGAAGTAAGAGACCATGTTGCTGCTGCTGCTGCTGCTAAGTCACTTCAGTCGTATCCGACTCTGTGCTACCCCATAGACGGCAGCCCACCAGGCTCCCCCATCCCAGGGATTATCCAGGCAAGAATACTGGAGTGGGTTGCCATTTCCTTCTCCAATGCGTGAAAGTGAAAGTGAAGTCGCTCAGTTGTGTCCGACTCTTCACGACCCCATGGACTGCAGCCTACCAGGCTCCTCCGTCCTTGGGATTTTCCAGACAATAGTACTGGAGTGGGCTGCCATTGCCCTCTCTGAAGAGACCATGTTACTTTTGCTTAAATACAAATTCTTCTCTGAAAAATGTGGATGCTCCTAATCTGAAAAAAATAGATACTGGGTTCATCTAAACAATAGACCCCACTTACTTTTTTTAACCTTTTAATTATAATTTTTTAAAACAATTATCAATTGAAAAGGAGCATTTTGCTAGAATTTCTTTAGATATTTTACTGGTTTTCACATATTCACAAAAACAGAAAATGATGAAAACTCCTTCATAACACTGAAAAATGTGAGACAAATAACTAAGTTTAAAACGTGGTAGCAATTCTAAGACAAATAGAACTAGGATAAGAAAAATCTACCAGCTCCCATCATAGCTTTGATTTATTTTGTGAAACAAAGATCAGATGAGGAACCTAGAATCTTCTCAGTTTTTCCTATGTTTTCAGGATGTAGGGCTTGACAAGAACACATTCTTGTGAGGTTAATTAAGTATTTCTCCCAATTTCTAACTCCTCCACCTCTTCATTTGATTTTATTTGCTATAACACAAGTGATTTTACAATTCAAAAAATAAAAATGAAATGAGTTAGCAACAATTGAATGCTTTTTGAAAATTCTGGGACTGATAATCTCCAAAAGTAAATTTTAGAGCATGATAGCATGCCAATAATAAGTTTTAAGTGCTGGGCCTTTTGGACTGAGAATTGTATATATGTTGCATTCAGAATATCAGAAAAACATAACTAGAGACAGCAGGGAAAAACATTACACTGCAAAGAAAAGTATAAAAGTGTAAAAGTTTAATGGCTCCAGAGGAATTCAGTTCACTTTGCTTGGCTTTAAAAAGTAACAATAGAAAATAAAAATATATTCCTTATTAAATAATGTAAATTGTTTAAATTAAAAAATCTCCTTAGCACCATTGTAATACCATCTTGACAACACTAAGGAAAAAAGAAAAACAGATACCATGAAAAACAGAATGAGTAATACAGAAGACCAGAGAAGATTTCACAGATAGATGAAAGAAACAGCCATTAATTTTTTTTTATTCAACAATAATTGAAATTCAAAAGAAAAAGTACAGTGTTATGATATGGATAATATGTGCTCATGACCCAAATAAATTGAGGATATACAATAATCAAAATTGTAACCGTTAGCTAGTTAGAATAGGAAAAAGGAGTCCAGAATGGTGGTGGCTAAAAGACAAAGAAGGGAAAAGCCCATGAAAATAGAACAAAGGCAGATCCAGGATCAGAATGAGAACCTCAGGTAAAACAAATAGCCCTCCTCCAATTTACATAGGGCAGGCTCAGGTGGAGGAGAAAAAACATAAAAAAAGAGGAGTCAAAATTGGGCCAGGGACTTCTCTTCACATCTTTTGGGTCGAGCCACCCTCAGCCTCATGGAGATGGCAATGGCAACCCACTCCAGTACTCTTGCCTGGAAAATCCCATGGACAGAGGAGCCTGGTGGGCTGCAGTCCATGGGGTCACGGAGAGTCGGACACGACTGAGCAACTTCACTTTCATGCATTGGAGAAGGCAATGGCAACCCACTCCAGTGTTCTTGCCTGGAGAATCCCAGGGACGGGGGGAGCCTGGTGGGCTGCCATCTATGGGGTCGCACAGAGTCGGACACGACTGAAGTGACTTAGCAGCAGTAGTAGCAGCACCCTCAGCCTCAAGGATGTATTTTCCTTTGCTTTCTAAATAAAACTGAGCTGTAACACAGAGCTGTAACACTGGTCTGTCCGAGGAAACTACATGGGGCTGTAACGCCAGTCTGTCTATCATTTCAAATTTTTGTTGTGATGAGACAGAACCAAGGAAATTACAAACTCCCCTAGCATAACAAAAGTTCAAGTACATGCTAGTCATGTTTATTGTTAATTTGTGAATAATATAATCACACTCTGATTGAATCAAACAGAAAATAATTTATTTATATGTTTACAGTTTACTGAATCTCTAGAAAGAGGCAGAAACAGGCTCAGAAAGTTAGCAAGAGGTAAAGAAAGCTGGACAGCCAGAGCTACTGGCCAATTGTCATTCACCAAGAGGTATTACTCTGTCAACAAAGATCCGTCTAGTCAAGGCTATGGTTTTTCCAGTGGTCATGTATGGATGTGAGAGTTGGACTATAAAGAAAGCTGAGTGCTGAAGAATTGATGCTTTTGAACTGTGGTGTTGGAGAAGACTCTTGAGAGTCCCTTGGACTGCAAGGAGATCCAACCAGTCCATCCTAAAGGAGATCAGTCCTGGGTGTTCATTGGTAGGACTGATAAAGCTGAAACTCCAATATTTTGGCCACCTGAAGATAAGAGCTGACTCATTTGAAAATACCCTGATGCTGGCAGAGATTGAGGGCAGGAGGAGAAGGGGACAACAGAGGATGAAATGGCTGGTTGGCATCACCAACTCAATGGACATGGGTTTGGGTGGACTCCGGGAGTTGGTGATGGACAGGGAGGCCTGGCATGCTGTGGTTCATGGGGTCACAAAGAATCAGACATGACTGAGCAACTGAACTGTACTGAACTGAACTGAAAGCAGTCTAGTGAAGGAGCCAACTACCGAGAGCCCTTAACACCAGATGGCACAGCTTGCACGACGGATATCATTTGAAATGGACATTGGGAGCTACCATTGGCAATGATGCTGCCATCTCACGTGAAAACCACATGTTGCTTCTTCCAATAATGTAACATTTTTCTCTAAAGGCATTTTTTCATGGTTCTGCTTCTTTGCATCATTAAATACAAGTCAGAGGTAAGAACCTCTGATGCTAAACAATTCTCATGTGTTCTAGTTGAAAGGGCATCTAAGGAACTGAATATCTAGTCTTCTTTAGTTTCCTATTATGAGTCAAATTCTATATTTGTTTGTATAGAGAATTTCCCAAAGGAAAGAGATCATATTTTGGGAAGTCAAAAAGAAAAAAATGTCCTAAGTAATTCCAACTCGGGCTTCACAGTGTCAATATAAACCTTTTCCCCTATCATTTCTCTCTCCCCCACTGTGTTCCCTCTAATGTAATCCAATTATCTTTAAGAAATACAAAGTACATCTCAAGGCTCATTAATTCCACATTTATCTCCTAGCTAAATACATCTGGGTTATGGCTATTCTTTCTTTGGTTCTCCAGACTCAGAAATTAAGCCAAAAAAGGAAAAGAAAAAATAAATTTCACTACATAGAAAAATAGATATGACCTATATCTATTATATAAGATAAAATATACATCAGAATAATATGTGTGTATTATTCCTATTTCTGTATTAGATCTAGGCTTCCCTAGTGGCTTAGATGGTAAAAAAAAAAAAAAAAAGCCTGTACTGTGCAAGACCCGGGTTTGATTCCTGGGTCTGAAAGATCCTCTGGAGAAGGAAATGACAAACCGCTCCAATATTCTTGCCTGGAGAATCCCAGAAGCCCACAGAGGAATCTGGTAGGCTACAGTCCATGGGGTCACAAAGACACAACTGAATGGCTAACCCTTTCACTTTCAATACATATAATCCATCCATGTGATATATATGTCAATACAATAGGTTATATATGATGCATGCATATACATGTGATGCAACAGGAAGAGATGTTGGTATAGGACACAGCTCTCAGTTCTCACTTCACTTCTCTAAATGACAGTAGGGTAAGGCTGTCACAAATGATGTCATTCTTCTGTTATTTTTTCTTTTTTCTTTTACTTTATCTTCCACTATTTCTTCCACACCAACATTTCCTTACATCCTATAAATGCTTTCTTCTATATTATATCAAGCAATATCTAGGACTTTAAGTCCGTCACGATTTTGTCACTATTGAATCAAAGTTTCAGTCAATCATTAAAGCAAACAGCTTCTAAAGCAGCTCGGTCTACTAAAACTTTGTGCAATGAAAGAAAAATGTTATTATCTGGGAAACCTGCAAAATAAAAGAAAAATAAAATATCAGTGGCATCTAGAAAATCAAATAGTATCAGAGACTTATGGTATAATACTCAATATGGCCCAGACAAAAATAATAATTACTCAACATTAAAAAACAGAGAACTCTGCTCAATATTCTGTAGCAAAGTAAATGGGAAAAGAATTTGAAAAAGAATAAATACATGTGTATGTATAACTGAATCACTTTGCTGTACACCTGAAACTAACATAACATTGTTAATCAACTATAAAATAAAACAAAAAAGTTTTAAGACATTTAAAAAAAATAAACAAAACTGCAGCACGTACAGGAAAATTGAAGAGATCAAATCCTATGTGTGGTTTTTCAAGTCCAACCCTAGTCAGTTACAAAGCCTTTATCAGGAAGTCCTCATTGGAGAAAACTCTCCTCCCTACACCAGACTTTGTGCACAGTCTTTGTGAGGTCTCTGAAAGGAATTGCAATCAAAGACTCAGGAGCTGACAGCCCATGCATGGCCTTGCACATAGCTGCATTCAGAACCCAGGTGCTCCTGTATTGAGACCTCCTTATGAGTGTATTGAGGGTAAAGGAGTCCTGAACAAAGGCCTACCCCCAGTGCCTCTGCCAAGGTCTCCTACTCTGAAGGAGAAAGTAGAAGCTTTGAAAATACCTTCCGCTCTGGCTCAATACTTTTCCACTCCTGGCCTTTCTCCTCTTCCTTTTCTCAGGTCTATAAAAGAGCATGAGCCTTTGTTTGGGACTCCCTCAGCAGGGAGAAGAATCCTTGTGTCTGAGCTGGTCCATCTGCCCCTCACCCAGTACAGTGCTGTGTGGGAAAATGTGACACTAGGAGAACCAGTTTGGCCTCTTTGTTAACTCCTTAGAAGAGACTTCCTTGTTGGCTCAGATGGTAAAGTGTCTGCCTACAATGTAGGAGACCCGGGTTCGATCCCTGGGTTGGGAAGATCCTCTGGAGAAGGAAATGGCAACCCACTCCAGTACCCTTGCCTGGAAAATCGCTTGAATGGAGGAGCCCGGTAGTCTACAATCCATGGGGTTGTAAAGAGTTGGACACGACTGAGTGACTAAACTTTAGCAGTAAGTGATTAAAGGCTTGAATGTTACCTTCACTGCTTGAAATGCTTTCGTGAGACAAGTCTTTTATTTTTAACTTTATAATTCACCCATTAGTGTGCTGAGATCCTAACTGTAGTTGTGCGTAGAAGGGAGATGTTTGGAAGAAGAAAATTTGGCATTCCCTCACATGTAATTTGCTTACATTAAGTTACTGCACACACTTCAAGAACGCAAAAACTATACCTGAGTAATAAGGAACCAGCTCTTCAGGTGACAATCCCCCATGGGTTTGCGAAGATGAATTACTAAGAGTTCCTTTCCAGTTCTTAGTAACCCCCTCTATTTTATTAAATAACCTCAATCTCATTTCTAAAGCCTGTGAGATAGTAAATCCTACTAACAATTACAAATTGGCAAGCAACCAATTCTGACCTTGCATATGAATTTTGGCAGCTCTGGCCTTATGGCTGCAAATTAAAAGAGTTATAGGAAGTCCTTGGATTCAGTATACTTTGAGATTAAAATATAGGTTTTGAGCTTATCTTTCTCATTATTCTGGTTATCTGTAAGGATTAGAGGAATTCAATCTACCTCCAATACTTATAATCTCCTCCTTTAAAACAGGTGTCATATGTTGTTTTACTATCTGTTTTAATCAATCTCTACTTAATTTTTCAGTCTTTTCTTAATGTGCCCTTCAATTCCAGATGATCATATATTATTATTTAATTATTTGTTTTACAACTGTATGCTCTACGCTGCCAAATTCTAATTATGCAATACCTGCTGGATTTTTAATTGCTCTCAGCTCCAACGGGGGCCAGATAATCAGTATCATATTACCATATTAAAAAAAAAGTCTGTCTGCAACCAAGTATTCCTGGGACCTGAATCTCTATATCTGCTTTGGTAATGTCAAGGAAGGCAAGCTAATTCTGAGTTGAAGTAGGAAAAAGAAATTCAGTGAATGTGTGGCAAATCTGGAGAAGTAGGCTGCCTTATTTTCTAGACTTGGGAAGAATTTTGGAAAATATGTACTAAATACCTAAAGATGTACAGAATACAGATAAAGGTACTGGAGAAATGAACAAATATTTTAAAAGATATCTACATGTGAATTTGGTCAAAATTGCAATTTTGATTAAAGTCAAGGAGGTAATTCAGTACAGATTTCTCTACTGCTGACTATTTCATGATAAAATGACAAAAATATACAGTTTTGGGACATTTTACTTTGTAATGCTTTTTAGTCATTTAATGCTGTTTAATCTTTTTATATTTTCATCATTTAATATTTCATTTTGTATAGGCAGTTTTTATAAAGCTTTTTTTAAAAGAAAATTTAATGAGGTGAAAGAATATTTGTGCCAAGAGGTGCGTGGGAAGGGTCCCAAGAAAGTCTTTAAAATTTTAAATATTGCTGATACTTGATTATAAATTACTTGTTATAACAAGTCTTACATTTGTATGGTGTGTTTCACATTAACAAATGATTACAGTAAAACCTCAATTACTATAAGAGAAAAAGTAGAAATGTAAAGGGTATAAACTCTACACTGAAAGGCAAAGTATTTTTGGTCTTAAGATATTAGGATACTTCATAAACAAAATTATTTTTAGGCTGGAGCTTGTAGTTAGAAAAGGCTGTAGTTAGGGATATTGATTATGAAAGCTTATTGTTTGGACACAAATATTTGCTCTGCCACCATTATGAATTGAAAGATTTTGTTCACCTCAAATTTATACGTTGAGATTCTCACTCCAGGTACTATAGTATTAGGAGGTGTGGCCTTTGGAAGGTGATTTGTTTTTGTTGTTGTTTAGTCGCTAAATTATGTCTGACTCTTTTGTGACCCCATGGACTGTACCCTGCCAGGCTCCTCTGTCCATGGGATTCTCCAGGCAAGAATACTAGAGTGGGTTGTCATTTCCTTCTCCAGGGGATCTGCCCGACCCAGGGATTGAACCTATGTCTCCTAGGTAGGCAGGAGGATTCTTTATCAGTGATTAGCGAAGGCAATGGCACCCCACACCAGAACTCTTGCCTGGAAAATCCCATGGACAGAGGAGCCTGGTGGGCGGCAGTCCATGGGGTCACGGAGAGTCGGACATGACTGAGCGACTTCACTTTCACTTTTCACTTTCATGCATCGGAGAAGGAAATGGCAACCCACTCCAGTGTTCTTGCCTGGAGAATCCCAGGGACGGGGGAGCCTCGTGTGCTGCCGTCTATGGGATAGCACAGAGTCCGACACGACTGAAGCGACTTAGCAAGAGCAGCAGCCTCGTCTCTATAAAAGAAATCCCAAAGAGCTTGCTTTTCCATGTGAGGACACAAGGAGACGGAATCTGTCTGGTGAGATCTTGAACTTACCAGCCTCTAAAACTGTGTGAAATAGATGTTTAAACCACTCAGGCAATTTTTTTTTTTTTTTTTTTGTAGCATCCCAAGTGGATTAACACAGACCCTAACCGGCTGTCATTTAACTTCCCTGTGCCTCGGTTTTCCCATCCATAAAATGAAGGTGGTGGTGATAACTATTTTATCAGGTTCTTTGAGGATTAATGACTTAACAAACATAAAGCTCTTAGAGCGCTGCATGGAACAGAGTAAGGGGGAAATAATTATGATGATGAAATTGAAGGGGAACTTGTATTAATATTTTGCCATGGAAACAATGAGGAAGGGATGCCATATCATAGTCCAGGATAAACAGGCCAATTCAGAGAGTAAGAATCATGGAATCATTGCTGTTTTGCTGTGCATATGTGCAACAAGTTAATACTAAAAGAACTGGGAAATACAGGGAATACAAGGAGGATGTTAACAATCGTGAGACTGTTTCATAGGTACATGGGAAGCCAGCAAAGGCCTTCAGGCATGGAAATTGCAGTGTTTACTTGCGACTGTAGACATTTATAGAAAATTTTAGCATATATAGTAATAAATGTTTTTCCAATCACAGAATTTAAACATAATAAAAGCTGATTATTATTTGCATATACAAAATAGTCTAAAATGTAGGGTATTTTGCAAATCTAACTGTAGAGTCACAAATAGGAGTCAACTGCAAACTAATTTACTAGTATTAAAATATCTAGCTGAGAAAGAAGTAATCACACTTTCTCACAATACAAAATACAAAATGCTAATAAAATAAATACATAAGAAACACATGCATATAATGTGTAACATCCTATATTTAAAACATATTGTTTCAAAGGACATGAAAGACCTAGCATTTAGGAGATTCCAAATATAAAGACAAGAATATATTACAAGGGGTTGAGACAAATATAAAAAAACACATTAGAAAAAACTATAATTTTTTAGCAATAGATCATTTAAGATCCTCGGATTAAACCTTAAAGACTGTTTATTTCTTGAATGTAATTTTAAAATTAATAATTGAATGTTTTTCCATATCCTGAAGGAAGACAAGGTCCACATTAACCATAGTCAATACACGCATCTATTATTCATTAGGCATATTGGATGTTCCAATCACTTGGCAGCCTTCAGGCATATTTCTAATAGAAAGGATACTATAGGGTTTCAAAACAGTTAATTTGCAGATTTAAGTATAGAAATGCAAAGGCTAACTTGCATGAAAAGAAAACATTTTTATTTACAGATGCATCTAATAACACTGAAAATGAAACTTGCAAAAATACATTTATTTCTGTGTTATTCTTTTCATATAGCCACATTTAAAAATAATATAAGCTCAGAAAAATTCAACGACCAATTACATCCTGATTGTCACTCACCTGGGAAAGCTGAAAGTTATAGGCCTTCAGGGTAAATGTCAAGTGAATGTGCTTGGACCGTAGCCCATATCTGATTAGCAAAGCTGTTTTCAGCATATTCAATTGCTAGGCATGTATAATTTGCCCTATGTTCCTGAAACATAATGGGAGAAAATAAGGTACTCTGCTAAATCTGGGCAATTAAGGCAATGGGGGTGAGGATTCAATTCCAATTAAAAAAACATCTATTGAATATCTAAAATTGTCAAATAAATGTGCTAAATTTTGTCAATTTTTTTTAAAAAATGAGCTTCAAGCTACTTCAGCTCTCTATGTAAATATATGAATTTTTTCACATATATTAACTATATTTATGGTCAGATGCTTAACATAACTGAATTAGATACAATTATTTATTGATATACAGCTTTCTCTATGACTGGATTTTAAAAATACCTGCCAGTGAGTGAGGTTAGATATTGCATGTTTAGGGTCTTACATGTTTCTGTTTGCTTGTGCAGTATAATATATATAAAGTAGATACTAAAATAATTCTTAATTAAATTATTAGTAGATAGAGTAGTATATTTCTGATTTTTGCTTCCAAGCATGAAACATCACTTGCACAATAAAAAAACCTCAAGAAAAATAACCTAGAAATTTTTCTGGACTCAGAAAAGGAGAATAAGATTTGGATGTATTAAATAGTTGTCTATTAATAAGCTTTTCAAGGAACTCAGGTGAGGCTTACAAGTCGGATTGCTGTTGTTGAAAAGTGGCATTATTAATTTGGCTGAGAAAGTTTGATAAACTTGAATTAAGCAGTAAATGATTGACTCTTTCCCACTGATAGTGATGAGAAATGCTAACTCAAGAAGTCTTACAAATGTAAAGAAACTGCTGTCACTTCATAGAAATACTGTGTGGAGGGTGATCTAGTTATCTCTTCAGAATTAGTATAAACTGTGAATCACAAATGGTAATCTTATCCCTGACATTAAACTCTCCAATTAATGCTATTCAGTTTTATAACTTCTCAAAAATCTAGTGAATTTGTATTCTCATACTTATGGCTCAAGAAAAGAAAATAGAATAATGAACAAAATGTGCTTAGTATGGCCATAATCTCATTTGATACCAAAACAATTTTATTATTTTTTGTAAGAGAAACTATCCTTAAACAAATTTGTTAGGGTGTTTCACAAATATCTTTTTTTTTTTTTATCAGTTTTTCTATAGAAAAAGAAAAGAAAGGGAAAGAAGAGGAAATGTATATACAAGTGACATTTCTAAAACTTTATTTTTCAGTGTTCACTGAAAAATTGGCTCCTGCCCTGAAGTCATGGTTGGGCTCATGAGTATATATGCCCATCTTGCCACAGAAAGCATACCATAAAATATAAAGTCACACTTGACACTCTGTAGTACTTTTCTTCTTTTTCTCCCGATTTTAGAGAAAGTAAATTTAATTTGGGCAATCTTCTATTTACCCTAAATGAAAACATATTTTTAAAATAAAATATATTCAAAAATTTAAATCTTTCTTTAAGCAGGCTACCGTACCTATGACTGTTAGTAGTTTCTTTGTGATTATAGAAGCCACTTCCCAAGGGTAAATGGGAACAGCTACCACTAATGTAGAACAGAAGATATTTGTTTGACTACCTATAATATCTAATCAGTACAACTTCCTACAGTATATGCAAAAACTGGCAACCAAGAATCTCCATAGAAGAAATACTATGCTAAATATAATGAGTATGATCAGTTGATAAATGAAGAATAAACTAATTCCACCTCAGTAAGCCTATTCATGACCCTTTTCAGGTCAGAGATAATAATTGTGAATTAATTCTGCCAAGACTCTAGCACTTGATAGGAAGAACTATTCAGTTTTACCTAGGAAGACATAGACATAGAAATGTTGATTTTTTAAAAGAATTATTCAAAGACTAAGAAAAATAAATTAAGATTGAGTAATAGCACTGTATTCATATTTTTAAATAGAATAACAGGTTTTTGAAAGCAAGAAGGAACCCCATAAATTATACTATCTTTTTCCAAAGAGTAGACCTGGCATTTTCACAAATAAGTGATTTTAAAAAGATAAAAATAGCCTAATTTCTTATTGAAATAGATTTTAAAAAAAGAAAATTTACCAGAAAAAAATCATAAATTTGTCTTCATGGCATTTGGGTTTTGCTTGCATGATAATATGCTTTCATATATAATGAAATCATATTCATGGTGTATGATTTACACAATCCTATATAAAAAAATCATATCATTGAAAAGTTAAAGAAATGTACATCTCTCCTTTTTTCTCTATAGAAGTAAACAATTTGTTCATCATTTTCAGTGATTAAATTGAGGTTAATTCTTGCACAGTTAACATTTTCTAGAGTTCTGTTAAATTTTCTATGACCTGGGCAATGTGTAAAGGGAATTTTCTAGACCATTGATCTCCTAACTTTATAAATGTTTAAAATTAGCTTACATTTATTTAAATGTTTAGTTAATTATTTATACAATTATCTATTATTATATAGACATATGATATATATTGGGGCTTCCCAGGTGGTACTAGTGGCAAAGAACTCACCTGCCAATGCAGACGACACAAGAGACGCAGATTCGATCCCTGGGTCAGGAGATCCCCTAGAGAAGGGCATGGCAATCCACTCCAGTATGCTTGCCTAAAGAATCCCATGGATAAAGGAGCCTGACGGGATATAGTCCATGGGGTCACAAAGAGTCACACATGACTAACCAACTTAGCATGCATGATACACATAGTACATGCAGATAATAATTGAAAGAATAGCCAGATGAGACAAAATAAATGTGATAAAAGCTCTAGTATATTCTTCTCACACTAATGTTGAAACTCCTCTTGGATACACATGTTTTAGAGTCAATAGGCCTTGAATATTCATGCACTGAAGGAAATACTTAAATGTACTTAAATCACACTATTATCTTTTTTTGAGGGGGTTCATTTTCTGTAATTAATGATGCCATCCTATGAAGAAATCAGATTTCAAAGTATAGACATCATTATTGTTCACCTTCAAATATCACCAATTCTCTATAAATCTTAAGTTACTCAGTCCCAAAACTAGTAGCAATATTCTAAGTAGTATTCTACTTAGAATGGTCAGAGTAGTCAGAGTAGTGGTCAGAGTGGATTACAAAATTAAAATAGATATCAATTTTATCTTGAGAATCAAAATTCTTAGCTTCTTAACAGATATATATAGCTGAAATATATGTAACACAAGCTCTTCTCAACAGCTTAACAGCTCTTTTTTTTTCTCCCACACTGTTATTCATTAACAATCACATAATGGAAAAACAATCACATAATGGAAATAGTGTTAATATTCTTTTATATTCACAATGAACTATATATATATATATATATTCACTTTTTGAAACTTGGGATAAATTTTTTTAGTGGTTAAATGTGAATGACATCTCTAATTCTTTTTTCTTTTTTTAAGCAGAGATTTATTATTATACTGGTGGTTGGAATCTCCTTGTATTAGGGAGTTAGAATGAGGAGGGGAAATCTGAAAATATATATCCTCTGAAAAGCAATTCAGAATCCATTCTTCAGAGAAAGAGGGAGGGTAGTTATGGACAGATGCAAAAGACCTTCCCCTGAGGACCAACAGTGCATATAGAGGTAAAGGAAAAGCAGAGTGAACAGTATTCCCAAGTGTTGGTTCCCCATCCACTCAATGTACCTTAAACAGTCTACATTACATGGATATTATTTATTTATGTATATGTTATATTAAGTACATATGCTATATTTTGAAATCAAAGTACTTTACTGACCAGAATTCTAGGCCATATGGATTGACGTTTTTCTGATGAACATGTCTGTGCTTTTATGTTGTTTTAATTTTGTTTTTTTGTTTTTATTTTTTAGTTAAGAATATAGGATGCCAATCTTCTCATATTATTTTAAAATATATCTAAATAGAATTTCTAACCTGTAACTTAAAATTATTAGTGTTGATAATCATTAATTAGCAGAGCCTGAGGACAAGGGAAGAACAAGGCAAATATTATATAGACATGTAAACCAGGCCTAAGTGTAACTGTTGATGATCACTATCAATCCTCATTCATAAAAAGCTATATGTCTCTGATTTCCAAACCTGTAAATTTAAAAGGTAATGAGGGAAAAATTAAGATCACAATTTCAAGCAAATTAACAGGTAAATACTCTGTTTTTTTGTTTGTTTTTGCCATACATTGACATGAATTAGCCACGGGTATACATGTGTTCCCCATCCTGAACCCCCCTCCCACTTCCCTCCCCATCCCATCTCTCAGGGTCATCCCAGTGCACCAGCCCTGAGCACCATGTCTCATGCATCGAACCTGGACTGGCGATCTGTTTCATATATGGTAATATACATGTTTCAATGCCATTCTCCCAAATCATCCCACCCTCGCCCCTCCCACAGAGTCCAAAAGACTGCTCTATACATCTGTGTCTCTTTTGCTGTCTCGCATATAGGGTAACAGGTAAATATTCTAAAATTGACCCACTTACTGCTGTCCTCAATGTGTGCTCAGGATTTAAATAATAATGAAAAATCAATTATTTAATAATTAACCTTTCCCCAGGCTTCGCTGACAGCTCACTTGGTAAAGAATCCCCCTGCAATGCAGGAGACCCTGATTTAATTCCTGGGTCAGGAAGATCTGCTGGAGAAGGGATAGGCTACCCACTCCAGTATTCTTGGGCTTCCCTAGTGGCTCAGTTGGTAAAGAATCCGTGTGCAGTGTGGGAGACCTGGGTTCGATCCCTAGGTTGGGAAGATCCCCTGGAGAAGGGAAAGGCTATGAACTTGGCAAACTCCAACTCCGGGGGATGGTGAGGGACATGGAGGCCTGGGGTGCTGCAGTCCATGGGGTCACAAAGAATCTGACACGACTGGGTGGCTGAACAGCAACAAATGAATGAAATACAAAATGTGTGTTTAGCTGTTGCATATATCATGCTAGTATGCAAGGATCATAGGAGTACTAAATGTCAGTACATTCAAGATCCTTGGAATGAAATAATTGTGCAAACAAAGTGGTTGCATAGAAGTGGGCAAATGATGCAATGGCAGAAACTATTTCTTTTCATTGCTATCCTGAATTTAAAAATGTCTCTTGAAATATTTAAGAATGTGTGTATGAATCAAGTATAAAAGCAAATAGAAAGGTGAATGACTGTAAGGTAAGTTGAAGTCCCTCTTAGGTCTTTTATTTTCATTCCAATTTTATAAAGTATAAATTTGGGAAATTAATTACAAGCTAGAATTTTACATACATGGAAAGTATATTTTAAAATTCTTTTCTGCAATCTTATTTCTATTGTTGCACTTGACAAAGCATGTGGAAAGATAATTATAATTTATACCAATAAATCTATTAACAATTTCTTCCTCTCACAATCCTTGTGACTCCCACCCACCAGTATCATAATAAATCTCTGCTTTATATGGAAATTATAAAAATAACACAATTTTTGGTGTATATATCACATTTATATTTTAAAACTAGAATTGTATATAGTATTATCTTATTTGATGCTCAAACTTCAAAGAAAAGTGAGACAGCTATTTTTTTTTTTCCATTCTGAATAGTGCAGCTGAGGATTTTTTGTGTTGAAGTGATGTCTTCACATAAGTTTGTAGATTCTGAACTTGATTATTTAATTCTTAACTCCAATATTTGAATTCAAGTATAAATAGATTTTATGTAAACTTTTCCCATTTTCTCATAAAATGAAATGCAGAGCCCTTGTTCTCGTTCACCCACACGTGGCTCTGAAATGGAATCAATAAATACTTGCATACCATTGGTTGGTTTAAAATGAAAATGTGAAAAATCTTTATTTCCTTATTTTCCTATTTTAAGAGAGAAGGACATATATTATCAAAGTAAAAGCTTATTTAAATGCCAAACTCTTTTAATTAAAATGGTGTGCTTTAAACACACCTCTATAAATCATGTACATTTAGCCATTATGCTTCTGATTTAAACAAACAAAAGGAAATATATTTTTTCTTAATCAAAATACAAGCAATCTGTATGGTACAATGTGGGTGATAATATGTAGAAGTCATGATGTCATTTTGTTAAGAAGATTATTTGTTTATGAGTTGTACTTTTCATTTGCCTCACTTTCTCACAAAAGTGGCATGACAAACACCTGGAAAAAAAGGGAGAACAGATTCCAGCTTTTGCTGTTGCTGCTATGAGAATTCAAAGGAAACGCGAATGAGAAGCTGGGGTTAAGAACTGCCTTCCCAGTCCTGAATGGGGCACTGGTTTCTTATGTGCGGTAATGATTATCTGAAAGCATTTTTGTTTCTCTCACTGTGCTGACAGGAGCACTATGTAAAAATATGCTTTATTATAAACTGCAGTATCCCTCAGTGTTAATATCCAAAATATTCAGCCATAGTTAACATGGAAATGTGGTACACAAGAAAGTGTGGAGGCTGATGTGTTTTTATACAAGTGTAAACATTGTTTTCTCTTATACTGATTTATTAATATGAATAATTATAGGAGTTGATGTGAACAGGCATATAAAGAGATTTATGAAGTTAAATTATGCCTTTTTCTTAAAAATATTGTATCTTCAATATGATAATTATCAAATTATACATGGTTTAGAAAACAAAAAGTATTTCTAATGATTTAGAACCAGTCTAAATCATGGTTTAGAACCATGATTTAATTAAGTAAGAATTAAATAAGAAGTAAGAAATTAAAGAATTAAAAGAATTAAGTAAAAAATAAATAAGAATTAAGAACCATGCCTTTTTCTTACTTAATTTAAAGATCATATTATATCTTCAATGTTATGATGATTATCAAATTATACATGGTTTAGAAAACAAAAAGTATTTCTAATGATTTAGAACTAGTCAAGTCCATAATAATTATGCTGTTAATCACACCTAAGTTATCAAGAATATAACTTGGTTTCCATGAATGCATATGTGCACATTCCAGCCCTGCTCTTTAGAAATGTCAAAGCACTCTTCTAAATGGACCTTTGAAGAACATACTCTATCCTCTTTGATACTTTCCTGTTTCATTCTTAGCATTCATATATCCTGGCATAATCATTTGTATCATGTGTTCTAGACACTACACCTTTCATTTTTCTTCATCTGAGTCCTCTGGTTAATCACCAGGGGTGATTTATTTAATATTTATTTAATATTTAAAATGGAGTCCTAAGAATTCAATATAATTCAAATGTATGAACCTAGTCCAGAATATATTGAAATTATTACTGTTCTTGATCTCTGTACTGCAGTAGTGGACACTGTTCACTGACTGTTTAGCACTCACTCACCGTTTTAAATGGCTAAGAACCTTGACTTCACTAGTAGTACCTCTCACATGTAACTCAATGCACAAGGGTAAATCCTGAGTCATCTAAAACAATTATAATGGTTCCATCCTGTGATGTGCTGATAAATATTTAGCAGTCATCTTAATCTGTAGATTAAGGAGAGAAAAAGTGAGAGAGAGAAAAAGATAGAGATCCTGAATTATAATGTGTAATAATTATTTTACTGTAAATACTGTAAACATGGAGTATACTAAGCTAGTATCATGATTTGTCTCTGAATAAGCAGTTACAGCTTGACATCCACGATCAGCTGTCATGAACTGGTTCAAGCCAACTGATCTCATCTCTTATGCTGGAAATGGTTACATGAGGAAACTTGGTTTTGATGTGATTAGACGTGTGTCCCAATACTGGCTAATGCGGTTCTTCTTAATCACCCTGCAATCCCACACATCATTCTAAAAACATCCAGAATGAGCTGTTCAATTTTAACCTATCCACATCATCAGAAAGATAGATAGATAGATAGATTCACTTCAGTTGCTTAGTCATGTCTGACTCTTTGCAACCCCATGGACTGCAGCACACCAGGCTTCCCTGTCCGACACCAACTCCTGGAGCTTGCCCAAACTCATGTGCATCGACTCGGTGATGCCATCCAACCATCTCATCCTCTGTCATCCTATTCTCATCCTGCCTTCAATCCCTCCCAGCATCAGAGTCTTTTCCAATGATTCAATTCTTCACATCAGGTGCCCAAAGTATTGGAGTTTCAGCTTCAGCATCAGTCTTTCCAATGAATATTCAGGACTGATTTCCTTTAGAGTTGACTGGCTTCATCTCCCTGCAGTCCAAGAGATTCTCAAGAGTCTCTCTTGAAGAATTTTCCATTTTGTTGTGATCCACACAGTCAAAGGTTATGGCATAGTCAGTGAAGCAGAAGTAGATGTTTTTCTGGAATACTCTTGCTTTTTCTATGATCTAGTGAATGTTGGCTGGAGAAGGCAATGGCACCCCCCTCCAGTATTCTTGCCTGGAAAATCCCATGGATGGAGGAGCCTGGTAGGCTGTAGTTCATGGGGTCGTTAAGAGTTGGACACGACTGAGCGACTTCCCTCTCACTTTTCACTTTCATGCATTGGAGAAGGAAATGGCAACCCACTCCAGTGTTCTTGCCTGGAGAATCCCAGGGACGGGGGAGCCTGGTGGGCTTCCATCTAGGGGGTCGCACAGAGTCGGACACGACTGAAGCGACCTAGCAGCAGCAGCAACAGCAGCAGCAGCCGTGGATGTTGGCAGTTTGATCTCTGGTTCCTCTGCCTTTTTTTAAAATTTATTTTATTTTTATTTTATTTTTTAAATTTACAATATTGTATTGGTTTTGCCATATGTCAAAATGAATCCACCACAGGTATACATGTGTTCCGGATCCTGAACCCTCCTCCCTCCTCTCTCCGCATACCATCCCTCTGGGTCATCCCAGTGCACCAGCCCCAAGCATCCAGTATCGTGCATCGAACCTGGACTGGTGACTCGTTTCATATGTGATATTATACATGTTTCAATGCCATTCTCCCAAATCATCCCACCCTCTCCCTCTCGCAGAGTCCAAAAGACTGTTCTATACATCAGTGTCTCTTTTGCTGTCTTGTATACAGGGTTGTTGTTACCATCTTTCTAAATTCCATATATATGCGTTCGTATACTGTATTGGTGCTTTTCTTTCTGGCTTACTTCACTCTGTATAATAGGCTCCAGTTTCATCCACCTCATTAGAACTGATTCAAATGTATTCTTTTTAATGGCTGAATAATACTCCATTGTGTATATGTACCACAGCTTTCTTATCCATTCATCTGCTGATGGACATCTAGGTTGCTTCCATGTCCTGGCTATTATAAACAGTGCTGCGATGAACATTGGGGTACTCGTGTCTCTTTCCCTTCTGGTTTCCTCAGTGTGTATGCCCAGCAGTGGGATTGCTGGATCATAAGGCAGGTCTATTTCCAGTTTTTGAAGGAATCTCCACACTGGTCTCCATAGTGGCTGTACTAGTTTGCATTCCCAGCAAGAGTCTAAGAGAGTTCCCTTTTCTCCACACCTTCTCCAGCATTTATTGCTTGTAGACTTTTGGATTGCAGCCATTCTGACTGGCGTGAAATGGTACCTCATTGTGGTTTTGATTTGCATTTCTCTGATAATGAATGATGTTGAGCATCTTCTCATGTGTTTGTTAGCCATCTGTATGTCTTCTTTGGAGAAATGTCTATTTAGTTCTTTGGCCCATTTTTTATTGGGTCATTTATTTTTCTGGAATTGAGCTGTAGGAGTTGCTTGTATATTTTTGAGATTAGTTGTTTGTCAGTTGCTTCATTTGCTATTATTTTCTCCCATTCTGAAGGCTGGACAGTATGGTACTGGCACAAAGACAGAAATATAGATCAATGGAACAAAATAGAAAGCCCAGAGATAAATCCACACACATATGGACACCTTATCTTTGACAAAGGAGGCAAGAATATACAATGGATTAAAGAAAATCTCTTTAACAAGTGGTGCTGGGAAAACTGGTCAACCACTTGTAAAAGAATGAAACTAGAACACTTTCTAATACCATACACAAAAATAAACTCAAAACGGATTAAAGATCTAAACGTAAGACCAGAAACTATAAAACTCCTAGAGGAGAACATAGGCAAAACACTCTCTGACATACATCACAGCAGGATCCTCTATGACCCACCTCTCAGAATATTGGAAATAAAAGCAAAAATAAACATATGGGACCTAATTAAACTTAAAAGCTTCTGCACAACAAAGGAAACTATAAGCAAGGTGAAAAGACAGCCCTCTGCCTTTTCTAAATCCAGCTTCATCATCTGGAAGTTCTTGATTCATGTACTGCTGAGTCTAGCTTGAGAATTTTAACGATTACTTTGCTAGCATGTGAGATGATGTAGATAGATAGATGAGATATATAAATAGCTGGAGATTATAGATAAATTTGAATTGAAAACATGCATACTTATAATTGTTGAGCTTCTTTAATTGAGATCTTTTCATATTTACTGAGAGCTATTAATATTTTCCTATGAACTTGATTTTTTTATCAATACATCTTGTTATTAAAGATTCTTTTATAGTTTGCAATCTGATGTTTTAAAAATCTTATGTTTAAAAATGTGCTTGACACTGAACATTTTATTTTATTTTCCAAAAGTTTTCATTTACATTTGTCTTTTAAAAAAAATCTGTGAATGTTTGTTTTCTATTTGCTGTTGGGTTCTGTTTTTTATATTAACTTATGCATGTTTGTTGTGTAAAAGATGCAAGCCCTCCAACATACACAGCAAATATTTTACCCAACTTATCTAAAAAAGGCTGCAATAGTTAAACATTACATTATGAAATTAAAAGATGCTTACTCCTTGGAAGGAAAGTTATGACCAACCTAGATAGCATATTCAAAAGCAGAGATATTACTTTGCCAACAAAGGTCCGTCTAGTCAAGGCTATGGTTTTTCCAGTGGTCATGTATGAATGTGAGAGTTGGACTGTGAAGAAAGCTGAGTGCCGAAGAATTGATGCTTTTGAACTGTGGTGTTGGAGAAGACTCTTGAGAGTCCCTTGGACTGCAAGGAGATCTAACTAGTCCATTCTAAAGGAGATCAGTCCTGGATGTTCATTCGAAGGACTGAGGCTGAAGCTGAAACTCC
This sequence comes from Bubalus kerabau, assembly GCF_029407905.1. Taxonomy (NCBI): domain Eukaryota; kingdom Metazoa; phylum Chordata; class Mammalia; order Artiodactyla; family Bovidae; genus Bubalus; species Bubalus kerabau. Next base: position 36,072,468 of record NC_073630.1, on the reverse strand, counting down.
AGTATTTTGGCCACCTCATGTGAAGAGTTGACTCATTGGAAAAGACTGATTCTGGGAAGGATTGGGGGCAGGAGGAGAAGGGGACGACAGAAGATGAGATGGCTGGATGGCATCACTGATTCGATGGACATGAGTTTGAGTGAACTACGGGAGTTGGTGATGGACAGTGAGGCCTGATGTGCTGCAATTCATGGGGTCGCAAAGAGTCAGACAAGACTGAGCGACTGAACTGAACTGAACATTTTTCTCTGCTGTTACTAGCTTTTCTACAATTGCTTATTTCATCATAATTCTTCACACTGAAATAAAAAAAATATTATTTCTTAATATTCTATTAACAGTTATTCTTCCAGGGTTTGAATAAATATGCACAAAAAAGATTCTTATCCCATGATTTCTACTCATCAAGAGGGAATAGGGAGGCTCTGAGAGATGATGTGAGATGTAAGCTTGAGGGAGTATCAGGTTTGTCCCCTGGTTCTGTACTTGCTTTTTTTTTTTCCATTTTGAGTTGTCCTTTGCATATCATCAGTTCATTTCAGTTCAGCTCAGTTGCTCTGTCGTGTCCAACTCTTTACAACCCCATGAATTGCAGCACGCCAGGCCTCCCTGTCCATCACCAACTCCCGGAGTTGACCCAGACTCACGTCCATCGAGTCAGTGATGCCATCCAGCCATCTCATCCTCTGTCGTCCCCTTCTCCTCCTGCCCCCAATCCCTCCCAGCATCAGAGTCTTTTCCAATGAGTCAACTCTTCGCATGAGGTGGCCAAAGTACTGGAGTTTCAGCTTCAGCATCATTCCTTCCAAAAAAATCCCAGGGCTGATCTCCTTCAGAATGGACTGGTTGGATCTCCTTGCAGTCCAAGGGACTCTCAAGAGTCTTCTCAAACACCACAGTTCAAAAGCATCAATTCTTTGGCACTCAGCCTTCTTTACAGTCCAACTCTCACATCCATACATGACCACAGGAAAAATCATAGCCTTGACTAGATGGACCTTTGTTGGCAAAGTAATGTTTCTGCTTTTGAATATGCTATCTAGGTTGGTCATAACTTTCCTTCCAAGGAGTAAGCGTCTTTTTTTTTTTTTTTTTTTTTTTTTTTATGCTCGCGGCAGAGAAATCACCGTAAATAGCTTTAACAGAGACCAAATGTGTTCGCTTCAATCCAGTACTTTATCACCCGCCAAGGGAATTTATCGGGGTGAAGGGAGAGAGGGGGAGTGAAGTCATTTTAGCAGGGCATGGTTCATAACTCTTTTATTAGGATCAACAGGTCAGGGATTTTAATAGCTGTAAGATGGAAAGTTAAAATCACTGTTATCCAGCTCCATTTAAAGAATGAAAACAGAGAAAACTGAGATTTTGGGGGCTCCAAAATCACTTCAGATGGTGACTGCAGCCATGAAATTAAAATGAGGAGGGAGGAGGGAGGAGGGTTCAGGATGGGGAACACATGTATACCTATGGCGGATTCATTTTGACATTTGGCAAAACTAATACAGTTATGTAAAGTTTAAAAATAAAATAAAATTAAAAAATAAATAAATAAATAAATACAATCCCTCCTCTTCTCCCAGCTTTGGAGGGACTAGTTTTCTTCTTTCTCAGTTTTCGGAGTAAGCGTCTTTTAATTTCATGGCTTAATTTCATGGCTGCAGTCACCATCTGCAGTGATTTTGGAGCCCAAAAAAATAAAGTCTAACACTGTTTCCACTGTTTCCCTATCTATTTCCCATGACGTGATGGGACCAGATGCCATGATCTTGCATATCATACCTACCTTGTATTAGCTGTGTCAAAATGTCGATGACAAAATGTTCTTTTTTATTCACATGTTTAGCATCTAGGGGCATTTAGAATTGCTTAGAGTATTTGCAATGCATTGGAAATACAAACAAAGCTAGTGGAAGTGATGAAATTCCAGTTGAGCTATTTCAAATCCCAAAAGATGATGCTGTGAAAGTGCTGCACTCAATATGCCAAAAATTTGGAAAAGCAGTGGCCAAAGAACTGGAAAGGACAGTTTTCATTCCAATCTCAAAGAAAGACAATGCCAAAGAATGCTCAAACTACAGCACAATTGCATTCATCTCATACACTAGTAAAGTAATGCTCAAAATTCTCCAAGCCAGGCTTCAGTAATACGTGAACTGTGAACTTCCAGATGTTCAAGCTGGTTTTAGAAAAGGCAGAGGAACCAGAGCTCAAATTGCCAACATCTGCTGGATCATCAGAAAAGAAAATGAATTCCAGAAAAACATCTACTTCCACTTTATTGACTATGCCAAACCTTTGAATGTGTGGATAACAATAAACCATGGAAAATTCTGAGGAAAAGGAGTACTTCAAGGCTGTATATTGTCACCCTGCTTATTTAACTTATACTCATAGTACATCATGAGAAACACTGGGCTGGATGAAGCACAAGCTGAAATCAAGATTGTTGGGAGAAGTATCAATAACCTCAGTTATGTAGATGACATCATCCTTATGGCAGAAAGTGAAGAACTAAAGAGCCTCTTGATGAAAGTGAAAGAGAAGAGTGAAAAAGTTGGTTTAAAACTCAAAATTCAGAAAACTAAGATCATGGCATCTAGTCTCATCACTTCATGGCAATAGATGGGGAAACAGTGACTTTATTTTTGGGGGCTCCAAAATCACTTCAGATGGTGACTGCAGCCATGAAATTAAAAGATGCTTGCTCCCTGGAAGGAAAGTTATGACCAACCTAGACAGCATATTGAAAAGAAGAGACATTGCTTTGCCAACAAAGGTCCATCTAGTCAAAGCTATGTTTTTTCCTATAGTCATGTATGGATGCGAGAGTTGGACTATAAAGAAAGCTGAGTACTGAAAAATGATGGTTTTGAACTGTGGTGTTGGAGAAGACTCTTGAGAGTCCCTTGGACTGCAAGGACATCCAACCAATCCATCCTAAAGATCAGTCCTGTATATTCATTGCAAGGACTGATGTTGAACTGAAACTCCAATACTTTGGCCACCTGATGCAAAGAGCTGACTCATTTGAAAAGACCCTGATGTTGGGAAAAATTGAGGGCAGAAGGAGAAGGGGACAACAGAGGATGAGATGGTTAGATGGCATCACTGACTCAATGGACATGAGTTTGGGGAAACTCTGGGGGTTGGCAATGGACAATGAGGCCTGGCATTCTGCGGTCTATGGGGTCACAAAGAGTCAGACACGACTGAGCGACTGAACTGAACTGACCTGGAAATACATTCCCCCTTCTCTGAAGATTTTATGTAAATTTAATCTTGAATTGCAATTTTAAATGGACAGTCCCCAATAATGATTATTTTCTCCATTGGATGCTGATCTCAAAAACATACATACATGAAAGGCATATATATGTGTGTGTATATATATACACACACACATATGTGTGTGTTTGTGTGTGTGTGTGTGTGTGTGTGTCAAAGGCATTATCCTTGCTGTTTCTCTAACTTAGTCAGCACACACCATTTATTCTTAGTAGTAGAATTTGGGAGAAAGCCTAAAACCCACTCTGCTAACCTCAGGCTGACTTTGTGCTTTTATATCAAATTAAACCACCACATCTACTGATTGCAAAAAGCATAATTGGCTAAGCCTGCTGCTTCTCCAATAACAATATCATGGTTATATGTTCCAAAATAAAATTTCTACCTTCCTCGGCTTTCAGCTGTCTCCATTATTGATCAAACTGCAATATTAACACCTCAAATTCCCTCTCTTAGTTTTTCTTTGTGACACATTCACTTAAAAGCCAAGAAAAGGAAAAGGGATCTTCTGTGAATATCTCCATACTTTTCTATACCTACTCTTGGTTTGAAGTAAAAATGTTCATGGTGAAGAACTGCCATAAAAATACAATTAAGTGTATACATTTTAAAATTTTCCATAGCTCTTTTGCTTTCATTTTGCACATTGTACCTTTTAAATGTTCTAGCGTCCATGAAGACTTGAGTCCTTCTTATAGAATAAATGAATGTGATTAAAATTATTATATTAAGGAGCTTATTATATAAACAAGCACATGTGTTATTGTTTTCAAATCAGCATATTCATAAAATGGCTATGGCAGACAAGGTTCTCTTTAATTGACTTATGTCTGTACTTAAAATAATCTATAAACTATGAGTGAAATGTCCGTTTACCCATCGTGTATTGTGTTTCTATCTTCGTTTTAAAGAAAATCTCCCCCAACAGTCAATTCTGAGTATGTGTACAGTCTTTTCCATTTACTATGAGTTCTGTTGATACTCAGAATCAGTACCTTTGGCACAGTTAACACAATAATACTTTTTGAGCATTTGCTCTTGTCAGCCACACCCCTGGAAACTGGATCACCGGTGTAGGTAGAAATAGTACATGGAGCTCCCCTTCACACCACTTTTTTTTTTTTTTTTTTTTTTTTTTTTTTTGCTTTAGTTTAGTTCAGTTCAGTCTCTCAGTCATGTCCAACTCTTTGGGACCCTATGTACTGCAGCGTATCAGATCTCCCTGTCCATTAACAACTCCTGGAGCTTGCTCAAACTCATGTGCTTTGACTCGGTGATGCCATCCAACCATCTCATCCTCTGTCGTCCCCTTTTCCCACCTTCAATCTTTCCCAGCATCAGGCTCTTTTCCAATGAGTCAGTAATTCGAATCAGGTGACCAAAGCATTGGAGCTTCAGCTTCAGTATCAGTCCTTCCAATGAATATTCAGGATTGATTTCCTTTAGGATTGACTGATTGGATCTCCTTGCAGTCCAAGGGATTCTGAAGAGTCTTCTCCAACTCCACAGTTCAAAAGCCTCAGTTCTTCAGCACTCAGCTTTCTTTATGGTCCAACTTTCACTTCCATACATGACTACTGGAAAAACCATAGCTTTGACTAGACAGATGTTTGTTGACAAAGTAAGATCTCTGCTTTTTAATATGCTGTCTAGATTGGTCATAGATTTTCTTCCAAGGAGGAAGTGTCTTTTAATTTCATGACTGCAATCATAATCTGCAGTGATTTTGGAGCTCAAGAAAATAAAGTCTGTCACTGTTTCCACTGTTTCCCCATCTATTTGCCATGAAGTGATGGGAAAGAATGCTATGATCTTAGTTTTCTGAATGTTGAGTTTTAAGCCAACTTTTTCACTCTCCTCTTTCACATTCAACAAGAGGCTCTTGAGTTCTTCTTTGCTTTCTGCCATAAGGGTGATGTCATCTAAGTATCTGAGGTTATTGATATTTCTCCCAGCAGTCTTGATTGCAGCTTATGCTTCATTCAGCCTGCCATTCCAAGTGATGTACTCTGCATATAAAATTTTTTTTTTTGCTTAAATTTATGTATTTATTGGAGGCTAATTACTTTACAATATTGTATTGGATTTGCCACACATTGACAGGAATCCACCATGGGTGTACATGTGTTCCCAATCCTGATCCCTCCTCCCACCTCCCTCCCCATCCTATTCCTCTGGGTCATCCCAGTGCAACAGCCCCGAGCATCCTGTATCATGCATCAATCCTGAACTGGCGATTCATTTCACATATGATAATATACATGTTTCAATGCCATTCTCCCAAATCATCCCACCCTCGCCCTCTCCCACAGAGTCCAAAACACTGTTCTATACGTTTGTGTCTCTTTTGCTGTCTTGCACACAGGGTTATCGTTAGCATCTTTTTAAATTCCATATATATGCATTAGTGTGGTCATGTATGGATGTGAGAGTTGGACTGTGAAGAAGGCTGAGTGCTGAAGAATTCATGCTTTTGAACTGTGGTGTTGGAGAAGACTCTTGAGAGTCCCTTGGAATTCCAGGAGATCCAACCAGTCCATTCAGAAGGAGATCAGCCCTGGGTGTTCTTTGGAGGGAATGATGCTGAAGCTGAAACTCCAGTACTTTGGTCACCTCATGCAAAGAGTTGACTCATTGGAAAAGACTCTGATGCTGGAAGGCATTAGGGGCAGGAGGAGAAGGGGACGACAGAGGATGAGATGGCTAGATGGCATCACTGACTCGATGGACGTGAGTCTGGGTGAACTCTGGGAGCTGGTGATGGACAGGGAGGCCTGGTGTGCTACGATTCATGGGGTCCCAAAGAGTCAGACACGACTGAGCGACTGAACTTAACTGAACTGATACTGTATTGGTGTTTTTCTTTCTGGCTTACTTCACTCTGTATAATAGGCTCCAGTTTCATCCACTGCATTAGAACTGATTCAAATGTATTCTTTTTAATGGCTGAATAATACTCCATTGTGTATATGTACCACTGCTTTCTTATCCATTCATCTGCTGATGGACATCTAGGTTGCTTCCTTGTCCTGACTATTATAAACAGTGCTGTGATGAACATTGGGGTACACTTGTCTCTTTCAATTCTGGTTTCCTCTGTGTGTATGCCCAGCAGTGGGATTGCTGGGTTGTATGGCAGTTCTATTCCCAGTTTTTTAAGGAATCTCCACACTGTTCTCCATAGTGGCTGTACTAGTTTGCATTCCCACCAATAGTGTAAGTGGGTTCCCTTTTCTCCACACCCTCTCCAGCATTTATAGCTTGTAGACTTTTGGATAGCAGCCATTCTGACTGGCGTGAAATGGTACCTCATAGTGGTTTTGATTTGCATTTCTCTGATAATGAGTGATGTTGGGCATCTTTTCATGTGTTTGTTAGCCATCTGTATGTCTTCTTTGGAGAAATGTCTATTTAGTTCTTTGGCCCATTTTTTTTATTGGGTCGTTTATTTTTCTGGAATTCAGCTGAAGGAGTTGCTTGTATATTTTTGAGATTAATTCTTTGTCAGTTGCTTCATTTGCTATTATTTTCTCCCATCCTGAAGGCTGTCTTTTCACCTTGCTTATAGTTTCCTTTGTGTGCAAAAGCTTTTAAGTTTAATTAGGTCCCATTTGTTTATTTTTGCTTTTATTTCCAATATTCTGGGAGGTGGATCATAGACGATCCTGCTGTGATGTATGTCAGAGAGTGTTTTGCCTATGACTTCCTCTAGGAGTTTTATAGTTTCTGGCCTTACATTGAGATCTTTAATCCATTTTGAGTTTATTTTTGTGTATGGTGTTAAAAAGTGTTCTAGTTTCATTTTTTCTACAAGTTGTTGACCAGTTTTTCCAGCACCACTTGTTAAAGAGATTGTCTTTTCTCCGTTGTATATTTTTGCCTCCTTTGTCTAAGATAAGGTGTCCATATGTGCATGGCTTTATCTCTGGGCTTTCTATTTTGTTCCATTGATCTATATTTCTGTCTTTGTGCCAGTACCATACTGTCTTGATGACTGTGGCTTTGTAGTAGAGCCTGAAGTCAGGCAGGTTGATTCCTCCAGTTCCATTCTTCTTTCTCAAGATTGCTTTGGCTAGTCAAGGTTTTTTGTATTTCTCTACAAATTGTGAAATTATTTGTTCTAGCTCTGAAAAATACCATTGGTAGCTTGATAGGGATTGCATTGAATCTATAGATTGCTTTGGGTAGTATACTCATTTTCACTATATTAATTCTTCTGATCCATGAACATGGTATATTTCTCCATCTATTAGTGTCCTCTTTGATTTCTTTCACCAGTGTTTTATAGTTTTCTATTTATATGTCTTTTGTTTCTTTAGGTAGGTATATTCCTAAGTATTTTATTCTTTTCGTTGCCATGGTGAATGTAATAATTTCTTTAATTTCTCTTTCTGTTTTCTCATTATTAGTGTATAGGAATGCAAGGGATTTCTGTGTGTTAATTTTATATCCTGCAACTTTACTATAGTCATTGATTAGCTCTAGTAATTTTCTGGTGGAGTCTTTAGGGTTTTCTGTGTAGAGGATCATGTCATCTGTAAACAGTGAGAGTTTTATTTCTTCTTTTCCAATCTGGATTCCTTTTATTTCTCTTTCTGCTCTGGTTGCTGTGGCCAAAACTTCCATAACTATGTTGAATAGTAGTGGTGAGAGTGGGCACCCTTGTCTTGTTCCTGACTTTAGGAGAAATGCTTTCAATTTTTCACCCTTGAGGATAATTTTTGCTGTGGGTTTGTCATATATAGGTTTTATTATGTTGAGGTATGTTCCTTCTATTCCTGCTTTCTGGAGGGTTTTTACCATAAATGGATGTTGAATTTTGTCAAAGGCTTTCTCTGCACCTATTGAGATAATCATATGTTTTTTATTTTTCAATTTGTTAATGTGGTGTATTACATTGATTGATTTGCAGATATTGAAGAATCCTTGCATCCCTGGGACAAAGCCCACTTGGTCTTGATGTATGATTTTTTTAATATGTTGTTGGATTCTGCTAGAATTGTGTTAAGGATTTTTGCATCTATGTTCATCAGTGATTTTGGCCTGTAGTTTTCTTTTTTTGTGGCATCTTTGTCAGGTTTTGGTATTAGGGTAATGGTGCCTCATAGAATGAGTTTGGAAGTTTACCTTCCTCTGCAATTTTCTGGAAGAGTTTGAGTGGGATAGGTGTTAACTCTTCTCTAAATTTTTGGTAGAATTCAGCTGTGAAGCTATCTGGTCCTGGGCTTTGGTTTGCTGGAAGATTTCTGATTACAGTTTCAATTTCCTTGCTTGTGATGGGTCTGTTAAGATTTTCTATTTCTTCCTGGTCGAGTTTTGGAAAGTTGTACTTTTCTAAGAATTTGTCCATTTCTTCCAAGTTATCCTTTTTATTGGCATATAGTTGCTAATAGTAGTCTCTTATGATCCTTTGTATTTCTGTGTTGTCTGTGGTGATCTCTCTATTTTTATTTCTAATTTTGTTGATTTGATTTTTCTCCCTTTGTTTCTTGATGAGTCGGGCTAATAGTTTGTCAATTTTAACTCCTTAAAGAACCAGCTTTTGGCTTTGTTGATTTTTGCTATGGTCTCTTTTGTTTCTTTTGTATTTATTTCTGCCCTAATTTTTAAGATTTCTTTCCTTCTACTAACCCTGGGGTTCTTCATTTCTTCCTTTCTAGTTGCCTTAGGTGTAGAGTTAGGTTATTTATTTGACTTTTTTCTTGTTTCTTGAGGTAAGCCTATACTGCTACGAACCTTCCCCTTAGCACTGCTTTTACAGTGTCACATAGGTTTTGAGTTGTTGTGTTTTCATTTTCCTTCATTTCTATGCATATTTTGATTTCTTTTTTTTATTTCTTCTGTGATTTGTTGGTTATTCAGCAGTGTGTTGTTCAGCCTTCATATGTTGGAATTTTTAATAGTTTTTCTCCTGTAATTCACATCTAATCTTACTGCATTGTGGTCAGAAAAGATGCTTGGAATGATTTCAATTTTTTTGAATTTACCAAGCCTAGATTTATGGCCCAGGATGTATCTATCCTGAAGAAGGTTCCATGTGCACTTGAGAAAAAAGTGAAATTCATTGTTTTGGGGTGCAATGTCCTATAGATATCAATTAGGTCTAACTGGTATATTGTGTCATTTAAAGTTTGTGTTTCCTTGTTAATTTCCTGTTTAGTTGATCATAGGTGTGAGTGGGTTATTAAAGTCTCCCACTATTATTCTGTTATTATTAATTTCCCCTTTCATACTTGTTAGCATTTGCTTTACATATTGTGGTGCTCCTATGTTGGGTGCACATAAATTTATAATTGTTATATTTTCTTCTTGGATTGATCCTTTGATCATTATGTAGTGTCCTTCTTTGTCTCTTTTCAGAGCCTTTGTTATAAAGTCTATTTTATCTCATATGAGTATTGCTACTCCTGCTATCTTTTGGTCTCTATTTCCGTGGAATATCTTTTTCTAGCCCCTCACTTTCAGTCTGTATGTTTCTCTTGTTTTGAGGTGGGTCTTTTGTAGACAACATATATAGGGGTCTTGTTTTTGTATCCTTTCAGCCAGTCTTTGTCTTTTGGTTGGGGCATTCGACCCATTTACATCTAAGGTAATTATTGATAAGTATGATCCCATTGCCATTTACTTTATTATTTTGGGTTCGCGTTTATACACCCTTTTTGTGTTTCCTGTCTAGAGAAGATCCTTTAGCATTTGTTGGAGAGCTTGTTTGGTGGTGCTGAATTCTCTCAGCTTTTGCTTGTCTATAAAGCTTTTGATTTCTCCTTCATATTTATGAGATCCTTGCTGGGTACAGTAATCTGGGCTGTAGGTTACTTTCTTTCATCACTTTAAGTATGTCTTGCCTTTCCTTCTGGCTTGAAAAGTTTCTATTGAAAGATCAGCTGTTATCCTTATGGGAATCCCCTTGTGTGTTATTTGTTGTTTTTCCCTTGCTGCTTTTAATATTTGTTCTTTGTGTTTGATCTTTGTTAATTTGATTAATATGTGTCTTGGGGTGTTTCACCTTGGTTTATCCTGTTTGGGACTCTCTGGGTTTCTTGGACTTGGGTAACTATTTCGTTCCCCATTTTAGGGAAGTTTTCAACTATTATCTTCTCAAGTATTTTCTCATGGCCTTTCTTTTTGTCTTCTTCTTCTGGGACTCCTATGATTCAAATGTTGGGGCATTTAACATTGTCCCAGAGGTCTCTGAGGTTGTCCTCGTTTCTTTTAATTCTTTTTTATTTTTTCCTCTCTGTTTCATTTATTTATACCATTCTATCTTCTATCTCACTAACCCTATCTTCTGCTTCAGTTATTCTACTGTTGGTTCTCTCCAGAGTGTTTTTGATCTCATTTATTGCATCATTCATTATATATATCGACTCTTTTTATTTCTTCTAGGTCCTTGTTAAACATTTCTTGCTTCTTCTCGATCTTTGTCTCCAGGCTATTTATCTGTAACTCCATTTTGTTTTCAAGATTTTGGATCATTTTCACTATCATTATTTGGAATCTTTATCAGGTAGATTCCCTATCTCTTCCTCTTTTGTTTGGTTTGGTGGGCATTTATCCTCTTCTTTACCTGCTGGGTATTTTTTTTGCATTTTCATCTTGTTTATATTGCTGTGTTTGGGGTGGCCTTTCCATATTCTGGCAGTTTGTGGTTCCTCTTTATTGTGGAGTTTCCTCACTGTGGGTGGGGCTGGACATGTGGCTTGTCAAGGTTTTCTGGTTAGGGGAGCTTGTGTCAGTGTTCTGGTAGGTGGAGCTGGATTTCTTTCTGGAGTGCACTGAAGTGTCCAGTAATGAGTTCTGAGATGTCAGTGCGTTTGGTGTGACTTTGGTCAGCCTGTATATTGAAGCTCAGGGCTATGTTCCTGTGTTGCTGGAGAATCTGTGTGGTATGCCTTTCTCTGGAGCTTGTTGGCCTTGGGTGGTGCTTGATTTCAGTGTAGGTATGGAAGTGTTAGATGAGCTCCTATCAATGTTCCCTGGAGTCAGGAGTTCTATGGTGTTCTCAGGATTTGGACTTAAGCCTCCTGCCTCTGGTTTTCAGTCTTATTCTTACAGTAACATCAAGACTTCTCCATCTATACAGCACTGATGATAAAACATCTAGGTTAATGATGAAAAGTTTCTCCACAGTGAGGGAAACCCAGAGAGGTACACAGAGTTACATGGAGAAGAGAAAAGGGAGGGGGAAGATAGAGGTGACCAGGAGAAGAAAAAGGGGAATCAAAAGGAGCAAGAGCAAGCTAGCCAGTAATCACTTCCCTATGTTGGAAAAGACTCTGATGCTGGGAGGGATTGGGGGCAGGAGGAGAAGGGGATGACAGAGGATGAGATGGCTGGATGGCATCACCAACTCAATGGATGTGAGTTTGAGTGAACTCCATGAGTGGTGATGGGCAGGGAGGCCTGGCATGCTGCAATTCATGGGGTCGCAAAGAGTTGGACATAACTGAGCAACTGAAATGAACTGAACTGAACTGATATGCTCTCCACACTCTGGAGCCCTCAGAGATGTTCACGGAGTTATACAGAGAAGGGAAGAGGGAGGAAGGAGACCAAGACTGCTTGCAGTTTGGTAGATGATGCCCCTATGGGGCCACAATTGCCCCCTTCTGGCTCTGGCTGCCCTTGCCTGCCTGTCTCCGGCGGGGGATGGGCCAGTCCACAGCCAGCTAGCTCTGCTCAGTCCTTTGTTCTGTGAGCGGGCCTGACAGTGTTTTAGGTTAGGGCTTTTCACAGGATAGCTATCCCACAGTCTGGTTTGCTATCTCAGGTTAGGTCCTTCAGATTTCCCTCGGGGCATTCAGGCCAGGTCCTTACTCTAAGCAATGCAGCCCAGGCCTCCCTGCCCAGCCTCTGCTTGCTAGTGGGGGATGGAAGCGTCTGGGCTGCTCTCTGCTGGGAGCTGCCTTAGGCACATAATCTGTGGGTTTTAATTATTTATTCATTTTTCCTCCCAGTTATGTTGCCCTTTGAGATTCCAAGGCTCGCCACAGATTCACCGGTGAGAGTGTTTCCCGGTATTTGGAAACTTCTCTCTTTTTTAAGACTCCCTTCCTGGGATGGATCTTCATCCCTCTCTCTTTTGTCTCTCTTTTTATCTTTTATATTTTTTTTCCCTACCTCCTTTTGAAGACAATGGGCTGCCTTTCTGGGTGTCTGCTGTCCTCTGCCAGCATTCAGAAGTTGTTTTGTGGAATTTGCTCAGCATTCAAATGTTCTTTTGATGAATTTGTAGGGGGAGAAAGTGGTCTCCCCATCCTATTCCTCCTTCATCTTAGGACCGCCCCTCTGCATATAAATTAAATAATCAGGGTGACTATATTCAGCCTTGATGTACTCCTTTCCCAATTTGGAACCAGCTTATGCAACCTTAAACTTGAATTTTTATCTGAGGAGATCTTATGACTGCCCGTTTTTCTTGAATGTTAAAAAGACACCAGGGAGATTGGGGTTCCCAAAGCAGAGACAGTATATATTCTTCTTAATTTCCTTAACACACTAACACAGTGCTTAGTTTATAGATAAACATTCAGTAAATGTTACTAAAGTGAATTGACTAAAGAGATTTGTATATGCTATAAATATTCCAACCTCAGCCCCATAAAAGTACACAAATTTGTGCTGTTCTTTGTACGAATGTCCTTGGATATCTTTTAAATAAAGTTTTGATGGGTTAGCAGGAGGAAAAAGGTAATCAAACCAGTTTTATGATAATGGGAAGGGAGGGTGCTGTGAAGAGAAAAGACAAAATAGGAGTGAAATCAAAGGCAAAAAATTCAAACCAAAGAATCAAAAACATAGCATTATAAAAATAAATGGGAAAAAAATCTATGTTTTGAAACTATAAAAACTTGGGGGTATGGAAGAATACCATTCAGACTAATAAACAGAAGGAGTGGGTCCTAAGAGAGACTTAACTTCAGATGAATTATAAATATTATCTTGTACTAGGTTTTGCCTGCTGATCCTGACATATCTGTCTCTTTTTTCTCCAAGTACCTGTTAACTCAGGATAAACCAAATGAAATAGAGAGAAAGAATCAGAAGATTCTTAATTCAAATGTGATATTTACATTTAGAATATCTTCCATAGTTCAAGGAAATTTCCATAAGGAAGTCACTGTTTGTTTATCCAGTTCACTGCTGTATGTTACTACACTCAGCTAGCGCTGGAATCAAGCTTGAGATGACTTTGTAGGTAGAGAGAGAAGTAATGAGGGGAAAGCTGGAAGAAGTAAGGAAGTGAAGACATGCTATTTCCCATCACCACCAGCAAAAAGGACTTGGGCTGTATTTACTGCATCTCTCATTTAATCTTTTTCTGCCCTGACACAGAACATATATTATTAGTTTACCTCTAAATGTATTATTCCTTTAATATGAGAACCAAGGTATATAAAAAAGATTGAGAATAATGATTCTGCTGAGGGCCTTGCTGATATTTTCTCTCTGCCTCCAGCTCTGAAAAGCAATGAATGTTCTTAGAGCCTTACTAGGCTCTGTTGACATTCACAGTATTGATTCTAAAAGAAGGAAGAAAAATAAACCTGCTAGTTTGTGTGCATGTGTTAAGCTATCTGGAAGTGGGATTTATCTATGGAAAAGGTTTGTATCAATATTATTTACAAACCTAGTGGCAGAGGGAAAATATGTGAATGGATATGTTGTACAGCATTAGTTATAGGTAATAATACACAGCAATTTCTCCATCATTTTCTATGTTTAATAAAGCTAATAATAGTCTTAGATATTGGATAGCTTATTTGCATCTTTCCTTAAAGGAAACATTAACAGAGATTTATAAACAATAAAATACCAATTTTTAACATTAAAAATATATAAAGAATAAAACTAGAGATTGTCATCAGATCAGATCAGATCAGTCACTCAGTCGTGTCCGACTCTTTGCAACCCCATGAATCGCAGCACACCAGGCCTCCCTGTCCATCACCAACTCCCGGAGTTCACTCAGACTCACGTCCATTGAGTCAGTGATACCATCCAGCCATCTCATCCTCTGTCATCCCCTTCTCCTCTTGCCCCCAATCCCTCCCAGCATCAGAGTCTTTTCCAATGAGTCAACTCTTCGCATGAGGTGGCCAAAGTACTGGAGTTTCAGCTTTAGCATCATTCCTTCCAAAATAATCCCAGGGCTGATCTCCTTCAGAATGGACTGGTTGGATCTCCTTGCAGTCCAAGGGACTCTCAAGAGTCTTCTCCAACACCACAGTTCAAAAGCATCAATTCTTTGGCACTCAGCCTTCTTCACAGTCCAACTCTCACATCCATACATGACCATAGGAAAAACCATAGCCTTGACCAGACAAACCTTTGTTGGCAAAGTAATGTCTCTGCTTTTGAGATTGTCATACAAATAATTAATTTAAATATATCCAGCTATTTTACTTGCAGATTCCAAAACATCAACCAAACATAAATTCTTGAAATTCTTACCTAGATGACATGTCAAGAAAAATATTTAATCATTCTGGTCCTCACCTCAGTCCACTATGGAAAAAATGAAGTATTTGAACCAAATTATCTCAGACTTCTTCCGGCTCCTGATGTTTACATCCTTTCTTAATCTTTTACTACTTTTATGTTGGCTTCCCAAGGTGTCAGGATGCTGTAGCATAGCAGGTGTCCTCTTGTAAAGCAGTTAGGAGGGCAAGGTGATCCAGCTCTGCCAACTCTAGATCTGTAGGACTGGGTACTACTTAAACTTTTTTTTTTAATTTAAATTTATTTATTTTAATTGGAGGCTAATTACTTTACAATATTGTATTGGTTTGGCCATACATCTACATGAATCCACCACAGGTGTACACGTGTTCCCCATCCTGAACCCCCCTCCCACCTCCCTCCCCGTACCATCCCTCTGGGTCATCCCAGTGCACCAGCCCCAAGCATCCTGTATCCTGCATCGAACCTGGACTGGTGATTCATTTCTTATATGATACTATACATGTTTCAATGCCATTCTCCCAAATCATCCCACCCTCTCCTGATTGGAAAACCAAGCAATTAGTAGAATACCTATCTATTCCTTATGAGAATGAAGGAAATAATACATAAAAATTACTTATAAGAATGTCTGACATTTATTTTGTGTGTGATACGTATTAATTATAGAGTTACAGCAGAAATTATGGGGCTTAACAAGAAGCCAAAATCAGGTTAGAAGACTGTCAGAAGATATTAAAGTTTTGTGAGTTTAAAATTTATTAATACAATGATGCAATGATCTACACATACCTAATTAAAATTTGGAATGTTCATTGTATGTAAACTATAGAAATAAATATTTCATAAATCTATAGATTTGTATAGATTTGACTGAATACATATACATATACATGTACACACACACAGACATATTCATGCCATACACTATTCCTATGAAGAAGAAATGAAAGGAAAAAAGGTGGGGTAAGGAAAGTAACAGACTATGAAAAAAAGATGCAAAGTGTACCATAAAGAAAGATTTAATATATTAGTAACAAATGGAAACAAGCATTTGGTAGAAACACTTCTAAAGATAAACAATTCAAAATTAGAAGCAAGTGCTTACCTAAAAAAATATACTAAATATGATAATTAAGACAATGCTGATATGCTATTTGTACATTTCAACTGAGACAGATCATAAGTTATAATAACATGTACTACTTAGCATGGATGTAGAGGACAAGAGAAAAAAATAACTTTCCAAAGATAATAATACAATGTATCACTTATCATAACAAAGATATAAACAAGCTTCAGTTCAGTTCAGTCGCTCAGTCCTGTCCAACTCTTTGCGACCCCGTGAATCACAGCATGCCAGGCCTCCCTGTCCATCACCAACTCCCGGAGTTCACTCAGACTCACGTCCATCAAGTCAGTGATACCATCCAGCCATCTCATCCTCTGTCGTCCACTTCTCCTCTTGCCCCCAATCCCTCCCAGCATCAGAGTCTTTTCCAGTGAGTCAACTCTTCGCATGAGGTGGCCAAAGTACTGGAGTTTCAGCTTCAGCATCATTCCCTCCAAAGAAATACCAGGGCTGATCTCCTTCAGAATGGACTGGGTGGATCTCCTTGCAGTCCAAGGGACTCTCAAGAGTCTTCTCCAACACCACAGTTCAAAACCATCAATTCTTCAGTGCTCAGCTTTCTTCACAGTCCAACTCTCATATCCATACATGACCACTAGAAAAACCATAGCCTTAACTAGATGGACCTTTGTGGGCAAAGTAATGCCTCTGCTTTCCAATATGCTATCTAGGTTGGTCATAACTTTGCTTCCAAGGAGTAAGCATCTTTTAATTTCATGGCTGCAGTCACCATCTGCAGTGATTTTGGAGCCCCCCAAAACAAAGTCTGACACTGTTTCCACTGTTTCCCCATCTATTTCCCATGAAGTGATGGGACCAGATGCTATGATCCTAGTTTTCTGAATGTTGAACTTTAAGCCAACTTTTTCACTCTCCTCTTTCATCAAGAGGCTCCTTAGTTCCTCTTTACTTTCTGCCCTAAGGGTGGTGTCATCTGCATATCTGAGGTTATTGATATTTCTCCCAGCAATCTTGATTCCAGCTTGTGTTTCTTCCAGCCCAGAGTTTCTCATGATGTACTCTGCATATAAGTTAAATAAGCAGGGTGACAATATACAGCCTTGATGTACTCCTTTCCCAATTTGGAACCAGTCTGTTGTTCCATGTCCAGTTCTAACTGTTGCTTCTTGACCTGCATACAAATTTCTCAGGAGGTAGGTCACGTGGTCTGGTATTCCCATCTTTTTAACAATTTTCCAGTTTGTTGTAATCCACACAGTCAAAGGCTTTGGTGTAGTCAATACAGCAGAAGTAGATATTTTTCTGGAACTCCCTTGCTTTTTCGATGATCCAATGGATATTGGCAATTTTATGTATGTGTATATATATGTATGTATGTATGTATATATATATATATATATATATATATATATATAGACAGAGAGAGAGAGAGAGAGAGAGAGAGAAAGTATATATATATATGTGTGTGTATATATTTATTTATTTATTTTTTTATGTAGTGAGTGAAGTCGCTCAATCGTGTCCAACTCTGTGACTCTGTGGACTCTAGCCCACGAGGCTCCTCTATCCATGGGATTCTCCAGGCAAGAATACTGGAGTGGGTTGCCATTTCCTTCTCCAGGGGGGATCTTTCCGACCCTGGGATCAAACCCAGGTCTCCCACATTGCAGGCAGACGCTTTAACCTCTGAGCCTTATGTAGTCGTTTAGTTACTAAGTCATGTCCAACTCTTTATGACCCTATGGATTGTAGCCCACCAGGCTCATCTGTCCATCGGATTTCCCAGGCAAGAATACTGGACTGGGTTACCATCTCCTTCTCCAGGGAGATACATATATATGCATCCTTGTCACTGTTTTTAAGAGGTATTAACTCACCCAATGTTCCCAACAGCTTCACCAGACAGCAGACATTTATTTACATATTCAGATAAAGAAACTAGCATACAAAGAAGATTAAGCAGAACATCGCCATTCACTCAAATTTGAAGAAGTTCTCTATTCCACAACCTACATTTTATTCTATGTCCTGTGGTTGTTTTGTTCAAAAATAAGCTAATTTATGGGAGAAGGCAATGGCAACCCACTCCAGTACTCTTGCCTGGAAAATCCCATGAACATAGGAGCCTGATAGGCTGCAGTCCATGGAGTCGCGAAGAGTCGGAGGTGACTGAGCGACGTCACTTTCACTTTTCACTTTCATGCATTGGAGAAGGAAATGGCAACCCACTCCAGTGTTCTTGCCTGGAGAATCCCAGGGACGGCAGAGTCTGGTGGGCTGCCTTCTATGGGGTCGCACAGAGTTGGACAAGACTGAAGCGACTGAAGCAGCAGCAGCAGCAAGCTATTTTATTACTATTGTTATTGTGTTTTAAAAATCCCCATTGGGGAAGAGAATAATACCATTAAAAACAAAGTTACAGAAGAATATTTTATGACATGGCAAGATACAATACAGACTGTAAAGTGAAGGATAGACATTATCACTCTCCATCAGTCCTGGAGAGTAGAGAAGAAAGGGGATAATTAATATACACCAAGTGGTGATCTTCGTATCTATTTGGTGGGCTGTGCATTGGAGAAGGAAATGGCAACCCACTCCAGGGTTCTTGCCTGGAGAATCCCAGGGATGGGGGAGCCTGGTGGGCTGCCATCTGTGGGGTCACACGGAGTCAGACACCACTGAAGTGACTTAGCAGCAGCAGCAGCAGCAGCTGATTTTTAGCTGTTTTCCTTTTGCTTACATTTTCTTTACATATTCTACAATGAACCTCTTCAATTCTTATAGCATCAAAATATATTTGTTTTAGTGTGCTGGTTTATTTAGTGCTGGTCCCTCTGAAAGATTTAAGAAGCTAAGCAAATTAGTCTTATTTACTTTAGCAGAAATCTTTTCAGTCGGTAGGAAGTAGTCATTTGCTCCTAAAGGTGGATTGATAGTAAATAACTTATTATTTTAAGCATGATTCACAAGATTGCAATTATTTTTTAACCTTAGTTTTTTGGTTTTGTGTTTGCTGCATTTTTAAAGTGTGTTTTAACCCTTAGAAAAGTCACTTATATTGAACCTATCATAAATTAACCAACATAACCTTATAATATGAATATTTTCTCAGGATTCCAATAAGCCAATCCAACAATTTGACTGAAGCTGTTTAAAATCCTGACACAGAAGGAATATTTCTTTCAACCTTATTTTAAGCACTCAACATTTAAATTCCTGCTTTGATATTTTCAGATTTTAATTTCTTTTAAATTCCCCTCAATAGGTGATTTTTCTGGGTTTGTTTTTAATACTAGAAAGTGAAAGTCACTCAGTCGTGTCTGACTTTTTGCGGCCCCATGAACTGTAGTCCATGGAATTCTCCAGGCCAGAACACTGGAGTAGGTAGCCTTTCCCAACCCAGGGACTGGGTTGGATCTTCCCAACCCATGGACTGAACCCAGGTCTCCCCGCATTGCAGGTAGATTTTTTACCAGCTGAGCCACAAGGGAAGCCCAAGAATACTGGAGTGGGTAGCCTATCCCTTCTCCAGCTGATCTTCCCAACCCAGGAATCGAACTGGGGTCTCCTGAATTGCAGGTGGATTCTTTCTCAAATCAGAGAAGCCCTTCACCTATAATAGCTATTTAAAATTCAAGAAAGTAATGATGATATTAGAGAATTCTAATTAGGACTGCAAATGCTGTGATGTATTGAAAAGCAAGACTAGTGTCTACAAAGTTCCTTAGAGGACATTGAAGGGAATGTTCCATGTAACTGGGAATGGAGTGCATTTTTGCAACACATGCTGTTGTTCCTTCAAGCATTTGTTCACTGGGATTATTGACAGAGGGATAAGTAAAGTGTACAAGTGCCCAAATCTACTTTATAAGGTTATAGAGAATTCATTCTGAACCAGAAGAGGCAAAATTGAACAAAATTACTGTCAACAGATTTTACTGTTTGGGTATCATGGAAAATAGGCATTTTTCTACCAAAATAGGCAGTCTATCTTCACTCTTCTTTTGGGTTGTCTATAGTCCCATTGATTAGTGCATTGCTTAAAGTAAATTAGACCCAATTAATAATTTACTGATATATCCTATCTTCTGCAAGCTACCATATGTAAGAAAGTAAATTCAAGTGTAGATATACTAGTGCAGCTTATTATTGCCATAGCCAGGTATTCAGATTCAGTAGGTCTGAAACAGATGGTAAAAAAAAAAAAAAAAAAAAAAAAGCTCAAATAGAAGTGGCTTATAGAGCATGGAATTTGAAGCCACAGACTTAAATTGACTTAATAGTGATTTTGACCTACTTGATATTTTTAAATATCAAAATTTTCATTTTAACATGGATATAATTATAGTATCTATCTCATTGGGTAGTTAACAAAGATAAAGGACTACATGATAATCACCTAAAGAGTAATTATCACATAACAGTATAATTGCTAAAAAATGCATTAACATTGTGTGCGTGCTCAGTCACACCCAACTGTCTTTGACCCCATGTACTCTTCCGCCAGGTCCAAAGAATTTCCTAGGCAAGAATATTGGAGTAAGTGGCTATTTCCTTCTCCAGCGTATCTTCCTGACCTAGGGATGGGACTTACATATCCTGCTTTGGCAGGTGGATTCTTAACCAGTGAGCCAGTAGGGAAGCTGAAAAAAAAAGTATTATCCTTATTATTGTTGTTATTCATGAATAAAAGCCCTCCTACACAGTAAAATCTTTTTCATTCACTTTTTAAAGTTTTGACTATATTTTGATTTGCATTATTCTAAATTCAAGGTTAAATTCTGATTCAGGAAATGATGAATAAAGATCAGATTTTATGTTATTTCACTGTGTAATTCTCATTTAACTTGGCAATGCTAGTTTCTAATTCTGTAATAAATTTTATTTTTGTTCTGATGTGCAATAAAAACTTTTGGACAAGGACAGCTCTGCTCCTAATTTTCTACAATCTAGAAAATTTTAATTTGGTTAAATAAATAAATAACTTGGAAAATCTGATTATCTAAAAGACAATCCTGAAGGAAAAAGTATTAGGAAATACTAATTACAAGAGTTATAAGAAAGATAATAAAAACATACATTTACATATATCAAGCATATGAAAGTAACCCTGCATTGACTATAGTGGATATTGTAAACTTTATTATAAATCAAAGAGTAGCTTTATAACATTGCCTAGTAAAGATAAGTCTTAAATTCTAGAGGTATGAAGTCTATAAAATGAAGGCAGAATCGCAGCAGATCAGAATGGCAAAGAAAAAAATCATCACCCTGAACCATAAGTAGTTATGATTTCTCATTATACAAATGTGCCTTGAATTTCCCCATTACCAGAGGGTTATTACACCCAATAACTATTGACCTCTAGGTCACAAATTAAAATCAACCAGATCTATAACCCCATTTAAATTATAATGTACCTCTCATTTCCTGGAAGAATCTCATCATGGAGATCATAATTGCAAATTGGCCAATATACACATTAGAAGTACTTAGATTTACTTTAAATTAAAAAAGTAACATCTAGTACATTCCATCAACATAATAGAAGGTTGTTTGTAACACAGTTAAAAAGTTAAGTTTGAGTGTTTACTTACCTATTATTAAAGAAATATAAGGTACATATTTAAATTAATAAATATATATCTTTCAGTTGAAAGTGCATAGGAAACAAGTTTTGTAACAAATACAATGCACCTTTATTCTTTTTCCATAGACTCTTAACTAAAATATAGTAAATATAATAGATATACTTTCTGTGAAATCTATCTCTGGCTAAAAGAAAATAAAAAGGCCAAGACAAATTTTATTAAATAACAATAATAATAAATGGAGTCATACCATGCCCCTACTTACTAATGAAATTCCATGTGAATCACTTTAGTAATGACATCACTTTGAATCTAAAATAGTCACTTCATGTAACTAAGCATGCAAAGGGATAAGACTCATAGTAATTTCTAGAGACATAATTTTGGGTGGGAAATTGAAGTGGCCAAATGACTTTAAGAGAGTAGAAAAAGCCATTTATGCTGGCTACCTTCTTTATAAGAATTCCACAGAAAACTGCTGATGAGGGTAACTACCTGCTACTATCTGAAATATCTTCAAAACAGAATTTTTTTTTTTTTCCTATTACAGTTCTAGCCCGGGCTTCAGAGTTAGTATATAAAATAGTATTTCCTAATATAAATCCTTTTGTGGGAATGTAAATTTATTGTTTTAGCATAATCTTACTGTGAACAAAAATGGATGATTTTACCAACTACTCAACCTAACCCAGGCTATTTGCATGGCTTATTTCCTGCTTAGAATAATACCGTGACATCAGCACAATTCCTAATGTGTTCAAATTTCTACTGAATTTAACATCAATTAAGGGTGTCAAGATTACATGCAGAGCATGCTAAATAAAGATTTAGTATTTGTTTTTATTTAAATATTAAGATAAGATAAAGGCAAATCCCCCAAACTTGCAATGAGTAAATTTGAAGAAATTGGTTAATTTAGATTTAATACGTAATACACTACTAATTGCAATAAAATTACATTGTAATTTCAGTTGCATATTACTTTGCTTACATAATATAAAGAACTTAAAGATCCAAAATAAAAAAAATTACTGAATGCCAAATTGTGATTTAAAATTGTTGTTTGTTCTTAACAAGTCTTTAAATTCTTCATTTTGAACACTTAGAATCATTTTTTTTGAAAAATATTTTTCTTTTATGATTATTTTGATAAAATAGGCCTATTTATTAAAGAAAAACTATTATCATAAGTCTAAGTTATTTATTTGTAAGTTACATAATTAAGTCTGTTGACAGATTTATTTTGAATCATTATTATTCCCTCTTTACTACTTAATCTTTTCTAATAGGCATTTTCAGTTCAGTTCAGTTCAGTCCCTCAGTCGTGTCCAACTCTTTGCAACCCCATGAATCACAGAACGCCAGGCCTCCCTGTCCAACACCAACTCCCGGAGTTCACTCAAACTCACATCCATCGAGTCGGTGATGCCATCCAGCCATCTCATCCTCTGTTGTCCCCTTCTCCTCTTGCCCCCAATCCCTCCCAGCATCAGAGTCTTTCCCAATGAGTCATCTCTTTGCATGAGGTGGCCAAAGTACTGGAGTTTCAGCTTTAGCATCATTCCTTCCAAAGAAATCCCAGGGCTGGTCTCCTTTAGAATGGACTGGTTGATGTATGGCAAAACCAATACAATATTGTAAAGTAATTAGCCTCTAATTTAAAACATAAATTAATAAAATAAAATAAAAAATAAATTAAAAAATTAGAATGGACTGGTTGGATCTCCTTGCAGTCCAAGGGACTCCCAAGAGTCTTCTCCAACACCACAGTTTAAAATCATAAATTCTTGGGCACTCAGCTTTCTTCACAGTCCAACTCTCACATCCATACATGACCACTGGAAAAACCATAGCCTTGACTAGACAGACCTTGGTTGGCAAAGTAATGTCTCTGCTTTTCAATATGCTATCTAGGTTGGTCATAACTTTCCTTCCAAGGAGTAAGCGTCTTTTAATCTCATGGCTGCAGTCACCATCTGCAGTGATTTTGGAGCCTCCCAAAATAAAGTCTGACACTGCTTCCACTGTTTCCCCATCTATTTCCCATGAAGTGATGGGACCAGATGCCATGATCTTCGTTTCCTGAATGTTGAGCTTTAAGCCAACCTTTTCACTCTCATCTTTCACTTTCATCAAGAGGCTTTTAACCTACTTTATTATTTTAACTTTAAAGTAAATAAATACATATATGAATAAACCTCTTTCTAAACCGAAACCCATCCTCTGCCCCTGCAGCTATGATCTCATGCTTTTGAAGTGAAGTGAAGTCGCTCAGTCGTGTCTGACTCATTGTGACCCCATGGACTGTAGCCCACCATGCTCCTCCATCCATGGGATTCTGCAGGCAAGAACACTGGAGTGAGTTGCTGTTTCCTTAGCCCTCTACATATTTTAACTTCTTAATAGAATTGTTGCTGTAGGTTTTATTTAAGCCCATCAAGGCAATTAAAAACTGGCTTTGAGAAAAAGTAGAACCAAAATATTGAACTCCATCAGGACTATCTTACTGCTTCTTCTCTGCTTTTCTGTTTGTTGCACTCTCTTCCCTTGCTGTCTGGCTTTTTCCACACAGAGCTACCTCAAAGATCATATACTCCCAGCTCACAATAGCACAAAAGAATCTTCTTCCTAGCTCTAGTTTTAACTCTGATTACCATTATTTGGGGTACATGCATACTCCTTTTACAAATAAATATAACCAAGAGACTGGTGCACTACTTATGATTGATCTAGTTTGGGTCAAGTGCACACTCTTGGGCTAGAAGACTAAATGAATAGAAACTGGGAAGACTAAAATAATAGCATTTACAATGCACTATCTTTCTTTCTTTTCTGCACATTATGCAACAATTTGTCTGCTTTATATATATCATCACTAAATTAACAACCTCAAATCTGTATCACTAGATCAGATTTCACTATTCAGCTTCAAATCTATATTTAAATGACTCATATGTATCTGGATCAGGAATTCCTTTTTATCTCCAATTAGCATGTCTAAAATCCCCACCCAAACTTGCTTCTTCACTTCACTTGCTTCCCTTCACTGAGCTGCCTTCTCCAGCTCAGTGGATGACACCATGAAATACCTAACTCACTAGTAATGCTCTTTGAAAATTGCATTTGCCTATCCCTCTTAACTGTACTCTCACATCCATTCCTGACTACTGGAAAAACCATGTGAGAGTTGGATCATTAAGCTGAGTGCTGAAAAACTGATGCTTTTGGAGAAGACTCTTGAGAGTCCCTTGGACTGCAAGGAGATCCAACCACTCAATCCTAAAGAAAATCAATCCTGAGTAATCATTGGAAGTACTGATGCCAAAGCTGAAACTCCAATACTTTGGCTACCTGAAGCAAAGAACTGACTCATTGGAAAAGACCCTGATGCTGGGAAAGATTGAAGGCAGGAGAAGAAGGGGACAACAGAGGATGAGATGGTTGGATGGCATTACCAACTCGATGAACATGAGTTTGAGCAGGCTCTGAGAGTTGGTGATGGACAGGGAAGCCTGGCATGCTGCAGTTCCTTGGGTCACGCAGAGTCAGATACAACTGGGTGACTGAACTGAACTGAACTGTACAGACCTTTGTCTGCAAACTGATGTCTCTGCTTTTCAGTACACCATCTAGGTTTGTCATACCTTTCCTTCCAAAGAGCAAGAGACTTAATTTCATGGCTGCAGTCACCATCTGCAGTGATTTTGGAGCCCAAGTGATTTTTTTTCCAGTGGTCATGTGAGGATGTGAGAGTTGGACCATAAAGAAAGCTGAGCACCAAAAAGTTGATGCTTTAAAATTGTGGTGCCGGAAAAGACTCTTGAGAGTTCCTTCAATTGCAAGGAGATCAAACTGGTTAATCCTAAAGGAAATCACCCATGAATATTCTTTGGAAGGACTGATGCTAAAGCTCCAATACTTTGGCCACCTGATAACTGACTCATTGGAAAAGACCCTGATGCTGGGAAAGATTGAAGGCAAAAGGAGAAGGGGGTGGCAGAGGATGAGATGTATAACATCACTGACTCAATGGCCATGAATTTAAGCAAACTTAGGAGATAACTGCTTAAGACAGAACAGCCTGTATGCTGCAGTCCATGGGGTTGCGAAGAGTGACATATGACTTAGCAACTGAACAACAACAACAAATCTGTCTTGACAACTTCCCCATAGTATATTTCTAGTTCAGACCATCCACCCCCTCAGTCAATTCCAGGTTGGACTACTACAGTGGCCCACATGGTGATCTCACTATGCTTAGGCTTAGTCTCCTGCAGTACTTTTTAAAAGTTGGCATTTTGACAAAATAATAATTGCAAAATATCAGTAGCAAATATGAGTATCACACAACAAAATGCTTATAATAAATGTCAGATTTTTTTTACGCCACTTAATAAAACTTAATTCATTCTATATTCGGTCTCACCAGAGGAGCATAAAACTTAATGAAGTTGTTGGAGGACTTCTGCTACCACATTATGGCAGTGATCCTAGGGGTCATATAAAATCCAGAACCAGACAGACATAGGTTGATATTTGTATCTACCCACAAAGTTTCTTGAAAAAAGATGGCTTGAAATTAACATTTTTATGGAAAATATCTCTCCATGGGACCATGTCTTGAGCATGTACTACTGGAACATTTCAAGTCTGCTTCCTAGTTTAGGGAATGCATTCAACACCTCTCCTTGGTGAGTTGCTTTTGCCTCTTTCCTTTTCAAATCTCAGAACACATTTCTCCCATATTTGTGCATTAGCCTTGGCTAGAGATTCCCCAGAGATCTAAGGGTTTGTTTGGAATAAAGAATGTTTAAAGATTAATTAAGTAGCAACATTAAAATGCCGGTGGTTTCATATAAAAATCTGAATTTATAGCTTCTCCTGAAAATTAGACAACTGGCCAACACTAGGCCTGTAGCTCTTCATGTGAAGAACACTGAGTAATAACTTCCTAATTCACAAGACTTCTCCTCAGTTAAGCACAGTGGCTAACATTCTTTACTCCATTCTTACTAAAAGTAAGTATATACTTACCTTTGTTAGCAAAACATTTTGAAGTAAAATGCAAATATCATGATATTCATATCTAAATGCTTTGGTGTACATCTCTAAAAAAACTGAAAGAACTTTTTTTTCTATATAGCTACAATTCCATTATTACACCTACTATTTTGCCTAATATTTATTAACATCTAATATTCAGGCTGTATTCAAAATATCCAAGTATTCTCTCCAATAAAAAAAAGAGTTAGTTATTTAAGCTGCTAATTCATTTAAAAAATATATATAACCCAGTTTACTTATCTAATTCCAGTTGGCATTTGAGTTTGTGTAACTGACAAGATATTAGGGCAAAAGTTAATTTTTAAAATGTCAAATCTTCTCTTGAAACAAAGGAAACTCTAAGACTTCACAGCCTAAAACTCTGGCCCCTATTTACCTTTTTTAGGCATGATGGTAGATGGAAAGTATAGCTGGAGGATGGAAACTAAAGCCAATAAAAAAATTAAAAGCTTTTTATTTTCCATGATTTTTTTAATAGTAACAAGCACAACTTAGAATTTCTCCAAGTTCTCTAGACACATTTCAGTACTTTTGATAGCTAATTTATGCTCATGGTAGCATATAGGACAGATGTTTTCAAAGCTAAGGGAGTATAGAATCAGTCATAAGTGAGATGTGGAGAAACATAGTCAAAGTCTTGAAGAGAAAGAACACTTCAACCCCTTCTTAGCCTTCCTGTGGTCCTGGAAATAGAATTCAAATCCATGAATGGGTGGCTTATACTTCATAGCATGATTTGTTTTTAGCTTATAACATTTTTCCCCCCGCCATTCTACTCATACTAAATGTGTTTTTGTTCCCTGAATGTAACCATGTTTGGAAGCACTTTTTCTCAAGCTTTGTCTTAAGTGAAATGTCAGTAACATAATGGAAAACTTCTTAGTACTCACCCATGTCTTGGTTAGCAAACCTCCAATCTACTTCCTGAGAGCCCTGTACCTCCACTGGAAGATTTCTGCGCATGCTCCACCATGGTGACCCATTAATTAGTCTTACCTGTAAGACTGCTCAGAGAAGGCAATGGCAACCCACTCCAGTACTCTTGCCTGGAAAGTCCCATGGACGGGGGAGCCTGATGGGCTGCAGTCTTTGGGGTCTCGAAGAGTCGGACACGACTGACCGACTTCCCTTTCACTTTTCACTTTCATGCATTGGAGAAGGAAATGGCAACCCACTCCAGTGTTCTTGCCTGGAGAATCCCAGGGACGGGGGAGCCTGGTGGGCTGCCGACTATGGGGTCGCAGAGAGTCAGACACGACTGAAGCGACTTAGCAGCAGCAGCAGCAGCAGCAAGACGGCTTGCTGTATCAAAGCAGGAGCCACTTCTACCTCATCATCATTTTGCCTGGACACCTTCTGTGTTCCAAAGCACATAAGAGATATCCAGTAAATGAACAAAAAATATATGAAGTTACAGTGTTATTCTAAGACAATTTTATTTAAAATTTAAAATGAGGTCATCAAATACAGTGTAAAACATATTGCATGCATTTCAAAACAATATTTTATTTCTCCCTGAAAGTACTTCATTACCATAAATAAATGGCTAGGATATATTCTATAATGAAGGGGGGGTGGTACTTAGAAGAATAATGTTTTAGCAGATCATTAATGTGTTTTAGTTTTGTTCCTGTACATCATCAGTTCATTATGCATTTCCTGACTAAGATTTTACTTGCTCCATTACTAAATTACAAGAATCAGATTCCATTTCTTTTATATATCTCCTGATCAAAGAGGAGGAAGATTAGACATGATTATTACTAAAACACTGGTTTTAGGCTATAGGAACATAAAAACACACAAATGGCAGAAATACAGTTTTCAAATGGGTAAATTGACAAAAAGAGCACAAAAAACAGTTATCAGAACAGAAGTGAAATTTATGTCAAGCCAGTGTAAAAAAAACACAAAAATGTAGTATGCGAATTATAACATTGAACAAATTATGTAGTTTTGTTTTGCTGGTAAGTTATTTATGATTCTAAACTGAAATCTCATGGCTCAGGCTCTGCTCAAAGGTTTCTAAATCCAGTTATGCCCCTGCCCAGGGCTCGGTGACTTTGTGCAAATATCTTAGCTGTTGTAGTCTCATTTTCTTTACTTGTAAAATAAGGGATTGGTAGGTTGTCTCTACGGAGAAGGCAATGGCACCCCACTCCAGTACTCTTGCCTGGAAGGTTGTCTCTAAAGTCTGTCTCATATTGAGCTGTTCCTATTTAAATTTTTCTCTCGGCTTTCAGTCAGCATGTTAAAAAGAGTATGTTTATCTGACTTAATGAGTGGTCATTTTGCTACTTTTGAAATCTTATACATTCAAAAAAGTTCATAACATAGCATAGCATTTTTGCTTTCATTATTTCATTTGAAGCCCAAACAAATATTTATTTATCTATATATTTTTTTTACAGATAGGGAGTCAGAAGCTCAAGAACTTTAGTAACTTGACTTGGAGCACATACACCTTAAGTCATATAAACTCATAAAGTGTATTTACCTTGACTCCATCTGTATCTCTGTAGCTTCACAGGCTTGTCCTGGGTTTTCAAATTGTCCAGAGGCTAGCTGTACTTGTTTCTGCCAAAAGATCATTAAAGTCATTTTAAGAAGATTTTTAAATATAGAGCTGTGTGTAATAAATATAAAGAGGTGTGCAATTGGGAGAAATTTATATGCATCCTATCAAAATTTGATTATCACCACAGCAAATTTCTTGGGGGGAAAACTTACAGAAGAATTTGTGTGTGTGTGTGTTTTTCCAAGAGTAAAGAAACATCTTTAGTAATACAAACATTAGGATTACAATATTGATGACAACATCCACTGAAAGACTATCTTAGTACCATACAAACATTTTATTTTCATACTTTTAGATGCAATATATATGATAATATATTCATTGGGAAGAATTACTTGTTTCAAATCAAGTCAAGTTTGGAACTAGTTTAATCCTCTAATACTTAATTTGGAAAAAAAAAAGTGTAAAGCTTTTAACAAGTTTAAATATTTCCATTTATTATCAAAATTCTTGATTTAATAGGCAAAACCTTTTAATGAAGAACTTTATGATGTATGAAATGCATGTCATGAACATACAAATCTCTTAACAGGTCTTTTTTAACTGAAGCATCATTCTGACCTATGAAAATTGAGTTTGACAACTTTATTAAAATGAGATGATTTAGGGATGAACTTTTCCATCAGTCCTTCAAATATATTGCCTTGCACTCACCAGTTTAATTACATTTAAGAATGAAGTAATGGAAAGATATGTGTTAAAAACAAAGGGATAATATTTAAAATCCATATTTGCTGTTCTTCAATTTTTTAAATATTTTAAATTGCTACTTATTTTCAATAGTTAGGAGGAATTATTCTACCACCATAAGCAGGATGTTGAAAGAGCTATGATTTTAATTATACCTAGAATATATCTGCAAAAACAAATGTCCCATGAAAGCAAGAGGTTAACTTTGCTGCTCATAGTATGAACAGATAGCGGATTTGTACACACATACTCCTTTTATCCTGCAGATTTTCTAACAGGCAAGGTGGGTGCAACAATTCTATGTTGTTCATCAATAATAACAGTCAGAATATATTACTATGTGAAAATTATTTGACAGATTAGATACAATGATATCATCTAAAGAACTATAGAGGAACCAACTGGATCCAGAATTTTTCTTCTGTTTTCCTTGATGAGTTGGGGAGAGGTAAATAAAGAGTCTTTCTTAACCAGTTATGATAATTGTTAAGTGCTTAGAGGTAAAGAAAGAGTCTCTCTTGTATCAGTTATGATAGTTCTAAGTGCTTGGCATGTTTATAATGGTTCAGATCAGTTTAGTTCAGGTGCTCAATCGTGTCCAGCTCTTATAATGGTTATTACTATTAAATTTTGGAAAACATAATTTTCTGGACAGTAGCATTATTTCCATTGATTCCTTTGAACTGCTATTTCTTATCCTACACTCAGGATCATCCCCTTTGTTCTCAAGTGTCAACTCACTCAGAGTTTCCTTTTCTTTCATGTCTCTGATCACCAGGCTCAATTAATATTTATCAAGAAATGTATATATTATGATCATACAATATATCTACAAAATATTTTATAATTTCCCATCTGTACTATAAATTCCATAAGACTGATATTTCAACTTTTATTTTCATTTTCTAACTTTCTATAAGGACTTCAGCATTTTTTTATATGGAAGGATGAGGTCATTTTGGAAGGATGGAGGAAGATCTGCAGTGAAGAGACAACATCAGGGTACTTAAATTACTTCATGATTCACATGGATGAATCAGTTAAGCAGGGTTGAGACTGTGATCATCTGTCAAAATGGAAATCTGAACAAATAATGTAATATGTCAATATATTTAGGCCACTTTCCAAGGAAAAAGTTAAAGTTAAGGAGAGTGATTCTAGATTGAATCCAGAAAATAGTGAAGTACAACCTGCTAAACTAAATAAATACAGGCTAAATTCTGTAATAAAAGATAAACTTAGAACATATTCTAGAATATATAACTCCCAATGAATTGAATGCTTTTTTAAACTACCAGAAGAATTTTAACATCTGGCAGGGCTGATTCTGGATTCCTTCCTTGTTTTCCAGTAGAATTATATCTTATTTGTCAAGTTACCTGTGTTTCAGTAACCTTGCAACAGAACACGTTATACATAGTAGACACTGAGTAAATATATCACAGTCTGATGATTTGTACTGTATTTAAGAAAAGAGATATCATCTTTCAAAATTGTTTGTTTAAATTTAATGTAAAGTTTTTGGATGAAGTCCAGGGATATTTAGGTGAATCTTTCATAAATTCACTTAAACAATAAATATTTCCTGAACATGTAAATCTGTCAGTCACTAGTGTATTGGAGATATTGAGGGGAAAAAACACTGAAGACCCCTTTGTCCCTCCTCCTTTTGAAGTTGGTAGTTATTATAAGTAGAATCTACTCTATATGCTATATGTTCTATTGTAAATAGTATAGTGCAAAAAATATATAGTCTAAAACAAACTTTTAAAACACACAAGAAAGTCTTTCTAAATTAAGTCTTTGCAACTCTGATGTTATACTGTCTAGTTTGCAACCATGGCACTCCCTTGGATGGACTTTTGGAAATGTTATTTCTTTTTCTTGGAATAAGTTATATATTTCTCAAACAGTACTCCACTGTAAAATAGAAATACTAGTAACACCCTGCTTCAAATGTTTGTGGTTTGATTTAAAGAAAATAATATATATGAATTACTTAGTAAAATGCTTGAAGGCGAACATTGCTTAGTTATGTCCAACTCTTTGTGACCCCATGGACTATACAGTCCACGGAATTCTCCAGGCCAAAATACTAGAGTGGGCAGCCTTTCCCTTTTCCAGGAAATCTTACCAACCCAGGAACTGAACTGGAGTATCTGTATTGCAGGCAGATTCTTTACCAACTGAGCTATCAAGGAAAATGCTTGGCTATAGGCAAAGAGTGCTACCATTCAACAATACAATTACTATAATACTTTTTTATGTAGTAATAATTCTAAGCTATATTTTCTAGCAGATAGATGGAATCATATGACACTATATGAGTAATACAATATGAATGAAATTTTAATAATTTCCAATCCTTATATAAAATATTCCATGAACAGTCTTCAGCAGTTTCCATTTATGAGGCTAGATGCATTTGAAAATCACTAGATCAGTTCAGCTCAGTTGCTCAGTTTTGTCCAGCTCTTTGAGACCCCATGGACTGCAGCATGCCAGGCTTCCCTGTCTATCTCCAACTCCCAGAGTTTGCTCAAACTCATATCCATCCAGTCGGTGATGCCATACAACCATCTCATCTTCTGTTGTCCCCTTCTCCTCCTACCTTAAATCTTTCCCAGCATCAGGGTCTTTTCCAATGAGTCAGTTCTTTGAATCAGGTGGCCAAAGTACTGGAGTTTCAGCTTCAGCATCAGTTTTTCCAATGAATATTCAGGACTGATTTCCTTTAGGATTGACTGGTTTGATCTCCTTGCAGTCCAAGGGACACTCAACAGTCTTCTCCAACACCACAGTTCAAAAGTGTCAATTCTTTGGCACTTTATAGACCAACTCTCACATCCATACATGACTACTGAAAAAAACATACCTTTGACTAGATGGACCTTTGTTGGCAAAGTAATGTCTCTGCTTTTTAATATGCTGTCTAGGTTAGTCATAGCTTTTCTTCCAAGGAGCAAGCATTGTTTAATTTCATGGCTGCAGTCACCATCTGCAGTGATTTTGGGGCCCAAAATAATAAGGTCTCTCACTGTTTCCTAAATCACTAGATAGACAAGCCTACATCTATGAATAAATGCATGGAGCAGAGAGATGTTGGTTCTCAGTCTCTTGGCCTCTGACATGGCTAAAATAAATATGCATCTACTGAGCTTGCTTTAAGTGAGAAGTTGTAAAATGTGGTGTTTATAGTGTTTCCAGATTGTTATGATCCGTATTTAGTTAGGTATTCAATATAGAGGAGGCAGAGAGCTCTCAAAATCTGGCAGACAGTATTACCTGCTTGTGAATATTATTGCATTGGTTTCTTATCAGTACTAATAGCAAATTATCACTAATATCATGGCTTTAAACACCAAAATTGACAAAGAAATTATGAATATTTTGGCTTTTGTGGTCAAGGATCTTGAGATAGAAAGATTATTTTACATTATCTTAATAAGTTGAGTGTATTAACAAAGGTCCCTATGTTATTCAGAGGGAGTCTGAATAGTCAGAGAAGGAAGCATCACAGAAAAAAAGGTAGAGAGAGGTTATTATGTTGGATTAGGTAAAATATGATTGTGGCTTAGTCATGCATGGTAGCTGTGGAATTAATTACAATATTTGTATTTGGGATGTATTGATAAAATACAATCAGAGCAGATTACTGCCACATTGGGTAAAAGCTGGAGGAGGGAATGAGTCAAGGATGATTCCAAAGTTTTTATTCTGAGCAAATGGAAAATGAACTTGAAATCAATTGGGATGGGACATACTACACATGGCATAGCTTTGAGGGAAGGTCAGGAATTTAGCTTTGTATTTGTTGTGTTTAAAATATCTATATGAGAGATCCAAGTGGAGAAGTGGATCAATATGTTAATAATATGTAGAGATAACTTTGGGAGCCATTTACATGTAGAGGAGGTTTGTTACCATGTGATTGGATGACCTTGCCAAGACAATGAATGCTGACCTAGAAAAGAGTCAGAGAAAAATACAAATCTGGTTTTAATTTACTTTGTAAATCATAATTGCCAGAGAAAGTAATATTGAGTGAATGACACTTTGGAAAAGTGGGAAGCGGAAAAGTGGGAAGCAGAACGGTGGTTCCTTAGTGGAATAATATCTATTGATAAAGAGTGACTAGAAAAAGTCATTTAAAAGTTTAAACCATGTAAAGTAATTAGCCTGCAATTAAAATAAATAAATTTATATTAAAAAAAAGTTTAAACCTTTTGGGAACTTTAGAAAGAAGCATTTGCTGGCTGACCAAAGACAATTAACAATTATACACTGTGAGTAGACAGGAATGCTGGTTTCTATTTTGAGCATGATGAAACAAGCCAATGGGCTGTGTGTGGACTATTAATATCTTCATTTCCATATAAAGATTTCTTGCATTAATAAATAAATGCCATTTGTAGAATGCCTTGTAGAATACAGAGAAAAGAAACAGAAATTCCACTTAAGTTTGGTTGCTAAGAGCCAACTGACCAATATCTGAGACAAAATAATGACCATGAAAATGAAGCGGAGTGGGTATATATGAAAAATGCTTGAGAACTGACTGCATGCTTAAATGTTATACAACCTAAAGACATGATGTTATTTTATTTATTTATTTATTTACATCCTCTCAATCTTTCTCTCTCTCTCTCTTTCCACACTCAGGTCCAACAGGTTATTTTATTGTTTTTATTTATCAAATATAGACTGATTCTATTATTTAGCTTCTCAGACAGTGTTATTGTAGTTTAAGGCAATTTTTTGCATTCTACTTATTTTCTCCTTTCATCTTCCAAAAACATTTTATAAAGAAAGATGTGATCTCATAAATGCACAAAGTGTATGGCCCATTGTTTTTATAGGTATGTTGAGAAAAAGCAAGAGAGTTCCAGAAAAATATCTATTTCTGCTTTATTGACTATGCCAAAGCCTTTGACTGTGTGGATCACAATAAACTGCGGAAAATTCTGAAAGAGATGGGAATACCAGACCACCTGATCTGCCTCTTGAGAAATTTGTATGCAGGTCAGGAAGCAACAGTTAGAACTGGACATGGACCAACAGACTGGTTCCAAATAGGAAAAAGGAGTACGTAAAGGCTGTATATTGTCACCCTGTTTATTTAACTTATATGCAGAGTACATCATGAGAAACGCTAGACTGGAAGAAACACAAACTGGAATCAAGATTGCCGGGAGAAATACCAATAACCTCAGATATGCAGATGACACCACCCTTATGGCAGAAAGTGAAGAGGAACTCAAAAGCCTCTTGATGAAAGTGAAAGTGGAGAGTGAAAAAGTTGGCTTAAAGCTCAACATTCAGAAAACGAAGATCATGGCATCCGGTCCCATCACTTCATGGCAAAACGATGGGGAAACAGTGGAAACAGGGTCAGACTTTATTTTTCTGGGCTCCAAAATCACTACAGATGGTGACTGCAGCCATGAAATTAAAAGACACTAACTCCTTGGAAGGAACGTTATGACCAACCTAGATAGCATATTCATAAGCAGAGACATTACTTTGCCAACCAAGGTTCATCTAGTCAAGGCTATGGTTTTTCCTGTGGTCATGTATGGATGTGAGAGTTGGACTGTGAAGAAGGCTGAGCGCCAAAGAATTGATGCTTTTGAACTGTGGTGTTGGAGAAGACTCTTGGGAGTCCCTTGGACTGCAAGGAGATCCAACCAGTCCATTCTGAAGGAGATCAGCCCTGGGATTTCTTTGGAAGGACTGATGCTGAAGCTGAAACTCCAGTACTTTGGCCACCTCATGTGAAGAGTTGAGTCATTGTAAAAAACTCTGATGCTGGGAGGGATTGGGGGCAGGAGGAGAAGGGGACGACAGAGGATGAGATGGCTGGATGGCATCACTGACTCGATGGACGTGAGTCTGAGTGAACTCCGGGAGTTGGTGATGGACAGGGAGGCCTGGCGTGCTGCGATTCATGAGGTCACAGAGAGTCGGACACGACTGAGCAACTGATCTCATCTGATCTGATCTCATCTGATCTCATCTGATCTGATCGGTGCTAAGGTATTGTGTGTCATCAGTGTCAACATCTTATCTTTGATAATTACAGTCTTTCTTGAGCTTGGCTATAGGACATTTTTTTTCCCCTTTAGAATTATTTTTTAGGATGAAGATCCAGGAAATTCTGAAGAAAAATTTTGATATGAGCAGAATATACAGGTTTCTGAGTAGAAATTCTGCTGTTTAGGTTATTACTAATTCAAAGGAAAATCATAGAAAATTTAAGTAGATTTACTACCATGCTCTCGTTTCTTGTTGGCAGGGGAAATAATTTTAATTCAAAGTGTATCTTCTGTCAACTAATTGTGCACAAAACTAGTAAGGTAAACTTCAGATATATTCTTGGAAATACATAATTTTGATGACAAAAGTAAGCATTAACAATCAGTCCATATTATTTCCTAAATATACCTAAATTTCCTAATGTATGACAAAAGAATTCGAATATTAAACTT
Organism: Bubalus kerabau; assembly: GCF_029407905.1. Lineage (NCBI taxonomy): Eukaryota > Metazoa > Chordata > Mammalia > Artiodactyla > Bovidae > Bubalus > Bubalus kerabau. The sequence continues at coordinate 36,036,213 of NC_073630.1, read as the reverse complement.
GAACTATAAAGTATGTATGAAAAAGATCAGAAATATATTGCTTTGTGTTTTGAAAATACCTACGAAAACACTATAATTATCATTGTTGATATTAGTATTCCCCCTTTCTTAAATCACTTGTTTCTTTTTTAAAAAAAAAAAAAGTGAAGTTCTTTTCAATAAAGTACAGGTCAGCGAAAGTGACATTATAGCTGACTGCTTTGTGATACCTAAAAGCTAATATGATTCAAATGTTTATTTATTATATTCAGCTGTATTCTCAAAGGGGATAACCAACACATTGGGAAATGTTTTCTGACTGACAAATTGCTCATTCTTCCTCAATGGCCACGTTCAACCAAGTTTCCAAAGTTGAAAAACAAATAAATGGGCACTAAAAAAAAAGCAGAGTTATTATATTTGTCGCACCTCATTCTTGTAACCATGCGCAGAGTAACTACCACCTAGAGTTTGGAAGAGATAAAATTAAATATTCTAAGTTGTCATTCAGTCATATAACTTCTACTCTTTATTTTATACTCAAAATATATTTAAGTATTTTGCAGACAGTCATCTGTCTATCAATAAAACAGTTTTCTTTCCTAATACTATACACACTGTAAGTGATTGGAAATGATACTCTTGATTATTATCATGATGATAATGATGTGGTATATTATTCAGTTGTTTAAACTGTTTCTTTGTACAATTCTTTCCTTATTAACACAAGTTACACAACTATACTGCTCCTCAAAAAATGTTTTCACTCAGTGTTGCCGTGACATTTAAATAGCATTTGTAATCAACATGTGTCTGTAAGTAAATGAGAGATAACCAAGTAGAGTTTTAAAATTTTGAAATTTGTGTGTGATTTTCTCTTGTGTAAAACCTGAAATACAGTATAAGAATAATAGTTTCAAAGTGTATTAAGAAAATGAAGCAGAGTCCCCCAGGAAAATGTAGATTAATGAAGTCGCTTCATAGATCATGTGTGTTTATTTTGTGTCATTTTTACAATTTTACTTGAAGATTTAATTATTTCAGTATTATTTGATTAAAATTAAGAGTATGGAGTTATGCTTATAGCCATTATCTATTTTTGTTGTGATTTATCTCTTCCTGAAACTTTAATATCAAAGTTTGTTAGGCATCAAATCCTTTTCTGCAGTTTTCAGGACCCTGTCATCAGTACTTCACATTTGGATTAAAGTGTAAGTACTGTTGTTTGCTATCTGGATGCAATTCCTCTCTATGTAGATTGGAGAAAGGGATGTAGCTTCATGTCAAAAATACATTTTGTTTTACTTTTTAAAATGTAGCTTGAAGAACTGGAAAGGAAATACATTACACACAGGGATGCTGAGTTGTGTTCTCCACTGAATTTTATTTAAAAGCTCACAGATATTTCTGATTGCTATTCTGCCAACAATCTTTGACTTTAGCATATTTCATTGATCTTTCCCACTTATCCTCTTTTATTTTCTATTCATATTGAAAGTTTGTATAGTAATGAAAATAAAACACCAGATAAATTATGTCATGGTAAGAATAATAGTGAATGGATATAACCTTTATTTTTCAAAAGTGCATTTTTGCCCAACAGTAGTAATTGTCATCACTGAATGTTTACCATGTTCTGGCTACTTTAATAAACACTTTATATACACTATTTTATTGTCCCTTCTAGCAGAAATACGGAGAAGGCAATGGCACCCCACTCCAGTACTCTTGCCAGGAAAATCCCATGGGCAGAGGAGCCTGCTAGGCTGCAGTCCATGGGGTCTCTAGGAGTCGGACATGACTGAGTGACATCACTTTCACTTTTCACTTTCATGCATTGGAGAAGGAAATGGCAACCCACTCCAGTGTTCTTGCCTGGAGAATTCCAGGGACGGGGAAGTCTGGTGGGCTGCTGTCTATGGCGTCGCACACATTTGGACACAACTGAAGCGACTTATCAGCAGCAGCAGAAATATTTTTCATTTCACAGATAAAACTAAGACTGAGATTAAGAGATGTTATAGGGTAGGTGATGAGGTTAAGATTTGAGTATTAGTTGGTCTGGTACATAATCTGTACTTTGCCATATAATTCTTCACTCTACTTGTCTTTCTTTTTCAGATCAGATCAGTCGCTCAGTCGTGTCCGACTCTTTGTGACCCCATGAATCGCAGCACGCCAGGCCTTCCTGTCCATCACCAACTCCCGGAGTTCCCTCAGACTTACGTCCATCGACTCAGTGATGCCATCGAGCCATCTCATCCTCTGTCGTCCCCTTCTCCTCCTGCCCCCAATCCCTCCCAGCATCAGAGTCTTTTCTAATGAGTCAACTCTTCACATGAGGTGGCCAAAGTACTGGAGTTTCAGCTTCAGCATCAGTCCTTCCAAAGAAATCCCAGGGCTGATCTCCTTCAGAATGGACTGGTTGGATCTCCTTGCAGTCCAAGGGACTCAAGAGTCTTCTCCAACACCACAGTTCAAAAGCATCAATTCTTCGGCGTTCAGCCTTCTTCACAGTCCAACTCTCACATCCATACATGACCACAGGAAAAACCATAGCCTTGACTAGACAAACCTTTGTTGGCAAAATAATGTCTCTGCTTTTGAACATGCTATCTAGGTTGGTCATAACTTTCCTTCCAAGGAGTAAGCGTCTTTTAATTTCATGGCTGCAGTCACCATCTGCAGTGATTTTTTTTTACTAGTCTTAAATTTTACTATTAATTAACACTCATATGCAATTGAAATTATACACATTGGATACTGAGATGTGACTGGCCTGGTATTATTTTATAAAATAAAAAATGAGAAAATTTTCTATCACAAACTTTTAAGGAAGCACAGTAACCCGAAATTTCTTTCCACCAGTTTTAAAAAAAATGAGATCAACCTTTTATTCTAACCTAATTACCCTCTTAAAAAATATATTGCTGAAACATTTTCTGCAGATACAGAGAAGGAAAAAGAAGCTGTATAAATTACAGGCACACAGTGATTATTACAAAATCCTAGTGCTGAAAAATGATTTTTAATACCAGTTAAGCTGTCACTAAGTCAGATTTATGAATATAGTCTGTTGAAATTCTTGATAATTACTTATAATTTTCAGTGTTTGGAAAACAATTTGCTGGGCAGATGTTTTTCCATTGTCCTAAATGTTCCTATCGCTATGAAGTGTTGAACATTTTCTCTGGTTTATGCTCCAAAGTATTAATCTTTCCAGTCGTTAAAGATGATTACCTGGTAACATTAACATACAAATGTACAGTGATCACTATGCTTTTATGAATTCTTTACAATCTACACACTTGAAAAAGTCAAATTATTCTTTGTTAGTTGATGTGGTGCCTTGTTTAAAAAGTGAATTTATCATTAAGTCGCAGGCCTTGAAAATTAAGTATTAATTGAGCTTGAACTATTAGAAAATTATCTCAGAAAAACATCATATAACATGTAATTCCTTTAAATTTGTTATTTTATGAATGAGATTCCTGGGATAAAATCTTGTTTATGCCAATGAAATAAGTTAATGTTTCTGCTTTTTCTAAGTGCACTGATTGTTTATCAGACCTCCCATATCAAATTTCATTTTAAATTTCAACCAAGTATTAGATATTTAGGAATCAATTATCCAGTTTATGGTTTCTCTGAACCTCTATTTTTGTTTCTGTAGTTCTTTCTTTTCTCTAGAGCAATCAAAATTCCAAAAACCTTTTTAAAAATATGAAAGGAATATACATTGATTATTCATTTGTATTAATTATACATAATCCTAAGGAAAAGTTATGATACAGATTATTGATAGTTTAATAAAAATAAGACTGGAAATCTATAAATTAAATTTGTTCTGGTTATTTATACACCAGAATAATGAAGGATTCTGTGATGATATTTTGCACTAAAAACTAAGTTAATCCCTAAGGAATGAATACTAGTTAACTAAAAAGAATGGTAAATAATTTTAAAACCTTAAAACTATTCTCTATCAAAAAGCTCCATACACCATGATCAAGTTGGGTTTATTCCAGGGATGCAAGGATTCTTCAATATACACAAATCAATCAATGTGATATACCATATTAACAAATTGAAAGATAAAAACAATATGATAATCTCAATATATGTAGAAAAAGCCTTTGACAAGATTCAGCACTCATTTATGATTAAAACTCTTCCAAAAATGGGCATAGAAGGAACCTACCCCAACATAGTGAAGGCCATATATGATAAGCCTACAGTAAACATTATTCTCAATTGTGAAAAACTGAAAGCATTCCCCCTAAGACCAGGAATAAGACAAGGGTGTCCACTTTCACCAAGATTATTCAGCATAGTTCTGGAAGTCCTAGCTATAGCAATCAGAGAAAAAAAGAAATAAAAGGAATCCAGATCAGAAAAATATCTCACTGTTTGCAGATGACATGATACTATGCATGCTGCTGCTACGTCGCTTCAGTCATGTCCGACTCTGTGCGACTCCATAGATGGCAGCCCACCAGGATCCTCCATCCCTGAGATTCTCCGGGCAAGAATTCTGAAGTGGGCTGTCATTTCCTACTCCAGTGCATGAAAGTGGAAAGTGAAATTGAAAATGAAGTCTCTCAGTCGTATCTGACTCTTAGCGACCCCATGAGGTCTACCAGGCTCTTCCATCTATGTGATTTTCCAGGCAAGAGTACTGGAGTGGGTTGCCATTTCCTTCTCCAGATACTGTGCATAGAAAACCCTAAAGATAGTGTCAGAAAAGTACTAGAAATAATCAGGAATTTAGCAAAGTTGCAGGATACAAAATCAATACACAGAAATCACTTGTATGTCTATATACTAACAGCAAAAAATCAGAAAGAGAAATTAAGGAATAAATCCCATTCACCATTGCAGCAAAAAGAAAAAAAAATCTAGGAATAAGCTTATCTAAGGAGACAAAAGAACTGTACACAGCAAATTAAAAGACCCTGATGAAAGAAACTAAAGATGACATAAAAAGATGGACAGATACTTCATATTTCTGGGTAGGAAGAATAAATATTGTGAAAATGACTATACTACCAAATGCAATCTACAGATTCAATGAGATCCTTATCAAACTACCAATGGCATTTTTCACAGAACTAGAACAAAAAATTTCACAATTCATATGGAAACAAAAAAGACCCTGACTAGCCAAAGTAGTCTTGAGATAGAAGAATGGAGCTGGAAGAAACAACCTTCTTAACTTCAGATTATACCACAAAGCTACAGTCATCAAGACAGTATGATACTGGCACAAAAACAGATATATAGACCAATGGAACAAGATACAAAACCAAGAAATAAGCCAATGCACCCATAGGTAACTTATTTTTGACAAAGGAGGCAATAAACTGCAATGGGGTAAAGATAGCCTCTTCAATAAATGGTGCTGGGAAAACTGGACAACTCCATGTAAAAGAATGAAATTAGAACACTTCCTAGCATCATACATAAAGATAAACTCAAAATGGATTAAAGACCTAAATGTAAGCCCAGAAACTATAAAACTCAGAGGAAAACATAGGTAGAACACTAGATGAGGTAAATAAAGCAAGATCTTCTTTGAGCCACCTCCTAGAGTAACAGAAATAAAAACAAAAGTAAACAAGTGGGACCTGATTAAACTTATAAGTCTTTTCACAGCACAGAAAACTATAAGCAAGGTTGAAAGACAACTCTCAGAATGGGAGAAAAAATAGCAAATGAAACAGCAGACAAAGGCTTAATTTCCAATATATACAAGCAGTTCACACAACTCAATACCAGAAAAGCAAATAACCCAATCAGAAAGTGGGAAAAAGACATAAACATACATTTCTCCAAAGAAGACATCAGTCGTTCAATCATGTCCGACTCCTTGCGACCCCATGAATCACAGCACGCCAGGCCTCCCTGTCCATCACCAACTCCCTGAGTTCACTCAGACTCATGTCCATCCAGTCAGTGATGCCATCCAGCCATCTCATCCTCTGTCATCCCCTTCTCCTCTTGCCCCCAATCCCTCCCAACATCAGAGTCTTTTCCAATTAGTCAACTCTTCACATGAGGTGGCCAAAGAACTGGAGTTTCAGCTTTAGCATCATTCCTTCCAAAGAAATCCCAGGGCTGATCTCCTTCAGAATGGACTGGTTGGATCTCCTTGCAGTCCAAGGGACTCCCAAGAGTCTTCTCCAACACCACAGTTCAAAAGCATCAATTCTTTGGCACTCAGCCTTCTTCAAAGTCCAACTCTCACATCCATACATGACCACTGGAAAAACCATAGCCTTGACTAGACGAACCTTTGTTAGTAAAGTAATGTCTCTGCTTTTGCATATGCTATCTAGGTTGGTCATAACTTTCCTTCCAGGGAGTAAGCGTCTTTTAATTTCATGGCTGCGGTCACCATCTGCAGTGATTATGGAGAGCCCAGAAAAATAAAGTCTGACACTGTTTCCACTGTTTCCCCATCTATTTCCCATGAAGTGATGGGACCAGATGCCATGATCTTCGTTTTCTGAATGTTGAGCTTTAAGCCAACTTTTCCACTCTCCTCTTTCACTTTCATCAAGAGGCTTTTTAGTTCCTCTTCACTTTCTGCCATAAGGGTGGTGTCATCTGCATATCTGAGGTTACTGATATTTCTCCCGGCAATCTTGATTCCAGCTTGTGTTTCTTCCAGTCCAGCGTTTCTCATTATGTACTCTGCATAGAAGTTAAATAAGCAGGGTGACAATATACAGCCTTGACGTACTCCTTTTTCCTATTTGGAACCAGTCTGTTGTCCCATGTCCAGTTCTAACTCTTGCTTCCTGAGTTGCATACAGATTTCTCAAGAGGCAGATCAGGTGGTCTGGTATTCCCATCTCTTTCAGAATTTTCCACCGTTTATTGTGATCCACACAGTCAAAGGCTTTGGCATAGTCAATAAAGCAGAAATAGATGGTTTTCTGGAACTTCCTTGCTTTTTCCATGATCCAGTGGATGTTAACAATTTGATCTCTGGTTCCTCTGCCTTTTCTAAAACCAGCTTGAACATCAGGAAGTTCATGGATCACGGATTGCTGAAGCCTGGTTTGGAGAATTTTGAGCATTACTTTACTAGTGTGTGAGATGAGTGCAATTGTGAGGTAGTTTGAGCATTCTTTGGCATTGCCTTTCTTTGGGATTGGAATGAAAACTGATCTTTTCCAGTCCTGTGACCACTGTTGTGTTTTCCAAATTTGTTGGCATATTGAATGCAGCACTTTCACAGCATCATCTTTCAGGATTTGAAAGAGCTCAACTGGAATTCCATCACCTCCACTAGTTTTGTTCGTAGTGATGCTTTCTAAGGCCTACTTGACTTCACATTCCAGGATGTCTGGCTCTAGGTCAGTGATCACACCATCGTGATTATCTGGGTTGTGAAGGTCTTTTTTGTACAGTTCTGTGTATTCTTGCCACCTCTTCTTAATATCTTCTGCTTCTGTTAGGTCCATACCATTTCTGTCCTTTTTTGAGCCCATCTTTGCATGAAATGTTCCTTTGGTATCTCGGATTTTCTTGAAGAGATCCCTAGTCTTTCCCATTCTGTTGTTTTCCTCTAGTTCTTTGCATTGATCACTGAAGAAGGCTTTCTTATCTCTTCTTGCTATTCTTTGGAACTCTGCATTCAGATGTTTATATCTTTCCTTTTCTCCTTTGCTTTTCGCTTCTCTTCTTTTCACAGCTATTTGTAAGGCCTCACAGATGGCTAACACGCACATGAAAAGATGCTCAAAATTGCTCAATATTAGAGTAATGTCAATCAAAACTAGAATGAGATATCATCTCACACTGGTCAGAACGGCCATCATCAAAAAGTCTACAAATAATAAAGCTGGAGAAGGTGTGGAGAAAAGGGAACACTCTGGCACTGTTTGTGGAAATGTAATTTGATACAGCCACTATGGAAGACGGTATGGAGATTCCTTAAAAAAAAAAAAAGCAAAAACTAGGAATAAAACCACCATATGACCCAGCAATCCCACTCCAGGATTGTATGCTGAGGAAATCAAAATTGAAAAAGACACATGTATCCCATTGTTTATTGCTGCACTATTTACAATAGCTAGAGCATGGAAGCAACCTAGATGTCCAGTGACAGATAAATGGATAAAGAAGTGATGGTACATATACATGATGGAATATTACTCAGCCAGAAAAAGAAACACATTTGAGTCAGTTCTAATGTGGTGGGTGAACCTTGAACCTATCATACAGAGTGAAATAAGTCAGAAAGAGAAAGATAAATATCATATTCTAACGCATATATATGAATCTAGAAAAATAGTACTGAAGAATATATTAACAGGGCAACAATGGAGAAACAGACATAGACAACACACTTGTGGACATGGGGAGAGGGGAGAGAGGGTGAGATGTATGGAGAGAGTAACATGGAAACTTACATTACCATATGTAAAATAGATAGCCAACGGAATTTGCTGTATGTCTAAGGAAACTCAAACAGGGGTTCTGTATCAACCAAGAGGGGTAGCATGGGGAGGGATGTGGGAGGGAAGTTTAAAATGGAGAGGTTGAGAGGAGCTACCCCACATCCGAGGAGTGGCAGCTGCGCTGGCACAGGAGGGCCAATAGAGCTACTCCACGTTCAAGGTCAGGAGGGGTGGCTTGTCCAAGGTAAGGAGCAGCGGCTGCACTTTGCTAGAGCAGCCATGAAGAGATACCCCACGTCCAAGGTAAGAGAAATCCAAGTAAGATGGTAGGTGTTGCAAGAGGGCATCAGAGAGAAGACACACTGAAACCATAATCTCAGAAAACTAGCCAATCTGATCACACAGACCACAGCCTTGTCTAACTCAATGAAACTGAGCCATGACGTTTGTGGCCACCCAAGACGAATGGGTCATGGTGGAGAGGTCTGACAGAATGTGGTCCAATGGAGAAGGGAATGGCACAAACCACTTCCGTATTCTTGCCTTGAGAACCCCATGAACAGTATGAAAAGGCAAAAGGATAGGATATTGAAAGAGGAACTTCCCAAACTCAATGAAACTAAGCCATGATGTTTGTGGCCACCCAAGATGAATGGGTCATGGTGGAGAGGTCTGACAGAATGTGGTCCAATGGAGAAGGGAATGGCACAAACCACTTCCGTATTCTTGCCTTGAGAACCCCATGAACAGTATGAAAAGGCAAAAGGATAAGATATTGAAAAAGGAACTTCCCAGGTTGGTAAGTGCCCAACATGCTACTGGAGATCAGTGGAGAAATAACTCCAGAAAGAATGAAGGGAAGGAGCCAAAGCAAAAACGATATCCAGTTGTGGATGTGACTGGTGACAGAAGCAAGGTCTGATGCTGTAAAGAGCAATATTGCATAGGAACGTGGAATGTCATGTCCATGAATCAAGGCAAATTGGAAGTGGTCAAACAAGAGATGGCAAGAGTGAATGTCGACATTCTAGGAATCAGCGAACTGAAATGGACTGGAATGGGTGAATTTAACTCAGATGACCATTATATCTACTACTGTGCACAGGAATCCCTTACAAGAAATGGAGTAGACATCATGTCAACAAGAGTCCGAAATGCAGTACTTGGATGCAATCTCAAAAATGACAGAATGATCTCTGTTCGTTTCCAAGGCAAGCCATTTAATATCATGGTGATCCAAGCCTGTGCCCTGACCAGGAATGCTGAAGAAGCTGAAGCTGAAGCTGAATGATTCTATGAAGACCTACAAGACCTTTTAGAACTAACACCCAAAAAAGATGTCCTTTTCATTATAGGGGACTGGAATGCAAAAGTAGGAAGTCAGAAACACATGGAGTAACAGGCCAATTTGGCCTTGGAGTACAGAATGAAGCAGGGCAAAGGCTAATAGAGTTCTGCCAAGAAAACACACTGGTCATAGCAAACACCTTCTTCCAACAGCACAAGAGAAGACTCTACACATGTACATCACCAGATGGCCAACATCAAAATTAGATTGATTATATTATTTGCCAAAGATGGAGAAGCTCTATACAGTCAGCAAAAACAAGACCGGGAGTGGACTGTGGCTCAGATCATGAACTCCTTATTGCCCAATTCAGACTGAAATTGAAGAAAGTAGGGAAAACCACTAGACCATTCAGGTATGACCTAAATCAAATCCCTTATGATTATACAGTGGAAGTGAGAAATAGATTTAAGGGACTAGATCTAATAGACAGAGTGCCTGATGAACTATGGACGGAGGTTTGTGACATTGTACAGGAGACAGGGATCAATACCATCCCAATGGAGAAGAAATGTAAAAAATGAAAATGGCTCTCTGAGGAGGCCTTACAAATAGCTGTGAAAAGCAGAGAAGTGAAAAGAAAAGGAGAAAAGAAAAGAAATATGCATCTGAATACAGAGTTCCAAAGAATAGCAAGGAGAGATTAAAAAAAAAAAAAAAAAGCCTTCCTCAGCGATCAATGCAAAGAAATAGAGGAAAACAACAGAGTGGTAAAGACTAGAGATCTCTTCAAGAAAATTAGAGATACCAACGGAACATTTCATGCAAAGATGGGCTTGATAAAGGACAGAAATGGTATGGACCTAATGGAAGCAGAAGATATTAAGAAGAGGTGGCAAGAATACACAAAATAACTGTACAAAAAGAAATCTTCAAGACCCAGATAATCACAATGGTGTATTCACTCACCTAGAGCCAGACATCCTGGAATGTGAAGTCAAGTGGGCCTTAGAAAGCATCACTACGAACAAAGCTAGTGGAAGTGATGGAATTCCAGTTGAGATATTTCTAATCCTAAAAGATGATGCTGAGAAAGTGCTGCACTCAATATGCCAACAAATTTGGAAAACTCAGCAGTGGCCACAGGACTGGAAAAGGTCAGTTTTCATTCCAATCCCAAAGAAATGCTCAAACTACCACACAATTGCACTCATCTCACACGCTAGTAAAGTAATGCTCAAAATTCTCCAAGCCAGGCTTCAGCAATCCGTGATCCATGAACTTCCTGATGTTCAAGCTGGTTTTAGAAAAGGCAGAGGAACCAGAGATCAAATTGTCAACATCTGCTGGATCATGGAAAAAGCAAGAAAGTTCCAGAAAACCATCTATTTCTGCTTTATTGACTATGCCAAAGACTTTGACTATGTGGATCATAATAATCTGTGGAAAATTCTGAAAGAGATGGGAATACCAGACCACCTGATCTGCCTCTTGAGAAATCTGTATGCAGGTCAGGAAGCAACAGTTAGAACTGAACATGGAACAACAGACTGGTTCCAAATAGGTAAAGGAGTACGTCAAGGCTGTATACTGTCATCCTGCTTATTTAACTTCTATGCAGAGTACATCATGAGAAACGCTGGGCTGGAAGAAGCACAAGCTGGAATCAAGATTGCCTGGAGAAATATCAATAACCTCAGATATGCAGATAACACCACCATTATGGCAGAAAGTGAAGAGGAACTAAAAAGCCTCTTGATGAAAATGAAAGAGGAGAGTGGAAAAGTTGGCTTAAAGCTCAACATTCAGAAAACGAAGATCATGGCATCTGGTCCCATCACTTCATGGGAAATAGATGGGGAAACAGTGGAAACAGTGTCAGACTTTGTTTTTATGGGCTCCAAAATCACTGCAGATGGTGATTGCAGCCATGAAAAGAAAAGACGCTTACTCCTTGGAAGGAAAGTTATGACCAACCTAGACAGCATATTGAAAAGCAGAGACATTACTTTGCCAACAAAGGTCCATCTAGTTAAGGCTATGGTTTTTCCTGTGGTCATGTATGGATATGAGAGTTGGACTGTGAAGAAAGCTGAGTGCCAAAGAATTGATGGTTTTGAACTGTGGGGTTGGAGAAGACTCTTGAGAGTCCCTTGGACTGCAAGGAGATCAACCAGTCCATCCTTAAGGAGATCACTCCTGGGTGTTCACTGGAAGGACTGATGCTAAAGCTGATATCCAATACTTTGGCCACCTTATGTGAAGAGTTGACTCATTGGAAAAGACCCTGATGCTGGAAGGGATTGGGGGCAGGAGGAAAAGGGGACGACAGAGGATGAGATGGCTGGATGGCATCACTGACTCAATGGACATGAGTTTGAGTGAACTCCGGGAGTTGGTGATGGACAGGGAAGCCTGACGTGCTGTGATTCATGGGGTCACAAAGAGTCAAACACAACTGGGCGACTGAACTGAACTGAACTGATGGCTGATTCATGTTGAATTTTGACATAAATCAACAAAATTCCATAAAGCAATTATCCTTCAATAAAAAATAAACACATTTTAAAAAATGACTGGCAACCTATAAATTTAATATGTTGGGTTAATTATATTCCAGAATAATGAAGGATTCTGTGATAATATTTTGAACTAAAAATGAAGTTAATCCTAAAGAAATAAATATGAGTTAATTAAGAAGACTGGTAAATAATTTTAAAACCTTAAAACTATTCTCTATGACATGATTTTCTCATTACTGTTAGCTTCAAAACATAATCAGTGTAAAATGACCCAAGCAGTAGCAATGCAGTAGATATCCTATGTAAACATTTTTGTAAACTATGCTTTTTCCAAATTAGTTCAGAAACAAACTCTCCTAATGTTTCCAAAAATACCTCAGTCTTTCTTAAAAGGCAAAAATTGCCTCTGTTGAATCTCTTATTACTTTGTTCACCAGAAAAAAATATATATACATTTCTACATTCTAAATATAAAATAAATTCTACTTTAAAATGAAGTATCAACATTGACAATTCTTTAAGCTGTTTATCACTCTGATAATTTTAAGTCATTAATTAAAACAATACAAAAATCAGAGCAGCAGTTTACTGCAACCTTCCAGTTTCACGTCTGCTCCATTATCACATCCTATTCACTCTAACTTTAGAACATATTCAGCTTTCCTTACCACATCTCATAACTTTGCTCCAAATCATTATCATTTCTCAAACAAATGCAATATTTTAAAAGATAGCTTCTTCTTTGTAGTTCCACATAATAGGAACTTGGAAGTTACCATTCCATCCCAACATGTAAAAGCTAAACACATTGAAAAAACAATTTTTCTGAGTCTTAAGAGAGGGGAGGCCACAGGGAAAATCATACCATCAATATTGCCCATTGGTAATTACACAAAAGAGCTGAAAACTTACATCTACACAAAACCCTGTACAGGGCTTCCCAGGTGGCATTAGTGGTAAAGAACCTGCCTTCCAATGCAGGAGACTCAAGAGACATGGGTTTGATCCCTGAGTCAGGAAGATCCCCTAGAGGAGAGCCTTGGCAACCCATTCCAGTATTCTTGCCTGGAGAATCCCATGGATAGAGGAGCCTGGTGGGCTACAGTCCATGGGGTCACAAAGAGTCTGACACGACTGAAGTGACTTGGCACACATGTACGCACCATTCAGAAGACCTGGGTTCGATCCTGGGGTTTGGCAGATCCCCTGGAGGAGGAGGGAGTAGCAATCCACTTTGGTATTCTTGCCTAAAGAATTTCATGGACAGAGGCGCCTGCTGCTGCTGCTGCTGTCGCTTCAGTCGTGTCCAACTCTGTGCGACCCCATAGACGGCAGCCCACCAGGCTCCCCCATCCCTGGGATTCTCCAGGTAAGAACACTGGAGTGGGTTGCCATTTCCTTTTCAATGCATGAAAGTGAAAAGTGAAAGTCAAGTTGTTCAGTCGTGTCTGACTCTTCACGACCCCATGGACTGCAGCCTACCAGGCTCCTCCATCCATGGGATTTTCCAGGCAAGAGTACTGGAGTGGGGTGCCATTGCCTTCTCCACAGAGGAGCCTGGTGGGCTACAATCCATGGGGTTGCAAAGAATAAGACACAACTGAGTGACTAACAGTTTTCACAGGGCTGCTTATAGCGGCTCTAGGCCGTTTCCAACACTTGGTGACAACCAAGATATCCTTTAGTAGGTGAATGGTTAAACTGTGATACATCTAGACAATGGAATATTATTCAGCACAAAAGGAAATAAAATATTAAGCCATAAAAAAAATGGAAGCACCTTAAATTTATATTGATAAAGGAAAAAAATCAACCTGAAAAGGCAACATAGTGTATGATTTCAACTATAAGACATTCTGAATAAAGCAAAATAATGGAGAGACAGTAAAAAGATCAGTGATTATCTGAGTTTAAGGGGAATACGGTGAATTGAAGGAGCACAAAGGGTATCTGAAACTACTTCTCTATGGTACTGTCATGATGCACATATATATCACCTATACATTAGTCCAAACCCCTAGAATGTAAAACACCAAAGGTAAATTGTAATGAAAATTATGGGCTTTGGGTGATTTTAATGTAGTGTAGCTTCATCAGTTGGAGAAGGCAATGGCACCCCACTCCAGTACTCTTGCCTGGAAAATCCCAGGGACAGGGAAGCCTGGTGGGCTGGCGTCTATGGGATCGCACAGAGTCGGACATGACTGAAGCGACTTAGCAGCAGCAGCAGCTTCATCAGTTGTAACAAATGTTAGTAATATATGAAGATATGTGGGGCAGGGGATATCTGGGAAATGTCTGTATCTTCCTCTTAATTTTACTGTGAAGTGAAAACTGCTCTAGAATATTAAAATTGTTAACTAAAAAGGGAAAGAAAATGGTCTACTTATTTCTCTCCTTATAGGAATTAGTGTTTTCATAAGTCAGAAGTTTCTTTTTAAAATGAAAATAAGATTGGCACCTTTTGTAGCTGAAAACTCAACATTTTATTCATCTACTAGTAAATTAAAAGCTAAAATCCATAACGTACTTCAGTGGGTCCTCATGCTCTGTACCTCCCCATTCCCAACTCTCTGAGCTTACCTCCCCTCAGACTCCAGCTCCTCAGCTCACTCTCCTGCAGCCATGTTGGCCTAGAGGCTGTTCCCAGAATCCACTAGGCACACTCCTGCCTTAGGGTCTTGGCATGTGTTCTTGCCTCTGGGTAAAACTGGGAAACTTTTGTCTCAGATAATGTAAACTGTCTCCGCTAATCTACATCTTTGCTCAGATCTCACTTTCTCAGTGACCCTTCCTTTAAAAATTGCTTTATCACACAACCCACATTCCTTTTGCTCCTTTGTGTTCTTTTTATCTTCTATTGTAATACTTTTAAAACACAATATAAGTAAGTTACAATTTTTGTACAGTCTCTCTTCTAATTTAACATAAACCTTGCTTTTTATACTCCTGTATACCCACACTCTTAGAAGAGTACTTATCTACTAATAGGTACTAAATGCATATTTGTTAAATAAAATATAATTAACATATTAAAAGCCTTATTAAAATAAAATATAACCAAGGTAGCAAAAGTAAACAAAATGCCTTAGGAAAGAATTTAGATATTTGCATTCCCCTGGAGAAGGAAATGGCAAACCACTCCAGTATTCTTGCCTGGAAAATCTCATGGACAGAGGAGCCTGGTGGGCTGCAGTCCATGGGGTTGCAAAAAGTCAGGCACGACTGAGTGACCAACATGAACACTTAAATTTGCAAAGAATTTTTGAAGATTAGTATGGGCAAAGTTCAGTTCAGTTCAGTTCAGTTGCTCAGCCGTGTCCGACTCTTTGAGACCCCATGAATCGCAGCACGCCAGGCCTCCCTGTCCATCACCAACTCCCAGAGTTCACTGAGACTCACGTCCATCAAGTCAGTGATGCCATCCAGCCATTTCATCCTCTGGCGTCCCCTTCTCCTCCTGCCCACAATCCCTCCCAGCATCAGAGTCTTTTCCAATGAGTCAACTCTTCGCATGAGGTGGCCAAAGTACTGGAGTTTCAGCTTTAGCATCATTCCTTCCAAAGAAATCCCAGGGCTGATCTCCTTCAGAATGGACTGGTTGGATCTCCTTGCAGTCCAAGGGACTCTCAAGAGTCTTCTCCACAACCACAGTTCAAAAGCATCAGTTCTTTGGTGCTCAGCCTTCTTCACAGTCCAACTCTCACATCCATACATGATCACTGGAAAAATCATAGCCTTGACTAGATGGATCTTTGTTGGCAAAGTAGTGTCTGTGCTTTTCAATATGCTATCTAGATTGGTCATAACTTTTCTTCCAAGGAGTAAGCGTCTTTGAATTTCATGGCTGCAGTCACCATCTGCAGTGATTTTGGAGCCCAAAGCAGCATAGTAAATACAAAGTACAGAGGGAAAATACTTTGGTCTTCCCACAAAAGCTATGACTTTGAAATAAATACTAATATTGCTATTTCCTTTTATGTAATATAACAAAGCAGGAAGTAATGTAATTATTAAATAAAATGAGGTACCCATTTTAAAAAATAAAAGAAGTTCATAAATTTAGATTTATCCATAAGATCTTCAGGAGGCAACAAATAGTAGAAAACAGAGGCAGAACATAGGATTGGTGAATTAAAAGATAGAATGGTAGAAATAAATGAATCAGAGAGGAAAAAAGAAAAACGAATTAAAAGAAATGAGGACAATCTCAGAGACCTCCAGGACAATATTAAATGCTATAACATTCGAATCATAGGGGTCCCAGAAGAAGAAGGCAAAAAGAAAAACCATGAGAAAATACTTGAGGAAATAATAGTTGAAAACATCCCTAAAATGGAGAAGGAAATAATCACTCAAGTCCAAGAATCCCAGAGAGTCCCAAACAGGATAAACCCAAGGCGAAACACCCCAAGACACATATTAATCAAATTAACAAAGATCAAACACAAAGAACAAATATTAAAAGCAGCAAGGGAAAAACAACAAATAACACACAAGGGAATTCCCATAAGGATAACAGCTGATCTTTCAATAGAAACTCTTCAAGCCAGGAGGGAATGGCAAGACATACTTAAAGTGATGAAAGAAAATAACCTACAGCCCAGATTATTGTACCCAGCAAGGATCTCTTTCAAATATGAATGAGAAATCAAAAGTTTTACAGACAAGCAAAAGCTGAGAGAATTCAGCACCACCAAACCAGCTCTCCAACAAATGCTAAAGGATCTTCTCTAGACAGGAAACACAAAAAGGGTGTATAAATTCAAACCCAAAACAATAAAGTAAATGGCAATGGGATCGTACTTATCAATAATTACCTTAAACATAAATGGGTTGAATGCCCCAACCAAAAGACAAAAACTGGCTGAATGGATACAAAAGTAAGACCCCTACATATGTTGTCTACAAGAGACCCACCTCAAAACAGGGGACACATACAGACTGAAAGGGAAGGGCTTGAAAAAGATTTTCCATGCAAATAGGGACCAAAAGACAGCAGGAGTAGCAATATTCATATCAGATAAAATAAACTTTAAAACAAAGGCTGTGAAAAGAGACAAAGAAGGTCACTACATAATGATCAAAGGATCAATCCAAGAAGAAGATATAACAATTATAAACATATATGCACCCAACATAGAGGCACCGCGGTATGTAAGACAAATGCTAACAAGTATGAAAGGAGAAATTAACAATAGCACAATAATAGTGGGAGACTTTAATATCCCACTCACACCTATGGATAGATCAACTAAACAGAAAATTAACAAGGAAACACAAACTTTAAATGATACAATAGACCAGTTAAGACCTAATTGATATCTATAGGACATTTCATCCCAAAACAATGAATTTCACCTTTTTCTCAAGGGCACTTGAAACCTTCTCCAGGACAGATCACATCCTGGGCCATAAATCTAGCCTTGGTAAATTCAAAAAAAATTGAAATCATTCCAAGCATCTTTTCTGACCACAATGCAGTAAGATTAGATCTCAATTACAGGAGAAAAACTATTAAAAATGGCAACATATGGAGGCTGAACAACACGCTGCTGAATAACCAACAAATCACAGAAGAAATCAATAAAGAAATCAAAATTGGCATAGAAACGAATGAAAATGAAAACACAACAACCCAAAACCTGTGGGACACTGTAAAAGCAGTCCTAAGGGAAAAGTTCATAGCAATATAGGCATACCTCAAGAAACAAGAAAAAAGTCAAATAAATCACCTAACTCTACACCTAAAGCAACTAGAAAAGGAAGAAATGAAGAACCCCAGGGTTAGTAGAAGGAAAGAAAATTTAAAAATTAGAGCAGAAATAAATGCAAAAGAAACAAAAGAGACCATAGCAAAAATCAACAAAGCCAAAAGCTGGTTCTTTAAGAGTATAAACAAAATTGACAAACCATTAGCCAGACTCATCAACAACAAAGGGAGAAAAATCAAATCAATAAAATTAGAAATGAAAATGGAGAGATCACAACAGACAACACAGAAATACAAAGGATCATAAGAGACTACTATCAGCAATTATATGCCAATAAAATGGACAACGTGGAAGAAATGGACAAATTCTTAGAAAAGTACAACTTTCCAAACTGGACCAGGAAGAAATAGAAAATCTTAACAGACCCATCACAAGCACGGAAAACTGAAACTGTAATCAGAAATCTTCCAGCAAACAAAAGCTCAGGTCCAGACGGCTTCACAGCTGAATTCTACCAAAAATTTAGAGAAGAGCTAACACCTATCCTGCTCAAACTCTTCCAGAAAATTGCAGAAGAAGGTAAACTAAACTACCAAACTCATTCTATGAGGCCACCATCACCCTAATACCAAAACCTGACAAAGATGCCACAAAAAAAGAGAACTACAGGCCAATATCATTGATGAACATAGATGCAAAAATCCTTAACAAAATTCTAGCAATCAGAATCCAACAACACATTAAAAAGATCATACACCATGACCAAATGGGCTTTATTCCAGGACTCATTCTTCCAGAAAATTGCTCAAACTCTTCCAGAAAATTGCAGAAGAAGGTAAACTAAACTTCCAAACTCATTCTATGAGGCCACTATCACCCTAATACCAAAACCTGACAAAGATGCCACAAAAAAAGAGAACTGCAGGCCAATATCACTGATGAACATAGATGCAAAAATCCTTAACACAATTCTAGCAATCAGAATCCAACAACACATTAAAAAGATCATACACCATGACCAAATGGGCTTTATTCCAGGGATGCAAGGATCCTTCAATATCTGCAAATCAATCAATGTAATACACCACATTAACAAATTGAAAAATAAAAACCATATGATTATCTCAATAGATGCAGAGAAAGCCTTTGACAAAATTCAGCATCCATTTATGATAAAAACTCTCCAGAAAGCAGGAATAGAAGGAACATACCTCAACATAGTAAAAGCTATATATGACAAACCCACAGCAAACATTATCCTCAATGGTGAAAAATTGAAAGCATTTCCCCTAAAGTCAGGAACAAGACAAGGGTGCCCACTTTCATCACTACTATTCAACATAGTTTTGGAAGTTTTGGCCACAGCAATCAGAGCAGAAAAAGAAATAAAAGGAATTCAAATTGGAAAAGAAGAAGTAAAACTCTCACTGTTTGCAGATGACATGATCCTCTACATAGAAAACCCTAAAGACTCCACCAGAAAATTACTAGAACTAATCAATGAATATAGTAAAGTTTCAGGACATAAAATCAACACACAGAAATCCCTTGCATTCCTATACACTAATAATGAGAAAATAGAAAGAGAATTTAAGGAAACAATTCTATTCACCATTGCAATGAAAAGAATAAAATACTTAGGAATATATCTACCTAAAGAAACTAAAGATCTATGTATAGAAAACTATAAAACACTGGTGAAAAAATCAAAGAGGACACTAATAGATGGAGAAATATACTATGTTCATGGATTGGAAGAATCAATATAGTGAAAATGAGTATACTACCCAAAGCAATCTATAGATTCAATGCAATCCCTATCAAGCTACCAACGGTATTCTTCACAGAGCTAGAACAAATAATTTCACAATTTGTATGGAAGTAAAAGAAATCTTGAATAGCCAAGGCAATCTTGAGAAAGAAAAATTGAACTGGAGGAATCAACCTGCCTGACTTCAGGCTCTACTACAAAGCCACAGTCATCAAGATAGTATGGTACTGGCACAAAGGCAGAAATATAGATCAATGGAACAAAATAGAAAGCCCAGAGATAAATCCACGCACATATGGACACCTTATCTTTGACAAAGGAGGCAAGAATATACAATGGATTAAAGACAATCTCTTTAACAAGTGGTGCTGGGAAAACTGGTCAACCACTTGTAGAAGAATGAAACCAGAACACTTTCTAACACCATACACAAAAATAAACTCAAAATGGATTAAAGATCTAAACATAAGACCAGAAACTATAAAACTCCTAGAGGAGATCATAGGCAAAACACTCTCTGACATACATCACAGCAGGATCCTCTATGACCCACCTCCCAGTATATTGGAAATAAAAACAAAAATGAACAAGTGGGACCTAATTAAACTTAAAAGCTTCTGCACAACAAAGGAAACTATAAGCAAGATGAAAAGACAGCCTTCAGAATGGGAGAAAATAATAGCAAATGAAGCAACTGACAAACAACTAATCTCAAAAATATACAAGCAACTCCTACAGCTCAACTCCAGAAAAATAAAAGACCCAATCAAAAATGGGCCAAAGAACTAAATAGACATTTCTCCAAAGAAGACATACAGATGGCTAACAAACACATGAAAAGATGTTCAACATCACTCATTATCAGAGAAATGCAAATCAAAACCACAATGAGGCACCATTTCACGCCAATCAGAATGGCTGCGATCCAAAAGTCTACAAGTAATAAATGCTGGAGAGGATGTGGAGAAAAGGGAGCCCTCTTACACTGTTGGTGGGAATGCAAACTAGTACAGCCACTATGGAGAACAGTGTGGAGATTCCTTAAAAAACTGGAAATAGAACTGCCTTATGATCCAGTAATCCCACTGCTGGGCATACACACTGAGGAAACCAGAAGGGAAAGAGACACGTGTACCCCAATGTTCATCGCAGCACTGTTTATAATAGCCAGGACATGGAAGCAACCTAGATGTCCATCAGCAGATGAATGGATAAGAAAGCAGTGGTACATATACACAATGGAGTATTACTCAGCCATTAAAAAGAATACATTTGAATCAGTTCTAATGAGGTGGATGAAACTGGAGCCTATTATACAGAGTGAAGTAAGCCAGAAAGAAAAACACCAATACAGTAGACTAATGCATATATATGGAATTTAGAAAGATGGTAACAATAACCCTGTATACAAGACAGCAAAAGAGACACTGATGTATAGAACAGTCTTTTGGACTCTGTGGGAGAGGGAGAGGGTGGGATGATTTGGGAGAATGGCATTGAAACATATATAATATCATATAGGAAACGAGTCGCCAGTCCAGGTTCGATGCACAATACTGGATGCTTGGGGCTGATGCACTGGGACAACCCAGAGGATGGTATGGGGAGGGAGGAGGGAGGAGGGTTCAGCATGGGAGCACATGTATACCTGTGGTGGATTCATTTTGATATATGGCAAAACCAATACAATATTGTAAAGTTAAAAAATAAAATAAAATAAACTACAGTCTGCATTTGTATGGTAGGCTGTGCAATACTGCATCAGAATCAGCTTGTCCTCCCCAACCTAGGAAATCAAAAGGAATTAAACTTGGAAGAAAAAAAATTTTTTTCCTATGTTTGCATAGAAGCTATGAATTTCACAATCACAAAAATATTATGACTTCTTTATTTATAATGAACCTAACTAAGCTTTTAAAAACATCAATTCTTTGGCACTCAGCTTTCTTTATAGTCCAACTGTCACATCCATACATGACTACTAGAGAAACCGTAGTTTTGACTATAAGGACCTTTGTCAGCAAAGTAATGTCTCTGCTTTTTAATATGCTGTCTAGGTTGGCCATAACTTTTCTTCCATGAAGCGAGCATCTTTTATAATTTCATGACTGCAGGCACTTTCTGTAGGGATTTTGGAGCCCAAGAAAATAAATTCTGAAACTGTTTCCATTGTTTCCCCCATATTTGCCATGAAGTGATGGGACTGGATGCCATGATCTCGGTTTCTTGAATGCTGAGTTTTAAACCAACTTTTTCATTCGCCTCTTTCACTTTCATCAAGAGGCTCTTTAGTTCTTTGCTTTCTGCCATAAGAGTGGTATAATATACATATCTGAGGTTATTGATATTTCTCCTGGAAATCTTGATTCCAGCTTGTGCTTCATCCAGCCCTGCATTTTGTATGATGTACTCTGCATATAGGTTAAATAAACAGGGTGACAATATACAGCTTTGACATATTCCTTTCCCAATTTGGAACCAGTCTGTTGTTCCATGTCCAGTTCTAACTGTTGCTTCTTGACCTGCATATAAACTTCTCAGGAGGTGGGTATGATCCCTGGTTCCTCTTTCTTTTCTAAATCCAGCTTTAACATCTGGAAGTTCAAAGTTGATGTACTGTTGAAGCCTGGCTTGGAGAATTTTGAGCATTACTTTGCTAGTGTGTGAGATGAGTGCAACTGTGCGGTAGTTTGAACATTCTTTGGTATTGCCTTTCTTTGGAATTGGAATGAAAACTGACCTTTCCCAGTCCTGTGGTCACTATAAAGAAAGTTGAGTGCCAAAGAATTGATGCTTTGAACTGTGGTGCTGGAGGAAACTCTTAGAGTTTTCTGAATATTCATTGGAAGGACTGATGCTGAAGCTGAAGCTCCAATACTTCGGCCACCTGATGCAAAGAACTGACTCCTTGGAAAGAACTCTGATGCTTTGAAAGATTGAGGACAGGAGGAGAAGGAGACAACAGAGGATGAGATGTTTGAGTGGTATTATTGACTCAATAGACATGAGTTTGAGCAAGCTCCAAGAGATTGTGATGGACAGAAAAGCCTGGCGTGCTGCAGTCCATGGGGTCACAAAGAGTCAGACCCGACTGAGCAACTGAACTGAACTGAACTGTACTGTTGATAAAAACCCAAATCTGTCAGTGCAAGGTAATTCTGTTACTTATGGTTTGCACTCTGAAGAATTCTTTAATTCAGCTCTCTTCTCAAGATTTTCTGCGTTCTCCTTTCCATCTCTCCAAGTGTGATCTAACTTAAGTGTTGCGCTAAGATTGATACCGTGTCTGTGATATACAGCCCTGGGTAAGGATTTTGAGTCAGCCGGTCCTTTGCACACTTCAGTCTAGGTTGGCATCACCACTGAAATGTGTACATTTTATGGCATTTTGACATTTGTGCTTTCCTACCATGGCTATTGGTCATCATTGTTGTCCTCCTGACCCCCATCACCAACTTCATGTCTTTTTACAAGTTTGCCCTCAAGGGGCCATCAGTTCAGTTCAGTTCAGTTGCTCAGTCGTGTCTGACAATTTGTGACCCCATGAATCACAGCACGTCAGGCCTCCCTGTCCATCACCATCTCCCGGAGTTCACTCAAACTCACATCCATTTAGTTGGTGATGCCATCCATAGAAGACTTTAATACATGAGTGTCACATTCTGGCATAGGACATAGGAGTGGTTTCCTTCATACTCACAGTTGTGGGTTTTTTAAATTCATTTTTATTAATTTTATAATGAATGTACTATGAAGTATTCTAGTTCAGAGACAAATTTCTTGTTAATTATATTGTAGCCAATAAATATTGGCTGTCCTTGGGCCAGGCTTTATTCTACTGCAACATGAAAAAAAACAAGTTAAATATCCCTCAAGAGTGCCCGGGCAGCCGTAGGTAATGATGGAGAACAGTGGATAGTCTCTGTTTATGCAAAGGACAGAGAACTGTCCCTCATCCTCCAAAAGAATGAGGAGGAATGTGCTTCTTTGAGATGGATGGAAATGATCTTGTGTTCTCAGCCTAGTATTTTAGAATGCAATACATCTTTCTGAGACCCAAATAAACCTTAGATATCTATGTCTTTAATAATCTAGGGATTTTTTTTCTTTTTTTCTTTATCTTTCTGACACCTTGGACTTCACCTGGGATCCTAATCTGGGCTGGAACCTTTTGGCCTTCTTGGGTCAGAGCAATTAACTAGACAACTGGTTACATCGTATTCTCATGGTATTTAAAGAGTTAGATGTTTCTGGGGAATTGAAAGCAACTATTCTTCATCTTTACATTGTGTGCATTTCTATGGCTCAGGGGGCCAGAACTTTTTATCAAGCTGCAATCTATAGTGAGTTTTATTTTCCTACATTGATTCAGGGATTTCTGCCAGGTTGGGGCCTGGCTCTAGGTGAAGCTGCTCTGGGAAGATCCATGACAGGAAGGAAAGGGCAAACTCAGTGCTCTCAGATTCCCACCAAACCTCTGTGGCCCTTGATGGGGTGGAAGGCACTCTCCAGCAATGAGCAAATACCCTAGCTCTGGTTCAACTCTTACTCTCGAGTCTTTGACTAATGAAAATTGCATTCCATTGGGACAGAAATTAGCTTGTACACGTGTGTTCTTCAAATCCTTTATTTATTATTTGTATTATGTTTTTTTTAAGTAGCTTCCCAGGTGGCTCAGTGGTAAAGAAACCACCTGTCTGTGCAGGAGACACGGGTTTGATCCCTGGGTTGGGAAGATCCCCTGGAGAGGGAAATGGCAACCCATTCTAGTATGCTTGCTTGAGAAATTTCATGGACAGAGGAGCCTGGTGGGCAACAGTCCATGAGGCGGCAAAGAGTCAGACACAACTGAGTGACTGAACACATTTATATTTAATATTTTAGCTATGATTTATGCAATGTCAAGACACCTTTTCTCCAAAGAGCCCAATTTTGGCAGTTGAAAGCCTTGGTTCTCAAAATCATTAGTCATTACTATGAGCTTAAAAATATATCTACTAGGAAAAAGGGGTGGGTGGGGGGACTAATTAAATTATTATCTAAACATTTTATGCAACTTCACTTACTTCAAAATTCTGTTTAGCAGCCATGGTCTTGATTTTTATATACAAGCATACACTGGGGAAACTTTACTGAAGTTTTAAAAGAACTAAAGCTATTGTCATTCCAGGAAAAAACTGCATAACAACTATCCTGCCCACTTGTCTAAAGAACTTAACTTCTGTAGGTGTGACAATTAGGTGGATCTAGAGCTTTTTAATTATCATTAAAGTAATCTGGAAAGTAAATGTTTTAAAGAATAGACCTTACATTTTGGAGAGGAAGAACACTTTTATTATCTGATAAAGTCATGCTCTTCACCCACTAATTAACATAATCCTCACAAACACAAAACATCTTCAAAACAATTCATAGCCAAGTCCTTGCCCCAGAATATCAACTTTCAAAAGTTGATATTTCAATATCCCTTTTCAAAAGACCCCAAAATAACCTGTTGCTCAAGTTTAGCTAAGTTTGTTAGACATTTTGTTAAGGGAAAACACATCTTGACAGAATCTTTGTGGTTTGGGGGAAGGGATGGTTAGGAGAGAATACAGGTTTGTGAATCTAGGGTCGCTGTGTCAGAGGGGATAAAATCAGGAAAGTATGTTTACAGGATTTTACAGTCTAAGCTCAAAGCAGAAAACTATCTGGGCTTGGCCAAAGTTTCTGACATAATAAAGTGAGCAAGTCAGTATATAATCAATCACCTGTTTGCTTAGGCGAACAGCCTGTTGTCCTGTTAGGAGAGGTATTTGCCCAAGTGACTAAACTGTTTAGAAGTATGATTTGACTCCCAGTAGCAATTTTTAAGATATCTGAGTAACATGAATAATTTAGTTTCCAAGATAGTTTTAAGTGATAAAGTATAAATTTCAAATGTTAAAAACATGTCTCCCATACATGAGTGTGTATTGATTAATTTATTCAACTCATTGATTAATGAACTAGTCAAATGGTGACTCTACAAGCATTTAAATAACCAAAATAAATAGTCCCTTGTGAAAGTCCTTTTGTAAAAAGAATATTATAAAAGGTTGCTAACTTAACATACAAACTAGTTATGTTCATAGCCCTTGGGGTTATCTTTTCTACAAAAGGAAATGTATACATTAACATAAAACAGTGCCTGAGCTCTAAACAAATAGCAAATAACAGGTAAATTCTCCTAAAATTTGAATATATATTTTCAGATGGGTTTATTAAAATTCCCATAATACTCCTTTTTAAAAAATGTTCATAGGTTTGTATAGTTTTTTGTTATCAGTTTCTCCATTGTGATCATAAATAATCTTAAACAGAGCGGCTTCTCAGTTGGCTTTAGTGGTAAAGAATCCATTTGCCAATGCAAGAAACACAAGAGATGCAGATTCAGTCCCTGGGTCAGGAAGATCCCCTTGAGTAGGAAATGGCAATCCACTCCACTATTCTTGCCTGAAAAATCCTATGGACAGAGGAACCTGGTGGGCTACAATCCATAGGGCTGCAAAGAGTTGAACATGACTGAGCACACATGTGCACACACACACACACACACACACAATCTTAAATGGTAATTGGTTTAACTAGAAGGCTTTTTGTTTTGTTCTGAATGTTTACAACTAACGATATTAATTATGTAAACCTCCTTGGACACAAATTATCGAGCAGGTACTAAGGCTGCAGAATGAATTTCTATCCTGAGCTTCCATTAAGGAGTGCAGGATTGGACATTCTAAAAGTCTGTAATTTCAACAGCAGTGCTTGTTGATTTTGGAGAATTTATGTCTACATAGGGATCCCAACGGAGAAGGCAATGGCACCCCACTCCAGTACTCTTGCCTGGAAAATCCCATGGACAGAGGAGCCTGGTGGGCTGCAGTCCATGGGGTCGCAAAGAGTCAGACACAACTGAGAGACTTCACTTTGACTTTTCACTTTCATGCATTGGAGAAGGAAATGGCAACCCACTCCAGTGTTCTTGCCAGGAGAACCCCAGGGATGGCATAACCTGGTGGGCTGCTGTCTGTGGGGTCTCACAGAGTTGGACACAACTGGAGCGACTTAGCAGCAGCAGCAGGGATCCCAAACCATTCTGAGGTCTTTGACTTTCCATGAAGTAAAGTCATGGTTCCCTAGGTGTAAGACAAGTAGCAGGTCAGCTATTCTGGATTTTTAAAAAATACACATTGTCTTTATGTATAAAATACAAGCACTCTTATATAACAGAGGGATTTTTCAGTGGTGATTCAATGAGATTTATTCTTAAAGATAACACAAAGTATGTTTTGGTAATAGAATTGATAATGCTTAAAAAAGGGGCAAGGGCATATTCTCACCGAATGTTTGCAGGCCCACATTGCCATAAAAATTAATGGAAAAGTAATTTTTTCTCCTAAAATCAAACACACTGGGTCATCAGCAAAGAAATAACAGATTCAATGGTTGCAAAGTAAATATTCCTGTACCTGTAATTGGTCTATCAATAATTGTCTTTTTCTTTTTTTCTCCTTGTAGGCCCAAATCACTTCTTGGCAGGAAAAAAAAAAAAGGCAAAATGTTAAAGAGAAAATTCAATATGATTGACTCAATTGTCCAAGAAAACGAGGAAGTTAACTTAATGATTAACTTCCTATTGCAGTTGAAGTTGAACTTGAATATTTCTTTGAGCTGCCTGCAGGCCTATAGCTCTGTAAAAGGTTAAATTTGTAACCAGCTGTGAGTTTTCAGGACAATGTTTTGGGCTAAATGAATTAGCAAATACCTTCAGCCAGACAGGTTAATGCATGTGTCTAGGAAGACTGCAGCATGTTTAATACATTGTTTTTCTCTTCTACAACGTTTTGCTTGTTTCATTGTATCTGACTTCTTTTTGGAAGACAAAAATGTGCTTCTGTATTAGATGCAATGACTCAATAGAAACTTTGATGATATATATGGCTAGAGAGATACCTTTTAATCCTCAAACCTAGACATGAGGTACTAGTCATAATTTTTGTTAAATGTTTATTTTCTGGCTATTTCATTGCTTTATGTCAAATTAACTATGTATATTTATAGGATTTTTATGTGACCCTATACAAAGGAAATTTAGTGGCTATGTGAAGTAAAGCATAGCCATTGATTTTCCAAAGTCATGATTACTTATTTCTCAAGTTAATGATGTTTTATTTCCTCCCCCATCCATTTATGAGGTCCACATAGATTGGCAGAATTTTAGAACTAAAACTAATTTATAAATCATGAAATCCAAAACCTTTCTTGTACATATAGGGAATAAGACCCAAGAGTCTAAATGACTCACTCAAGGTCCTATAGCTAACATGTAGGAACTTCAGTTTGTGACTCTAGGCTCCTAATCCAATGTTCTTGCTGTGGTATTATTTTGTTATAATCAAAGATTAAATCTAAAAAGTTTGTTTAGGTAGATTTATAGAGGGTATCTTGGCATCACGTAATTTTAATTTAATAGTCTTTTTGTGAGTTTGATGAAGCAGTTAAATAAAAGTGGACTTTGTTTTTCACATTGTCCAATATGGGAGGTATTAGCCACTTATGGGTGCTGAGCACTTCAATGTGTTTTGCTCAAGCTGAGATGTACCAAAAGTATAAAATACACACTGGAATGTGAAGGTTTAGGATAAAGAAACAATTTAAATAAGTGCATTAACAATTCTATGTTGACTGAGCTGTGCTGTGCCAAGTCACTTCAGCTGTGTTGTGTCTGACTCTTTGTGACCCTATGGACTGTGGTCCACCAGGCTCTTCTGTGCATGGGATTCTCTAAGCAGGAATACAGGAGTGGGTTGATGTGCCCTCCTCCAGGTGCTCTTCCTGACCCAGGAATCAGACCTGCATCTCATTTCCTGCATTGGAAGGCAGATTCTTTACCAGTAGCACCACCTGGGAAGCCCTCTATGTTGACTACATAATAAGAATAATACTTTTGATATATAGGCTTAAATAAAATGTATCAAATTTAAATTCACCTGTTTTTATTTTGAGTGTGCCTCCTAGACCTTTTCCTAGGTGGCACAGTAGTAAAGAATCTGCCTGCCAATGCAGGACATGGAAGAGACACAAGTTCCCTCCCTGTGTTGGGAAGATCCCCTACAGAAGGAAATGGCAACCCACTCCAGTATTCTTGCCTGGAAAATTTCATGAACAGAGGAGCCTGGGGAACTGCAGTCCATGAGGTCACAAAGAGTCAGACATGACTGAGCACGCGCACACACACACACACACACACACACACGCAGACACTAGAACTTTTCAAATTGCATGTGAGACTCATATTGTTCACCTGTTGGGCAGTGATATTCTAAAGTGACTTTGAGAACAAACTGACAAATTTAATTCTGTTGACATCTGAAGGCTATACTGTTCAACTGAACTAAAACTTCTATTTAAATAAATTCTTTAGAAGGGACAGTCCATTAGCACATATTTTTGTAAATAGTTTATCTGAAATAAATGACTTTATATAGCACTAATATTTACCTTGGCAGTTAGCTCTGTTCACATTCAGTCCCTTACATTTTGTTATTTTTACATGCATATATTATGTCTTATTGCAGCCATTGTAATTAGCATCCCTTAAACAGAAGGTCCAAGAATCATTTAATTTGACTCATATTACTCATATAAGAGGGCATGGGCTGTGGTTATTTAACTATTAACATGACAAGCAACTGCAAACAGAATGCAGAGAAGAAGCTGGTTAAGGATAACATCAACAAGTGTCAAAACATGTTGACTCAGCTCAGTAGGAAAAAACAGATTTTGGCTCAGATTGTAATCTTGATTTTACTCTTCATAGTTAAATAAATAGAATAAAATTTATCTCCTATCATGGTAACCAAACAGAGAGAAAAGAGACTGTTTTTATAGTGAACAGTTTGCAAGATAGCATAGTATCTCCCTCTGGAGCACAGATATCCTTATGCAAATTATCTTCAAGTTCCCCAAGACTGAAGGTACTCTGCTGTGAGTGCAGGCATCATTTTGTCCTCTCAGTGTTTGTTGCCTTATGAGAAATGACACCTGAGGAATCACACAAGGAAATGCCAGAACATTTGGCTAATGTTATTGCTGTGAGTAGTAAACGCCTTTGTTTCTGACCCTGTGTTACTTTCTTCCAGAACCTATGAAACTCTGGCAGATTATCTTGTTAGCTTGCAAGTAGAGCAGTTCTCAGACCCTTCATTGTTATTGTCAGGGACGTAGTACATGCTCTGTATTTTGTTTTTTTTTTTTTTAAGATAATAATGAGGACTGTAATGAGCCAAACAATACACATGCTTAAAATTAATTCTGCATTTTAACAAAGATTTGACAACTTCTCTGAAAATTTTGAAGATCTTTATATGAAGACAACTCAAGGCTACTCTCACTGTGATGCGACTCTGGCTCATGTGGTTGCTGCAGAACAGGAAGTAGATCAGAATCTAAGTTAGAACAAATCCATAAAGGGTAAAAGGTAGATAATTATTTAAATCTGTGACTCAGCGTGTTTATCAAATCATGTTTATAAAAGATGTATGGAAACCAAAAAGTTATGTATATTTCAAAAAAAAAACTCCACAAAGGTTTATTCTTTTTTGTTTAAAAACTATGATGAATTCTTACAATAACATCTTGGGAAACAAAAAGGGTTCCATCTATGTTTATTTATTTGTTCTCAAAAATTATTCATATTTGATTAAATTATAAGAAACAAATATGTGAACCATTGTGGAATGAGGGATATTGTACCAATTCTCAGATATACAAACTGATTAAAAAACAACAACAACAACAACAGTAGTCTGGTCTAATTTTATTTTATCAATGAATAAAGCATTATTTTACATTTGAAATAGTATAGCTATGAGAAATCATTTAAAAACTGCTTCTTTTGCATTATTTATGATACAAAGTGTAAAACCACTTCATGCAAAATAAGTTTTAATAGAATTTGTGGATATAGCCATGTCTATCATTTATTTATTGTAGGTAATAATGTGAAATTTAGAAACAACAGTTTGACAAGCAGAGAGAGAAAGTAAGACAACATATGTGGAACACAGAAAAGTT
Organism: Bubalus kerabau; assembly: GCF_029407905.1. NCBI lineage: Eukaryota > Metazoa > Chordata > Mammalia > Artiodactyla > Bovidae > Bubalus > Bubalus kerabau. The sequence continues at coordinate 36,005,434 of NC_073630.1, read as the reverse complement.
ATTACTAAGAGCAAGACAGGAAGTGGTAACTTACATAATCCTGTACAAAACCACTAAGTGTTGACAGATCTCTGAACAGTGGACAATTAACATGCAAAAGGTAATTTTAAGATTTTTTTCCCATGTTTTCTTATCTGATGTCTTGCATCATTTTAATAATGATTAAATATACGCATTGCACAGTAGGCAAAGAAGCTGAAGTACTTTATTATTATTTGACAGTAACACTAAATTATAGCAACTTGGAAATTATCTATGGTACAGAGGTTCAGTTCAGTTCAGTCGCTCAGTCGTGTCCGACTCTTTGCGACCCCATGGAATCACAGCACACCAGGCCTCCCTGTCCATCACCAACTCCTGGAGTTTACTCAAACTCATGTCCATCGAGTAGGTGATGCCATCCAGCCATCTCATCCTCCTCCTGCCCCCAATCCCTCCCAGCATCAGGGTCTTTTCCAATGAGTCAACTCTTCGCATGAGGCAGCCAAAGTATTGGAGTTTCAGCTTTAGCATCAGTCCTTCCAATGAACACCCAGGACTTGTCTCCTTTAGGATGGACTGGTTGGATCTCCTTGCAGTCCAAGGGACTCTCAAGAGTCTTCTCCAACACCACAGTTCAAAAGCATCAATTCTTCGGTGCTCAGATTTCTTCACAGTCCAACTCTCACATCCATACATGACCATTAGAAAAACCATAGCCTTGACTAGACAGACCTTTGTTGGCAAAGTAATGTCTCTGCTTTTCAATATGCTATCTAGGTTGTTCATAACTCCTTCCAAGGAGTAAGCGTCTTTTAATTTCAGAGGTAGTCACTGCTTTTGGGTTTCTTCTTTCAGAAGAAATTAAACTAATCAGGTGCACCTTGTAAAAATTCCCATATAATTGGACTCATTTCAAGAATATTAAATATTGAAAACAGTTGGCATTAAGATTGAATTTTAAATTATTAAAAAAGTTATGCCTGAAAATCAATGTATTTTTATATTGAAATAAAAGGAATATGTTTAAATTAAATAGAACTTATATAATAAATATTTTATTATATGTTTTTATAATTCTGTCTAAGCAGGAATCAAAGTCCAATTTTCATATTCAAGACATAACTAGGTACAAGGATAATTAGGTTGTTTGTTTTTTGAGAAACATATTACTGGATTAAAACTGTAATTCTATATATGACTCTTTGTATGAAAATAATTTTTATTGACCAAGAAAGCCCTAACTTACCCTCAATTTGAATAAACTTTAAGTTTGGGTTTGTTTTGTTTTGTTTTGTTTTGACCATAGTCCCCAGACCTATCCTTTCTTATAGTATCTACTTTAGAAAATTTGTCATTGGAAATTCTTCCTCTGTCTCATGAAATGTAAATCTTCTACAACCTAAAGATGTATTTTTCAAGGACTTGAAAGTCATCCCTTTGATAAGTAATCATTAAGAAGATAAGGCCCCTATCTTCCAGTCTCTATAGGGGAGTAGGACCCTAGCTTTGTTAAACCAATTAGCAAACACAGATTGTGTAATCACATGGACCAACCTCCATCCCTAATGCCCTCCAATATGTTTACATTAGCTCACCTCATTCTTTAAAAACCCTCTTGTCTTTGGTTTCAGTGGAGTTGAGTATGATATATCGCCCCATTACAATAGTCTTAACCTCTATTGCAATAGTCTTGAATAAAGTCTTCCTTGCCTTTTTAACTCTATCTGGTACAAGTTTTCTTTGACAGTTCATTATGATATCCTCAAGAATATTTCAATATTAAATTAATTATTCCCAAATGCCCTTCCTGCTGTTTTCCCTCCCAGAATTGAAATATACCAATCCACCATCAATAATGTTATTCCAAAAATAATTTGGGAAAAGATGAAATAGATGGTAACATAAGGCAACTGGGACCATTTGTATTTTCAGCCTATTCTAAAAAAATCCTTGAGGTCACTTAAGATATCTATAAGTTTTTGAGAATTCTGTACTACAAATACTGTTCATTAAGCCCTTACTTCTAACACTACTATTGGCAAATATCTCTAAGCAATGTTGAAATTATGTATTAATAGTAGAAAAATATAATTAAAAATAAATATAGTACTTGAGCAGTAACATTTTACTTAAGTAATAAACTTTTATTTAAGTGAAGAATAAAATACAGCTGTAATTGTATCAGAAACTAAAAATCAAGATAAGATAAAATATAAATGAATTGACTAATTATTTAAACTAGAGATAAAGTCAACAACGTCTTAAGAACCATCCAGCCTGAAGCTTGCTGATGAGAAGCCCAGAGCCACCTGGTAGGATTGATGCAACTGAGTGATTCTTTCCCCAGTTTTACATGACTTTTAATTTTGAATAAGTGATGTTTTCTTCTTCCCATAACTTTCTATGTTTCTAGAAACACAGGAAGGTAATCAAAATATGAGATAAAATAGCATTGAAAACTGAAGGTTTTAGGAAATTAGGGATTGATTTTGCTTAATTATAAAGGATTCTAAAGCAAAAAGGAAATAAAATAACCATAAGGTGATTAGCTTATTAATTAAAAATATGAGAAGTCTTTTAACTCTTTGTATAGAGTGAGTATTTTCTCGGGTTTTCCCATGATGAAAGCAGTAATAGTTCATTGTTCTGGGCCACTAAGCTTTGATTGCCAAGTGTTAAACTAATGGACTGAGGGAGATGTTCTTTGTGGCAATAAGGAGGCAAAGAGTAAGTAAGTAGGCTATTAACAGACATTCTCTGGAGCAAACATCATGCTAGATAGATTCAACCTAAATCAGAAAATTGTGCAACCACAAGGAAACTAGAAAGAAAAACACATATCAAAACAGAGCATTCTGACATTACAGGGTAAAGAGAATGAATGCACTACTTCCATAAACAGAGATGTGATGGATCTCACAAGCATACTATTGAGACAAACTCATACATTGTGTTCTGAACAGATAAGCAGCCATATTTTTAGGAAAAACATATACAAGAATGTTCACAGCATCACAATTCATAGAATCAAAATCTGGAATCAGCCAAATGTCTGTCAACATTAGAATAGATTAAACAAACCTTGCTATATCCATGCAACAAAATATTACATAATAATGATACTGAATAAACTACTGCTGGATTGTTGTTGCTGTTCAATCACTAAGTCATGTCTGACTCTTTGCGACCCCATGGGCTGCAGCACATCAGGCTTTCCCGCCCTTCACTATCTCTGTTTTCTCAGATTCATGTCGATAGAGTCAGTGATGCTATCTAACCATCTCATCCTCTGCCTCCCTTTTTTGCTTTTGCCTTCAGTCTTTCTCCGCATCAGGGTCTTTTCCAGTGAGTTGGCTCTTCTCCTGATAATGAAAAAACTGCTACTAGATATCTAATATCAAATGAAAGAAGCCAGATACTAAAGTGTATACATTGCATGATTCCATTTACGATAGTTCAGAAAGGTCAGAAAAGGGTGCAAGGGTGTATTGCTAACATTATTCTCTTTCTTGGTCTGTATACTCTTACATGGGTGGATTTAGTTCCTGAAAATTTGTAAAGCTAAACTCTGATGATTTGTGAACTTATATGTTTATTGTTTTTAAGTCTACTGAAAATATATATCTTCAAAATATAATACTCTTCAATTTTTAGTATAATTGTAACTTGTAAAGAGATGTCTTTTCACAAAGCCAAATATGTCTTACATGAATAGGTTTGAAATTACAAACTAATTTAACTTGGATGACTTTTATGGTTAGAAAAAAATCAGTCACTTGGCTTCTGCCATTGTTTTTTTAAGAGGAGGGCAAAATAGATAAAAATAAATAGAATATTGGTTTTACAATTCATCAGAAAAATATTGAGAAATATTTGAGGCTGTTCATTTAGTAATTTGAATACTATTATTAAATATTATATTTAAAGATTTTAATTAGCGACTGCTTATCTTGTGCCTTACAGTGTAAAAAGAACCACAAACATCTGATTTCTCTTCACAACATATCTGTGACATATATTTTAGTAAGTGTTGGGGAAAATAATTAAAATTACAAAATTTCTGTCTGACACTGGTATATAATCAGTGGTATATGTGCACTAGACTGCAATTTCTTTGAAGGTGGATCTGCATCTACTCAATATTTTGGCTGCCTTTATATATAGATAATATATATTCTACTAAAGCCTGAAGAAAGAATGAATGTACTAAATAATGGAAAACATGACAAATTTGAGAGGGTCCCTTTACATAAGGATATAAAATTACAGGATCTCCAAAATTTCCAAACAGAAGAGTTTCAGTGGTTTAGGGTAAGAATGATCATTTATTCTAGTGTAAGTGGCATCTGCAATGATGGATAAGTTTAGAAAAGGTTGAGGTTGAAAAAGACACCATGTTTAGGAAGATATAAAGGACTCCATCCAGTAAATATTAACACTAAGTTCATCTCTCAGAATAATCATAGCTTTCAGTTTTACCTAACCTTTATATTAAGCCCATTGAGACATAGAACATTATTTACCAGTTAATTTTCTATGCAATGCCACTTCTTAGTTTATGTTTTTGTGCATATATATATATATATGTATATATGTATATGTACATACACACACATATATACATAATATGGTCATTTATCTATATATCTATGTAGATATATGGATATAGATGTATAGATACATAGAAAGAGATATTTGATTAAGTGGAAGCTAACATCTTAATTTCCCTCCGTTAAAACAAAGAATGCGTTTCTAGTTTTATAGTACAAAGATATGAACACAAATCACAAGAGACTCAATTCATCTTAAACACTTCATTTCACTTAGAATATAGAGCAGTTATCACCAGTGTCCTGAAGTCCGATTGTTCAAAAGGCATGGAATCACTGCATCTCTAGGAGCATGAGTCATAATTATCTTACCTTCACAGGTAGGGGAATCTCAACAACTTTCACCAAATCCTTGTGAGGAAATGGTGTAGGCACTATATCATTTGCACTATTTGCATTTGAAAATTTGCTAAAACTGCTAAGACAGTGGTGGAGCAATTGCAGAAATGCTGCAGTGTCTTGAGCCATCACTCTCTTGTCCTCAGAGTACAGCACAGGTTTCCTACTTTACCAGGCATCATGACCACTAGCTGCCAGGTGTTCTCACCCGCACTGAGAGCACCTAGGCTACATGGTAATAGAGGTTCTCCATGTGAACTTTGCCTTGCAGAATCTGTGTTCTAAATTCTTGAATTCTGCAAATGAAATATTGATGAAGTCCTCCATGCCTGAATATTTCTCTGCATATATGAAATCAATAAAAAAAAATCTGAGTTCCTTTGTTTTCTCTACACTACTTTGTGAATAACATGCAGTTGGAAACCACACCTTTGAAAAGAGACATCTAGTGATGCAGTATTACATGCGAGTCTATTTTCTTGGGTCAAGTCACTTTTGTTTCCATCAAGAGATGCCAGTAAGATTTCCATTTGAAACAACATATAATTAGTGGGGCTTTCCTGATGGCTCAGTGAGTAAAAATCTGCCTGCAATGCAGGAGACATGGCAGACATGGGTTCGAACCTTGGGAGACGTGTGTTCGATCTCTGGGTCGAGAAGATCTCTTGGAGGAAGAAATGGCAATCTACTCCAGTACTCTTGCCTGAAAAATCTGATGGACAGAGGAGACTGCCTGGCTACAGTCCAGAGGTTCCCAAAGAGCTGGACACGATTGAGCAACTAAGCACAGTGGGGATTGATAAAATCTATTCCACTTTCCCATGAAAACATGTGAAGACAACAAAAATCAGAATGCTTCAAATATAATGAATTGTTTTCTTTTGAGTAACTTATTTGTCAGAAATAATATTTAGCTTTATTGTGAGGGTGTGATGATTTGAATCACCGAAAAAAAGTTTTTGCAGGACAGAGCCATGACTGTTCTAGTTAACAAGATTGTATAAGGCTATGTTGCAATTAGAGTCAGAAGATAAAGCACTCTTCAGATTTTCTAAAGAAAGTATTAGCTTATTCCATGTATTTTGGCCACAGGTCTTCATATTTCTTTATTATTGCTATAGCATAGTGATATCCAGTGGGGCCTTGAAAATATCAATAATAAATATCCCTGTTTGAATTTTATATAACCAATGAAAGTACTTTGTCTTTTCCTTCCAAGACTACATGTTTAAACTGCCACGAGCAGCTTGAGAAAATTACACTTTCCTCCAATTCAGGTTGAAAACGCCGAGAGACTGTATCAGTTGTCAACTGAAAGGAGCAGCAATGCTTTATTCTCGGGTCCTTCTCCAGTGCATGAAAGTGAAAAGTGAAAGTGAAGTCACTCAGTCGTGTCCGACCCTTCACGACCCCATGGACTGCAGCCCACCAGGCTCCTCGTCCATGGGATTTTCCAGGCAAGAGTACTGGAGTGGGTCTCTTTCCAGTTGATGAGTTATTTGAATGTAATCCTCAATTTTATCATATACACAATGAAAATATTTCAAATTTCTACCAAATAAAAAATAAACAGGATAATTGGTTTATTTAGCTCAATGCACATGCAATATTGTTAGCTACTATAATTACCATTAGTAATAATAGAATCATGGTAAAATTTTTATATGTAATACTGACTTTATTTCAGGTTTTACAGGAATTTTCAATTGTCATTTATATTAATGCTATATCAAATGACTTTTTTTCCCCTCTACTATATTTCTCAGTCACTGGACCCCACTCTTCAATTAAGAAACATTTCAAGTTTTATATTACTAAAAAGGTTATTTTTGTTTGTAGCAAAAAATATAAAATAATTTTTTCACCAAATCAAAATTTTAAAACATGAAATTTGAATTAAATATACTTTTTTTCTTTCTCTAGAATTTGGAAATGATAGGTTGTCATAAATTCTCAAAGGAAGACTAACCTTGAACATAAATTTATTTTGCTTGAGTCTTCTCCCAGGCATCATAAATTCAGTATCTTCAAGTTTTTTGCACAGAGGACACAGACAGTTTTTCATTTTCCTTAAGACAAGTTATCTCATACTTCTTAAAAAAAAAGTATAATAATAATTACTAGGACCTAGACAGATGGAAAGCGATTCTCCCTACAGGTCAGTTTGGGAAGGAAAACAGAAGAGCAAGAGCAGTAGAAAAGAAAGCAAATCTACATTTTGATGCTCAGGGAAATGTGTACAAAATTTCTATTATGTTCAGAGGATCAAATTATGCCTCTTATGGCTTGTGAAAAGTAACATATGAAATAAACATCTGATATTTTAAAAATCTTGATGTATTTGCTTAAGACACTAATAGTACAGGATGTTGCTCACACTATTCCTGTATTTCAGACTCTAGCATTCTCTACTCTAAAAAAGGTGCTCAGCTATTTTGTATATGAATTTTCATACAGGCATTTAAAATAATCTTATCTGCACTTCATCATGAATCTGCCTTCAAGAAAGCAGCAGGACTTCAGAAAAATTTGCTTATACACTCTTCTGTCTTTGTGAAGCATCATCCTTCATAAGAAGAATATTACTTATTCTTCATTTAGAAAACTATATCATACATATGATTTTCTCAAAAAAAAAAAAGAAGAAGAAGGAAGGGGAAAGACTTGGCAAAACTAAAGAAATGTTATTATTTTCCTTTAGTTAAATGTTATTCACTAAATTAAATGATCTTTTAAACAACTAATGGAGCCTATTTTAAGGTGGCAATTAATAATGTTAGAAGGTAGGTTTGCATTATACAAGTTTGGAGAGATAAGCCTGAGTTGAATCTTGTACTTATTAACTGTGACAATGGAAAAGTTATTTAAACTCCCTAAGCTTCATTGTTTAATAAACAAATAGTAGTTGATACCTACTCCCAAGTGTTTTGGTAAAAAAAAGTCCTGTAAGTGAAAACTATATTGTAGGTGGCCAATTAACTGTGGCTATAATCTTGTCATTGTTTTCCAGTCTCTAAGTCATCTCCAATTCTTGGCAGAAATGAAGCATGCCAGGTTCCACTATCTCCTGGATTCTGCACAAATTAATGTCTATTGAGTCAACGATGCTATCTAAACATCTCATCCTCTGTTGCACCTGCCTCCTTTGCCTTCAATCTTTCCCAGCATCAAGGTCATTGACAATGAGTCATCTCTTCTTATCAGGTGGTGAAAGTATTGGAAGTTCAGCTTCATCATCAGTCCTTCCAATGAATATCTAGGGTTGATTTTCTTTGGGACTGGATGGTTTGATCTCCTTTCGGTCCAAGGGACTCTCAAGAGTCTTATTCTGCTCCACAGTTCAAAAACATCAATTCTTCAGTCCTCAGGCTTCTTTATAGTTCAACTCTCATATTCATACATGACTACTGGGAAGAGCATAACTTTGACTATATGGATGTTTGTTTTCAAGGTGATGTCTCTGCATTTTAATATGCTGTCTAGCTTTGTCATAGCTTTCCTTCCAAGGAGCAAGCATCTTTCAATTTCATGGCTGCAGTCATCATCTGCAGTGATTTTGGAGCCCCAGAAAATAAAATCTGTCACTGCTTATACTTTTTCCCCTTCTATTTTCCAAGCAGTGATAGGACCAGATGCCATCATCTTAGTCTTTTAAATATTGAGTTTTAAGCCAACATTTTCACTCTCTTCTTTCATCATCAAGAGGCTCTTTAATTCCTCTTGTATTAGAGTGGTATCATCTACATATCTGAGGCTGTTATTATTTCTCCCTGCAGTCTTAATTCCAGCTTGTAATCCATCCAGCCAGGCATCTCACATGATATACTCTGCCTATAAGTTAAATAAACAGGGTGAAAACAAACAGACTTGTACTCCTTTCCCAGTTTTGAAGCAGCCGGTTGTTCCATGTAACGTTCTAACTGTTGCTTTCTGACCTGCATAAAGGTTTCTCAGGAGACAGGTAAGGTGATCTGGTATTCCCATCTCTTTAAGAATTTTCCACAGTTTGTTGTGATCCACAAGTCAAAGGCTTAAGCACAGTCAATGAAGCAGAAGTGGATGTTCTTCTCCAGTTCTCTTGTTTTCTCTATGATCAGGAGAACGTTGGCAATTTGATCTTTGGTTCCTCTGTCTTTTCTAAACCCAGCTTGTACACCTGGAAGTTCTTAGTTCATGTACTATGGAAGCCTAACATGTAGGATTTTGAGAATAACCTTGCTAACATGTGATGAACACAAATGTATGGTAGTTTAAACATTCTTTGGCATGGCCTTTCTTTGGGGTTGGAATGAAAATTGACCTTTTCCAGTCCTGCAGCCATTGCTGAGTTTACTAAATTTGCTGACATATTGAGTGGAGCAGTTTAATAGCATCATCTTAGGATCTGAAGTAGCTCAGCTGGAATTCCATCATCTCCAGAAGCTTTGTTTGCAGTAATGCTTCCTAAGGCCCACTTGACTTCACATTCCAGAATATCTGGCTCTAGGTGAGTGACCACAACATTGTGGTTATCTGGGTCATTAAGACCTTACTAATATAGTTATTCTGTGTATTCTTGTCACCTCTTCTTAACCTCTTTTATTATGTCCCTATAACCTTTTATTATGTCCTTACTGTTTCTGCCCTTTGTAGTGCCCATCCTTGCATGAAATGTTCCCTTGATATCTCCAATTTTCTTGAAGAGATCTCTAGTCTTTCCCATTCTGTTGTTTTCCTCTATTTCTTTGCATCATTCATTTAAGAAGGTCTTCCTATCTCTCCTGCTGTTCTCTTGAATGGTGTATAATCTACAGTTCTATAATTACAGATTTTGATCATAGTTTTAATGTTTTTTTAAACAAGCAAAATGCATTCTTATTGAATTTTCATGTTCTCCTGAAAGATTGACCACCAAATTATTGTACTATTACAATTGTATTTGTTACTGAAAAGTGAAATTGAGATTTTGTTTTCATAACTCCTTTCTTCCATTTATATATAATAACTCTAGAAATAGTTCATTATTATTTACATAATCTAGTGATTTAATATGCATCCAGTTTTGCCATATTGCTGATTGAGACACTGAAACACAGAAATGTGATATTTTGACATAAGAGCTTTATTTTCTTCTGCCTAAATTATTCCCAGATCTCAAGTTAAATGAGTAAAAAGAAATATTTACTTATACAACTTCCTAGAAAACTATTCAATAATGATAGTAATGTATGATTTATTTGGGAATATCCAGTGATAAATATTTTAGGCAGGTGTTAAATGGAAGAAAAAAAATAAAAATAATTCTCAAACAGTCCAAAGTCAGTTCTATCTCAGTTAGTCAAAGGCTAAATAAAATTACCATTTATTATTTTGCAGAAGAGACACTTGAAATTATAAATGCAGAAAACAAAAAATCTTTATCAAGACCATGTTATGCAAAAGAGATCAGTGGAAATAAAAGAAACTAACAACTGAACACTGGGATAATAACTAAAGAGGTGATGTTAGATCAAACCAACCTGCAAAGTGAGAACATTAAAAAATATGTGTATACATCTATATATGGACTTCCCGGGTGGTACTAGTGGTAAAAAAACAAACAAACAAACAAAAAAAAACACACAAAAAAACTCACCTGCCAATGCAGGAGACATGACACCCAGGCTCAATCTCTAGGTTGGGAAGATCCCCTACAGAAGGGCATGGCAACTCACTCCAGTATTCATGCCTGTAGAATCCCAAGGACAGAGGAGGGTCACCAAGAGTTTGACACAACACAACAAGGAAAATAAGGTAATGCAATTCTCTATACATACATTTGGTAATAAATGAAATGGAAGACTTATCACAGTAAATGTAATTCTGCCCAAAATTTTGTCTTTTAACAGAACTGCGATTAAAATCTCAATATAGAGATGAACAAAATGGTGGAGGAGTAGGTGGACATGGAGTACATCTCTCTCCATGGATACATCAGGAATACACCTTCAGACACAGAAGTGCATGCAGAACACCAGCTGAGAGCATTTAGAAGCACCTGACTGGTGGAAAAGAATATATAGACCCACACAAAACTCGGTAGGATGAAGGCACTAGGCGGAAAAACAGGAGTGTTAGTAGGACTGGACCTGCCCTTGGTGGGTGGGAGAACTGAAGCGGGGGTCTGATCCCCACATCGATGCAATTGTCTGAACCAAAGGAAAAACAGTTAAGGCTGAACGTGAAACAGCTGATCTGTGACAGCCCAAATGGAATGAGAATCAGACAGTCCTTGTAGCAGCCATATATACCCCGGACAGGAATGCTTGTCCCCTGGAAGATGCAACAGCTTGGAGCTGGTGTTTAGGGATTGTGGAGCAATCCCAGGGCAAGGGCTGCTGTTGACTGTGGAGAGACAGATTAAGGGATGTGAGGGAGGAGATCATGGTGGGAAATGCCAGTTGAGGAAAGCCAGGCAGCCATGGAAGCAAGGAGATACTGCTGAGTCACGCAAACGGGGTGGAGCCATCATCATAGCCTCTCTCTCCCCACAAGCCAGCATCCGCAGCTGAACAATAGAGAGACTGGCCCATCAGACACCTGATGCACTGAACTGCAGAGTAGGACCCCACCCTGGGTGCTCCTTTAAGTGATGTGCTGAACAACAGACTAGCACACCACCCAGGGTGCCCCTGTAAGTGCCTGACATGCAGATCTACAGAGTAGGACCCCTTTAAGTGCATGATGTTCCAATCAACAGAATAAGACCTCAGCCAAGGGGACACCTCTATGTCCCTGAACAGGCGGAGCTATGGAGAAAGACTGGCCAAAGAGGCCTTCTGATCACTAGCTACAAGAGGCTCAAAAAAAGACTCTGACAGGGCCATAACTCAGGCAGTGGAGGCAGTCTCTGTCCCTGCACACTTGGCACCACCAGAGTCCCTGTGGGTCAAGCACCTGAGCCACCTTCACGCTCATCTCTCACTGGGGCAGAGCTACCCCAGACAAAAAAAAGTTTTGTGTCTATGCATGCAGGGTCACTTCAGTTGTGTAGGACTCTTTGTGACCCTGTAGACTGTGGCCTGCCAGGCTTCTCTTTCAGGGACGGGTCCCTCTGAGCAAGAATACTGGAGCACATTGGCCAATACTGGCTGCCATACCCTTCTAGAGCACTGTATTTCCTGTTGCCCTGGCTGCCAACTCCCCTGAGAACCTGGTGCTGCCAGAACCCCTGTGACCCAAGCAGCTGCACCACTTCCACACCTGGCCTTCACAGGGGAAATCCCAAGCCCTCCAGGGAAGCCTCAGGAGCAAACCCCAGAGGAGGACCCACATGCAAAGGTGGAGATAGAACCACACTTGAAACCCAGGGGCAGTGTGGCTAAGGAAGAAGACCCTTCCCACCAGTTGTACAAGCTACAGATTAAATCCACACTATCAACTATGCAGCTTCTGTGTATATGGAATATATAAAAGGTCATTGAGAGCTCCAACAAAAGAAAATTATCTAGTTCTGATAGCTGTGGACATTGGAGGCAAGAACACATAGGAGTAGGATCAGATTAGAATCTGAACAGCCCCCACAACAGAGATCAGCACAGTGTTGGAGAGCATCCTAGGGAGGTGAGGTGAACTGTGACTCCCAGCTTAGGAATTGACTCTGACAGCAGTGACTCAAGAAAAACATTTATTATTCTTATTTTTTGATTTGTTCTGTAGATTCTTCTGGATTTTTCTTCTTTTTTTATCCATTTTTGTCCCCCTCTGTTGTAGTTGTCAATGTCATTGGCACTATGAAATCCAGGCCACCTGACCTGCCTCCTGAGAAATCTGTATGCAGATCAAGAAGCAACAGTTAGAACTGGACCTAGAAAAACAGACTGGTTCCAAATTAGGAAAGGAATATGTCAAGGCTGCATACTGTCACCCTGCTTATTTAATTTATATGCAGAGTACATCATGAGAAACGCTGGGCTGGATGAAGCACAAGTTGGAATCAAGATTGCCGGGAGATATATCAATAACTTCAGATATGCAGATGACACCACCCTTATGGTGGAAAGCAAAGAAGAACTAAAGAGCCTCTGGATGAAATTGAAAGAGGAGCATGAAAGAGTTGGCTTAAAACTCAACATTCAGAAAACTAAGATCATGGCATCCAGTCCCATCCCTTCATTGCAAATAGATGGGGAAACATTGGAGACAGTGACAGACTTTACCTTTGGGGGCTCCAAAATCACTGCAGATAGTGACTTCAGCCATCAAATTGAAGATGCTTGCTTCTTGGAAGAAAAGTTATCACCAACCTAGACAGCATATTAAAAAACAGAGACATTACTTTGCTGACAAAGGTTAATCTAGTCAAGGCTATGGTTTTTCCAGTAATCATGTATGGATATGAGAGTTGGACTATAAAGAAAGCTGAGCGCCCCAAAATTTTTTTGAACTGTGGTGTTGGAGAAGACTCTTGTGAGTCCCTTGGACTGCAAGGAAATCAAACCAGTCAATCCTAATCCTAAAGGAAATCAGTCCTGAATACTCACTGGAAGGACTGATGGTGAAGTTGAAACTCCAATATTTTGGCCACCTGATTCAAAGAACTGACTCGTTGGAAAAGACCCTGATCTTGGGAAAGATTGAAGGCAGGAGGAGAAGGAGATGACAGAGAATGAGATGGTTGGATGGCATCACTGACTCAATGGACATGAGTTTGAGTAAACTCCAGGAGTTGGTGATAGACAGGGAAGCCTGGAGTGCTGCAGTCCATGGGGTCGCAAAGAGCTGGACACGACTGAGTGACTGAACTGAACTGATGAAATCCAATTAAGATTTTGAGCTTTTTTTTTTCTCAGTCACACTATTTCTCGTTTTTATAAATCACTTCCTCTACACTGGGCTTTTAGAGTTCTTTGGAGTTTTCCTTTATTATTATTGTTTTTTTTCTTTCTCTTTTTAATTTTACTTTTTAACCTATTATTATTTTTTCTGCGTTTAATCCTTTGTTTGCTTTTCCTACTGTACTTTTCCCCTTGCAGTGAATCTTTAACATATATAAATCTTCTTTATCTATCTCTATTTAACTTAGCATATCTATCTTCTTTTCTCTCAACATATTTGTTAGTTTTAGTTTTGTTGCTTTATCCCCCAATTGGCACCTTGCTTTAGTTGTTTTCCAGTTTGTGCTTAGTTTTGTTCTGGTAGTTATAATTTTTGGTTTCCTTTATTTGCTGGGTCAATCTATTGTACTTTATTTTTGTTGGACTGTTGTGATTTTGCTTATGGGTGTATATGTATATGTGTATACTCAGTCACACATTTTATTCTTGCTATAAACTGCCGGAGTCCAGCCCCAGTGGATCCAGGGAAATTCGAAGGAGAGATGGTGTTGGCGAATACACTGGCTTTAATTAGATATTAATTAGAGATATAAAGAGTAATAGAATGAGGATAGCTCAGCAGGAAAATTCAGTGGAGAAAAGAGGCTGAGTAGCTTGGTTTACGCGGAAAACCAGTAAAACTTCAAGACAAGAAGTTTGCATTGCTTACGTAGGCCGCAGGCGTCCTTCTGTTCTCCCAAAGGAGAGGAGACACTGAGGCCTCCCCGGTCAGATCTTAGAAGCCCAGGCAAAATTAGTAAGCTTGGCGGGCCTCTGCGCTCCAGATGGAAACTCAGCCAGAGTTTGAGAAAAAGAACGACATGAGGAGACCAGTATTTTGAGGAACTGATCCCAATTATTTATTTTCCACGGTCTGTTTTTATACTCTGAGATGTTATACAAAAGTCACTTGGGGTCAGCAGTCCTGACTTTTATTAAAGTCAGGTGCTTCGTACAGATGTATACAGAGGTCTTAGGGGTGTTACATCATCTTCTGGCCAGGGGGCCTGCTGACAATTTATGACCCTCTCCGAGTTACAGCGGTCAGTCAACACTTATTTCTCCAGGGTTGATTATTCTTAAAACAGACGCCACCCAGATAAAGTTACATTCCTATAGGGTGAGGGTGTAGTGGGTTTTAGTTAAGGAAAGAATTTACTTAGCCTAAGGTCTAATGTGATTAATATCAAAGGTTAATAGTTGTTTCTTCTATATATTCATTAATGTGTATAAGGGCAGGGGATGTGGAGACTTAGCAGCAAACATTGGCTCAACAAGTGAAAAACCCTTCACCAATACAATTTCTAATCAGCCCGCTATACTATACTAATAGTTTTCTAACTTCTCTAAAGAACCTGTTTTTAGAAGGTTTAAAGCATCTCGTGCCTCTCACGGTTGGGAGGCTGTGAGCAATCACATGTGGCCGGACAAGCCTGTCAGGCAGGCTAGAGAACCTTCAGAGGAGTTTGTAAGTTTGGAACACTCCTGTCATGCCCAGGAATTATTATTAACTGGAGCTCTAAGTTAACTCCTTCTCTGAAAGAGGTGGTGGGGGACAGCCCCCCGTGAAGTCAGAGGTGTAGGTGAGAGCACAAAGTAGTAAAGTAGGCAGGCTCTGGTTATGGGGGTAGATGCTCGAGGATTTCCAGGGGGACTCCTGAGGCTCCATCCCGCCTCTGCGTATGTCGAGCCTCCTTCCTCATGACCTTTGCCACAGGCGGAGCACCTCACACTGGCCCCCAGCAATAAACCTCTGCGTATACATTGGGATTTTGCAGTTATGTAGTTTCCTCCCCCACCTTTTTTCTTTCTTCTTCCATTTTTTTCCTCATTTTTATAATTTTAATTTTTTAAAAAACTTCATATTTTTTTCTACATTTATTCTTTTGTTTGCCCTTCCTACTGTTCTTTTCCCCTTGCAGTTAATCTTTCTTTAAAGTATATACATCTTCTTCATCTACCTCTATTTAACTTTGCATATCTATTTTTCTTTCTTTTCTTTCTTTCCTTTCCACTCAACATATTTGTTAGTTTTGTTTTCACTGCCTTATTCCCCACTTGGCACCTTGCTTTAGTTTTGTTTTCCAGTTTGTGCTTTAGTTAATTTTGTTTTTAACTGGTAAATATAATCTTTCATTTCCTTTGTTTGTTGGGTCAATCTACTGTACTTTATTTTTGTTGGACTGTTTTGACTTTGCTCATGGATGTATATGTATATGTGTATTTTCCATTATTTTAATTATTATTTGCCTGATTTTGTAACTGCCATTTGTCTAGGGTTCATCTTTACTTTCTTGTTTCTGAATATTTGTTTTAGTCTCACTTAATGCCATAGCAAACCACTTGTGGAATCTTTGTTTCTGACCAGAGATTAAGCCCTGAGCCTTTGGACTGGGAGCACAGACTCCAAGACCCTAGACTATCAGAGAACTAGCTCTAGGGAGTATCAAATAGTAAGAACTCATACAAAAGAAGCCACTTGAATGCAAGACTCAACATCAGTACATAAGATGAACACTAACAGACATAAAAGGAGAAATTGACAACATGATAATAGTGGGAGACTGTAACACCCCACTCACACCAATGGACAGATCATTAAAACAGAAAATTAATAAGGAAACACAAGTCTTAAATGATGCATTATATGAGATGGATTTCATTGATATCTTCAGGGCATTCCATCCAAATGCGGAAGGATACACCTTCTTCTCAAGTGTACATGAAACATTCTCCAGGTGAGACTACATCTTGGGTCACAAACCAAACCTCAGTAAATTTAAGAAAATGAAATCATGTCAAGCATGTTCTCTGACCACAATGCTATGAGACTAGATATCAATTACAGGGGGGAAAAAAAAAACTGTAAGAAACACAAACACATGGAGATTAAGCAACACATTTCTAAATAGCCAACAGGTTACTGAAGAAATCAAAAGGGAAATTAAAAAAAAAAATTTCTAGAAACAAATGACAATGAAACCCAAGAACTCAAAACCTGTGGGATGCAGCAAAAGCAGATCTAAGAGGGAAGTTTATAGCAATACAATCCTACCTCAAGAAACAAGAAATAGACAACCTAACTTTACACCTAAAACAACTGGAAAAAGAACAACAACAACAACAACAACAAAAACCCCAAAATTAGTAGAAGGAAAGAAATCATAAAAATCCAAGCAAAAATAAATGAAAAAGAAATGGAAGAAATAGTAAAGAGTATTAAAGCTAAAAGCTGGCTCTTTGAGAAGATAAACAAATTGACAAAACTTTAGCCAGACTCATTAATAAAAAAAAAAGAGAAAAGAATCAAATCAACAAAATTAGAAATGAAAAAGGAGGGGCTACAACAGACAATGCAGAAATATAAAGGATTATAAGAGACTATTATGAACAACCAAATGGCAATAAAATAGATAACCTGAAAAAAATGACCAGATTCTTAGAAAAGTTCAATCATCCAAGATTGAACCAGAAAGAAATAGAAATTATGAAAACCCAATTACAAGCACTGAAATTGAAGCTGTTATTCAAAAATCTCCCAAAAAATAAAAGCCCAGCTCCAGATGGTTTCACAGGAGAATTCTATTAAACATTTAGAGAAGAGCTAATGCCTATCTGTCTAAAACTTTTTCAAAAAAGTGCAGAGGAAGGAACACATCCAAACTCATTCTACGAGGCCACCATCACCCTGATGACAAAGACAACACACAAAAAAGAAAACTACAGGTCAATATCACTGATGAACATAGATGCAAAATCCTCAACACAATTTTAGCAAACAATTCAGCAACACATCAAAAAGCTCATACACCATGATCAAGTTGGGTTTATTCCAGAGTTGCAAGGATTCTTTGATATACACAAATCAACCAATGTGTTTCACCACATTAACAAATCGAAAGATAAAAACCATATGATAATCTCAATAGATGCAGAAAAAGCCTTTGACAAATTCAGCACCCATTTATGATTAAAACTCTTTAAAAAATGGGTATAGAAAGAACCTACCTCAACATAATAAAGGTCGTATATGATAAGCCTACAGCATGCATTATTCTCAATGGTGAAAAACTGAAAGCCCCTAAGATCAGTAACAAGACAAGGGTGTCCACTTTTGCCATTATTATTCCACATAGTCCTAACTACAGCATTCAGAGAACAAAAAGTAATGAAAGCAATCTAGATAGGAAAAAAAGAAATAAAGCTCTCACTGTTTGCAGATGACATGATACTGTGCATGGAAAACCCTAAAAATCATATCAGAAAATTACTAGAACTAATCAATGAATTTAGCAAAGTTGCAGGATACAAAATCAATACACAGAAATCACTTGCATGTCTATATACTAGCAATGAAAAATCAGAAAGAGAAATTAAGGAATCAATCCCATTCACCATTGCAACAAAATGAATTAAATATCTAGGAATAAACTTACCTAAGGAGACCAAAGAACTGTACACAGAAAATTATAAGACACTAATGAAAGAAATCAAAGATGACATAAACAGATGAAGAGATAGTCCATGTACCTGGGAAGAAAGAATCAATATTGTGAAAATGACTATACTACCAAATGCAATCTACAGATTCAGTGAGGTCCCTATCAAATTACCAATGGCATTTTTCACAGAACTAGAACAAAAATGTTCACAACTCATTGGAAACACAAGAGACCCCAAATCACCAAAGCAATCTTAAGGAAGAAGAATGGAGCTGGAGGAATCAACCTTCCTGACTTCAGATTATACCACAAAGTCACAATCATCAAGACAGTATGGTACTGGCACAAAAACAGAAATATAGACCAATGGAAGAAGAGAAAACCCAGAAATAAACCCATGCACCTATGGGTACCTTATTTTTTACAAAGGAGGCAAGAATATACAATGGGGCAACGATTGATTCCTCAGTAAATGGTGCTGGCAAACTAGACAGCTCCATGTAAAAGAATAAAATTAGAACACTTCATAACACCAGACACACAGATAAACTCAAAATGGATTAAAGACCTAAATGTAAGCCCAGAAACTATACAACTCTTAGAGGAAAACATAGGCAGAACACTCTATGAGATAAACAAAGCAAGATCCTCTATGACCCACCTCCTAGAGTAACAGAAATAAAAGCAAAAGTGAACAAGTGGGACCTGATTAAACCTAAATGCTTTTGAACAGCAAAGGAAACTATAAGCAAGGTGAAAAGACAGCCCTTAGAATGGGAGAAAATAATAGCAAATGAAACAGCTGACAAAGGCTTCATTTCCAAAATATACAAGCAGCTCATGCAACTCAATACTAGAGAACAATCAACCCAATCAGGAAAACACCTAAACAGACATTTCTTCAAAGAAGGCATACAGATGGCTAACAAACTCATGAAAAGATGCTCAGTATCACTCATTATTAGATAGATGTAAATTAAAAGTACAGTGAGATATCACCTCACACAGGTCAGAATGGACATCATCAAGAAGACTACAAATAATAAATGTTGGAAAGGGTGTGGAGAAAAGGGAATACTCTTTCACTGTTGGTGGGAATGCAAATTGATACAGCCACTATGGAAGATGGTATGGAGATTCCTTAAAACCTAGGAATAAAACTACTATATGATCCAGCAATCTCAATCCTAGGCATATACCCTGAGGAAACCAAAATTAAAAAAGACACATATATTCCATTGTTCACTGAAGCACTGTTTACAATAGCTAGAACATGGAAGCAACCTAGATGTCCATTGACAGATGATTGGATAAAGAAGTTGTGGTATGTATACACAACGGAATGTTCAGTTCAGTTCAGTTGCTCAGTCGTGTCCGACTCTTCACGACCCCATGAATCACAGCACGCCAGGCCTCCCTGTCCATCACCAATTCCCGGAGTTCACCCAGACCCACGTCCATCGAGTCAGTGATGCCATCCAGCCATCTCATCCTCTGTCGTCCCCTTCTCCTCCTGCCCACAATCCCTCCCAGCATCAGAGTCTTTTCCAATGAGTCAACTCTTCGCATGAGGTGGCCAAAAAACTGGAGTTTCAGCTTTAGCATCATTCCTTCCAAAGAAATCCCAGGGCTGATCTCCTTCAGAATGGACAGGTTGAATCTCCTTGCAGTCCAAGGGACTCTCAAGAGTCTTCTCCAACACCACAGTTCAAAAGCATCAATTCTTCAGTGCTCAGCCTTCTTCATAGTCCAACTCTCACATCCATACATGACCACAGGAAAAACCATAGCCTTGACTAGACGGACCTTTGTTGGCAAAGTAACATCTCTGCTTTTGAATATGCTATCTAGGTTGGTCATAACTTTCCTTCCAAGGAGTAAGTGTCTTTTAATTTCATGGCTGCAGTGATTTTGGAGCCCAAAAAAACAAAGTCTGACACTGTTTCCACTGTTTCCCCATCTATTTCCCATGAAGTGATGGGACCAGATGCCATGATCTTCGTTTTCTGAATGTTGAGCTTTAAGCCAACTTTTTCACTCTCCACTTTCACTTTCATCAAGAGGCTTTTTAGTTCCTCTTCACTTTCTGCCATAAGGGTGGTGTCATCTGCATATCTGAGTTTATTGATATGTCTCCAGGCAATCTTGATTGCAGCTTGTGTTTCTTCCAGTTCAGCGTTGCTCATGATGTACTCTGCACA
This sequence comes from Bubalus kerabau, assembly GCF_029407905.1. NCBI lineage: Eukaryota > Metazoa > Chordata > Mammalia > Artiodactyla > Bovidae > Bubalus > Bubalus kerabau. The sequence goes on along the minus strand of NC_073630.1, from coordinate 35,985,026 downwards.
TAAGTTAAATAAGCAGGGTGATAATATACAGCCTTGACGTACTCTTTTTCCTATTTGGAACCAGTCTGTTGTTCCATGTCCAGTTCTAACTGTTGCTTCCTGACCTGCATAGAGGTTTCTCAAGAGGCAGGTCAGGTGGTCTGGTATTCCCCATCTCTTTCAGAATTTTCCACAGTTTTTTGTGATCCACACAGTCAAAGACTTTGGCATAGTCAATAAAGCAGAAATAGATGTTTTTCTGGAACTCTCTTGCTTTTTCCATGATCCAACAGATGTTGGCAATTTGATCTCTGGTTCCTCTGCCTTTTATGAAACCAGCTTGACCATCAGGAAGTTCACGATTCACGTATTGCTGAAGCCTGGCCTGGAGAATTTTGAGCATTACTTTACTAGCATGTGAGATGAGTGCAATTATGCGGTAGTTTGAGCATTCTTTGGCATTGCCTTTCTTTGGGATTGGAATGAAAACTGACCTTTTCCAGTCCTGTGGCCACTGCTGAGTTTTCCAAATTTGCTGGTGTATTGAGTGCAACATTTTCACAGCATCATCTTTCAGGATTTGAAATAGCTCAACTGGAATTCCATCACCTCCACTAGCTTTGTTTGTAGTGGTGCTTTCTAAGGCCCACTTGACTTCACATTCCAGGATGTCTGGCTCTAGGTCAGTGATCACATCATCGTGATTATCTGGATCATGAAGATCTTCTTTGTATAGTTCTACTGTTAGTCAACCATAAAATGGCATGCATTTTAGTCAGTTCTAGTGAGGTGGATGAACCTAGAACCTATTATACAGAGTGAAGTAAGTCAGAAAGAGAAAGATAAATATTGTATTCTAATGCATATATATGGAATCCAGAAAAATAATACTGAAGAATTTATTTATGTGGCAACAATGGAGAAACAGACATAGAAAATAGACTTATGGACATGGGGAGAGGGAAGGCGAGGGTGAGATGTATGGAGAGAGTATAATGGAAACTTACATTACCATATGTAAAATAGATATCCAACGGGAATTTGCTGTATGTCTCTGGAAATTCAAACAGAGACTCTGTATCAACCTTGAGCGGTGGCATGGGGAGAAAGATGGGAGGGAGATTTAAAATGGAGGGAGTATATGTATAGCTATGGCTGATTCATGTTGAGTTTGACAGAAAACAGCAAAATTCTGTAAAGCAATTATCCTTCAATAAAAAATAAATAAATTTTTAAAAATCTCAGTGTTTTTGTATATACAGGCAAGCTTATTCTAAATGTATAGAAAAATCCAAAGAATTGACTAAAGGCTAAAATAATTTTGAAATAGAATAAAGCAGAATTAACCAGACATTAAAACATTAAATGTCTACAGTAATCAATGCTCTTTGGTATTATCAAAAGGATTGATATGTAGATTGGTGGAAGAGAGAAGAGAAACAAGATCACGGAATGCTATTTAGCAATAAAAAGGAACAAAATATTGATACATGCAGGCGCTTATTTAGATCTCAAAATTAAAATGCTCAGTTTGTTCACTTGAGTCCAATCTACAAAGTTCACTCTATAGCAATGAAAATAGATTCATGATTGCCAAGGGTTTGGTATAGTGGGTTGGAAGGTGATGGGTGTGACTATACACAAGGAACACAAAATATTTTTGAGGTGATGAACTTTTTCTGTATCTTCTAATATAGGAATATCATGCACACATGATAAAATTGCATAGAATCATATGCAACACATTTCACCATGAAAATTTCCTGGTTTTAATGTACTATGTTTATGTAAGATGTAATCAGGGAGGGAAATATTAAGGGTGCATGTACATGGGACCTCTCTGTATTATTGCTACAACTTTCTACTAATCCATAGTTTTCTCAAAATAAAAAACTAAGACAAATTTTCTTCTCACAAAATATTTTTTTCAATGCTTTAAAGAAAAGTTTTGAAACTTTTTAATATTTAAAGAAAAATTTTCCTCACTGAAGGGTAAATCTCAATATTTTTCTACTTATAAATATTTTTCTACTTAGCAAACCTATTGTGATTTATTACACTCCAGTCAGAGTTTGATATTAAGAGTTAAGAATCAAAGTTCTACATTTGTGTTTGAATTAAGAAAAAAACATTAATATTATTCTTACTCAATTTTACATATTTAAAGACTTCGGGGCGGGGGGGGGGGTGGGGGTGGTGTCTACATCTTAAAAATCAAGACCAGTTTCACAAAACAAGGCTCCTGGACAAAAAATATCACTGTTCTTTTTTAATTTTTTTTTTAGTTCATTTTGATCTGAGATGATACCCTAATTATTTAAAATGAAGTGAGACTTGTATTATGGCCAAATAATTTTAGAGCATGTTCATCTCACATTCATAGTGTGTGGTGTTGGAGAAGACTCTTGAGATTCCCTTGAACTGCAAGGAGATCCAACCAGTCCATCCTAAAGGAGATCAGTCCTGGGTGTTCATTGGAAGGACTGATGCTAAAGCTGAAACTCCAATACTTTGGCCAACTCATGCGAAGAGTTGACTCATTGGAAAGACCCTGATGCTGGGAGGGATTGGGGGCAGGAGGAGAACAGGACGCCAGAGGATGAGATGGCTGGATGGCATCACCAACTCGATGGACATGAGTTTGAGTGAATTCCATGAGTTGGTGATGGACAGGGAGGCCTGGTGTGCTGTGATTCATGGGGTTGCAAAGAGTCAAACACGACTGAGCAACTGAACTGAACTGAAGTGTTCTATAATTACCAGTTGGTCAAGGTGGTTGGTAGCGTTGTCCAGATAACCTGTGTCTCTATCTTGGTTTTATTTCTTTATTTTCTTTTGCCTAATTGTTTTTTCAGACTTTGAGAAAGGAATTTTACATCTTTCTAATATGATTTTTGAATTGTTTTTTCCTGCCTTTAATTCCTCAAATTCTTGTTTCATTAAGTTGGAAAATCTATTATTTTAAAAAATAATATTACAATTATCTATCTTTAGGAATATCTATTCCTAAAGAATTATCCCTCTTTATTTTTGGTGATAATCCTTCTCTTGAAGTCTATATTATGCCATAATAATATAGCCATTCCTGCTTTTGCATGATTTCCATGTATATGGAAAGTCTTTTGCCATCTATTTATGTTTAATCAATCTTGGGTTTATATGTAAAGTCCATATTTTGAACATAACTTATGAAAGAGTCTTATTTCTTTACATCCCAAGAATCTGCCTTTTAATTGAAATATTTACTCCATTAACATTTAATGTATTTATTAATATGTTTGGGTTTATGTTTACCACTTCTAAAAATTATTTTCTTAAGGGGCTTCCCAGGTAGTGCCAGGGGTAAAGAACCTGTCTGCTAATGCAGGAGATGTAAAAGACACAAGTTCAATACCCGGGTTGGGGAGATGCCTTGGAGAAGGGCATGATAACCCACTCCAGTATTCTTGCCTGGAAAATCCCATGGACAAAAAAGTCTGGCAGGCTACAGTCCATAGGGTTGCAAAGAGTCATACACGACCGAAGAAACTTAGCATGCACACATATTCCCTTTGTATTTTGTTTTCTTAGTCTTGTTTTCTTTTGGATTATTTCTAAATGATGATTTCAAAAAGATTGTCTCTGTTTTAATTCACTATTTATAATAAAGTTGAATAACGTAAAAGTATACACAGGCCACTAATTTCAAATAGAAATAAGTTTAGTCATCCATTCTTCTGGAACCTGTTTCATATGCTTTCAAATTCCTGGGATTATATGGGGGTCATTTATAAGGTACTACATTTCACTGAATTATAAACATTATTTAGTTTTTCATCAAATTTCCCAAATACCTCTTTCTAATGTCACATGTCTGTTTTTTATATTCTAAAATACTTGATTTACCTGCAAAAGCTGTATAAGTGAAGATTTTGGTCTCTGGTTCCCCACTAATTAGATTAAGCATGTTCCTAATATTGCTTGACATTTTATTTGT